>NC_080751.1:27014217-27340050 GCF_020826845.1 Diceros bicornis minor
TCAAGGCCTGTGTCTAGTTGAAGAGACAAGAAACAAGTCAACAAGACAGTGTGATATACAGTACAGTTATCTCAGTTCCTTTCATGTAGGGAATTCTTACATTTGGAGAAACTGGTCATGAGGCCAAATTAAGGTAGGCAGTTGAGGTCTTCATTTAGATTTCCATCCTTCTGATAGTTACTGAGTGACCACCAGGTGCTTGACACTGTGTCAGATATTGAGGAAGATGCCCACAAGTATAAAATAGCACCCTGTATTCAAAGAGGTGTTGTCTCATTAGAAAACCATACGTGAAAAACTTAACTAGCAATGCAAGGTGGCATCAGAGGGACACACCACAGATGTACTAAGAATACGCAGGAAGGAGAGGTCTAATTATGAGGTCAAGAAGACAGTCATTTTTAGCTGCCTAGTGATCAGGTTAGGTCCTTAAACTAGTTCTGAAAGCCTTTTTTTACAGTCATCCAGTTGACAAGAAAACATCTTCAGCTAGATTAGCAGGTTAGAAAGTCATGTTAACGAGCACATGATGATAAATTGTAATAAAATCCCAGCAACAATACCAGGTGCCATTTATTAAGCTCTTACTCTAGGCTATTGTGTGCTGAGTGATTTCCGTGTGCTATCCAACTTAATCCTCGTTACGACCTTCTGAGATGGGTACTTTTATTATTCTATTTTACAGATGAGGACGTTAAAATTCAGAATGAATTAATTTGCCTACACGCTAAGTGACAGAGGTGGTAGTTACACCAGATCTGTGACTCCCAGAGTAGTGACCTGGATGACCAGGGTATTGCCGCCTGAGTTCAGTCTCCTGTGGCCCAGGTGGTTGTCGCTGGGAGGGGAACTGGCCTCCATAGCCCCGCGGCTCCTGAGCAATGGGTGTCTGGGATTGCAGAGGGTAGGAGCATAGAGATGCTGGTGCAATCCTTCCATCCTGGGACAAGAACACCAACTTATCTCTTCTGGGTGGTGGGTTTGAGGAAAGAGCTGAACAATGACTAAGTGACTGTACTATGTGGCATACTGAACGTGATTTAGGGAGAAATGGGGGCACCAACGGTACAAAGATGGGAACCTAAGGCCGGAATGTTTGTCAACGGAGCTGCAGCTTCTCTGGGGAAACACAGAGGGCTGGGAGCTTTTTTACACAGTCGCTAAGAGGCCACGGGAATTTGGAGCTCAGCAGTCACCATGGCTTCTACCAACTTTCTGGGAAAATAATTGCTAATCAGTGAGCTGCCAGCCAATTGTTTAATTTCCTCTTAGGCTAATTGGACTCTGATATTGAACACCCCAAACCAGTGCTCTCTGACAGGGCTGCCTGTGGGCTCAGTGCTGGCATGAACCATACTTTGCAATGACGGGTCTAGAAGGTGTGGGTGAGGGAGGTCAGGAGGAGGTGACACCTTATCAGTGACTGGAAGCAGCCGTTACCTTCAGTCACTGCCTCTCCTCTTTCTCAGGGGATGGTGGGGCTGTCAGGGGCCTTCCAGACACTTGCTGTTACCTTCAGCTCCTGGAAAGACCAAAGAGTCCTGTTCATGGTTGAGTTTTGTGGGCTCTTGGAAACAACTTCTTGACAAAGTGTGCTTTCCAGTTTTCAGCAAGTGCTCCAAACATCCAGTATGGAAATAAATATGAACCCAGTCCAACAATTAAATAGATCTGATCAGGAGCTTAATATATGCCTAGAACTGGGTTGATAACTTCAAGTCATAGTACAATGATGAGCTGTGTGACTGTAAGCAAATTACTTAACCTCTCTGAGCCTCAGTTTTCTCTTCTGAAGAACAGGGATAATAATATTACCTGCCTGTCACGGTTGTTGAGTTCATGAAATAAGACAACTCATGTAAAGCACTCAGCACCATCAGCTTTGGGAAGTACCTCTGAAAACAAGGCTCATTTTAGTTTTCCACTGAGAAGATCCACTGGGCACAGAAGCTGTAATCCCAGAGTCAATTCTTGGTTCTCTTTCTGAGTTTGTTTTTAGGAACAGGGACATGGTTCACATAAAGACACACGGTGTTATTAGGAAAACTGCTCATTTTTTTTCAAGAAGTTTTTAATATTTTTAATTAAGCATGGTGCTCGTAGATGTAGGTCCTTGGCCACAGCCTCTTCGTTCAGAGTGCAAATATCTACCCAGTGTCTTCTTATAGGTCAACTCAGCCCTTCAGCTGGTTTGTCCACCTCCATATGTGGGCAGGTACCACAAGGGTCTACACCTGCAGTGCCACTAGATGCCCCCACCATCCACACCTCTCCAAGACCCACAGACACTCCAGCCACCGGGAGCCCTGGGCATTCATCCTGGGTTGTGAATGTGAGCAGATTCCAGAAAACCAAGATGGCGGATTAGGTTCAGACTCCCCTGCCCTTTTCTTGAACTCATTATAGTCTCTGGTGAGAAAACAGGCGGTTAATATGTGGAGTTCCTGTGCTTAAAACACTGAGAGTGTGTATATATATATATATATATATATATATAATTGTTTATATATATAATATATATATATATATAATTGTTTTCCCTACACTTTAAAAATACATATAAATGTAACACTCTTCTTTGCTCATAATGAACAAAATGTCCAAAATAGTACTTAAAATACATTTTGAACAAACAGAAGCTGCATCTGGAAACGTGGTTAGTGGGAAGTACAACTGTTTGAAGGGGCTTAACTTTTTTTTTCCTTTTCCTAAGCAAATGCTCTGAAAAGTTCATTTTATATCAGAACAGCTTTTTCTCGAACCTGTTTTAAAGTTAATTATCAAAAGCTTGCATCTTCTATCTCTTGCCTATGGATCCCTGCTGGGTTTGTTGTTTAGCTTTCCTTGGGAAAGAGTCTCTCTGTAGAAGATCATCTACACGATGTCACAGTCCAGGGACTCTAACCGTCCTAGCTAATCAGCTTAGAACATCAGTACCTCCTTAATGTGGGATTTGGGACCTTCTGGATGCAGGGCGAGGAGCTGAACTAGTCTGCAAGCACATCACTTTATTTCTTTTGCTTTAAGCAAGAATAATTTGCCTTTTTTCTCTCATCTTTCTCCCTTGTTGTTTTGCCCCTGAAAACTGTGCAGCAAAAGCAACCTCCAGGGTGGACACTAAATCTTCTGATGCAGGCAGAGCAGTGATAACATCTGAACTGAGGGTGCTTTTCCAGGGCATGCTTGACAGATGTAGCAGGGCCTTTTAGGATTTAGTGCTGGAGCATATCTATTACCCGCGCTGCAACACAGCTTGGCAGGAGCTGTGTGGTAATCTCCCATGAATTCTGTCTGACTTATCAGAGCGGCTGAGCAGGTTGCTGTAGGATGCAGAGGCTCTGCAGCCAGTTGGGGAAAGGCAGACCTTCCACTGGAAGCTCTTTGAACTCTCTTCTCTGGGCGCATTTCCCAGGTGGGCTTCTCCCTGCCCTGGAACGTGTCATCCCCTGGCCCCTTTTTCTTCTAGAGATATCATGTCAAATTTCCTTTCACCCCACTGGCTTCTGAGTGTACAGTTTCAAGAGACCAAATTTAATTTCTAATATGGCTAATAGGGCCAAAGTGATTGCTTTAATGGAGTGGCAGCCTGCCTGGGTCTTTGATGGGGGAAGTAAATATGGTACATGCTAAGATTTCTTCCTTCTCTTTCCTCCCTCCCTTCCTCCCTCCTTCCTGCCATCCTGCCTTCCTTCTGTTTTTCTCTTCTCTTTTTCCCTTCTCTCGTCATCTCTGGCTCTGACAGAGGCCCACCTTCTCTACAGGTACAACCGCATGGTCTCCTCACCCTGCTTCTGTCCCATGAGCCTCATTTAGTTCTAACAAAATGTGCTATTGGACAACTCTGTCCTCCTCTGCTTTAATAATTACCTTGGCATTTTATAAAAATACCAAGATTGATCACAAACAACAAATTGTTTAGATCACAGATTAAAGTTTAATTTCGGAGTTTTGCTGTAGGGTTAGAATTAGCTTCAGAGTGTGTGTCGCATAGGAGGTGCTGTAATTTGTTTTAAGGATAAGGCCTTCGGGCAGCTGTGCATAAAATGAGCATGATTCCTTATTCCCACGGTTGATTTTTGAATGGGAGCGCAATTAGAATTTTTTCACCCAGAAGCACATACAGTCAGAGCAAAGATAATACCTTGAATGCGTATCAGCCTAGGAGACCTCTCCTGGAAATTTATTTATTGCTTGCCAAGTCCTAATGCAGAGAGATCTATACTTTCCTTAACAACAATAAACTCACCCTTTAATTTGAAGTGTGATGTGTTTGTAGAGACTCTTTCCGTGTCCTTGTTGTTATCAAGTGAGACTTCTATGGTGAATTTTAATGTCACTCACAGATTATGCAACCAGTTATTTTTCTTCGCAGAATAGAACCTATTAGAAACCAAACTCTGGTAAAGCGAGGGCCTGTCCGTATCCCCAGTGGCTGCAGAGATTTTCCTGCCTTGCCAGGGAACCCCACTCCCTCCTAGAACAGTATGCAGATGAGATTTTTCTGATGAATGATGCTGATCACATTTGTCTCCACTGGAGGAATGTTGGAATCAGTGTCCATGGAATACTCATTTAACCTAGGGAGCAGAGGTGATCATTTGGATGTGATGGTCACTGAAAACAGGAATCTGGCTTCACTCGCTGGTCAGTGGGTATGTGGGAGACAACTCCATTGGGCTCTGTATTAGAAGTGGGGACTTACACATATCCAGCTGAAGAATATTCCAGCATAAGCATCTATCTATTTATCTGTCATTCTCTCTCTCTATTTAACATATTTCTTTTAAAAAGTAGAGTCTCCAGAGTCTATGCTCTTTGAGGAGGATTCTTTCTGGAAATCAACATGTTAGAATATCTATATTAATTTAGGATTTCCAAAATTGAAAGGCTGTACACATTTTTGAGGGGAAGACACCCATCTCACTGAGGTATATGATTTGAGTAACTATGTAACATCCCTGCCCTGTGCTTTTGTTGTTTTAAAATATACCTTATAGACTATTTGGTGCCACTTTCTGAAGGAAGTTTGAGACCATCAGTTGAACAATCACCTTCCTTCTTTCTGGACCTCCCTCACTCCCACCTCAGCATGCTTATCAAGCTAAGCTTCATTTTCTATCAGACAGTATATTGAACACAAGTTTTGGATATGAAATTATAATACATTTGGGTTATGATATTTATATCGATAGGGACAAAAGACACTTAATTTATAACCAGGTCTGGAGAATAAAAATCCACACCAAGCATCCTTTGTTGAACACAAATATACTCAAAGTAAATTGCCATTGAAGGCATTTTTGACTCTTTTATATGTGATTTGGTGATTTGGATAATTCAGTCAAACAGGCAGCCCGTGTATTGAAAGACTCAGGCTGGTCATTGACCCCCTGACTTAGTCCAAGTGATCCAGCCCACAGTGCACAGAACAGATAGGAAGAGTTGGTGTAGCATTTGAAGCAGAGAGCACATGGTCCAGGCAACTCGCACACAGGCTTTTAAAGAGATGAATGCCCTTTTTGAGGGCTAGTTCCCTGCTCTCCCAGAGATGCTGAAATTGATGGGAAGGTGAGATTCAGTCTCTTGAAGACCCTCATCTTATTACTACCCTTTCCTTGGACAGAAAACGTCTATGGCACTTTGCTTGCTCTTGAAAAGCTACTCCCTCAAGGTCTCACTCATTCAAGGTCTCATTCCTTATTAGGAATGTAGCCGTTCCTAATAATCCTAACTCTCAGTTTACTTATGCCCTTTCTGATTTGTCCTAGAATTCAGAAAATATCAAGCTTTGTACCATTTGATTATTTAAAAATTTTTTCTATGCATATATGCCACTTGTGCATTTTTTGTTTTACTTAAGAACATACTTTGGATGTCTTTCCATGTCGGTAAATACCCTTCTAAAGTGTCACTCTTATTGGCCGCATAGTGTCCTAGTGTTTGGCTACGCAAACATCATTTAACCAATCTCCTCAATGTTGGATATTTGGTAAATTTAATTTTTGTCTTTGATCCATAGTTACTATATTATGTATCACTGTGTCTAAATCTTTGTGTACTTCCTTGATTATTTTTGTAGAATAAGTTCCTAGGAGTAGAATAGCTGAATCAAGGAGTATTAAAAAATTTTAATGCTTTTGAGGGGGGCTGGCCTGGTGGCATAATGGTTAAGTTTGCGCACTCTGCTTCAGCGGCCTAGGGTTTGTAGGTTCCAATCCCGGGCGTGGACTGATGCACCACTCATCAAGCCATGCTGTGGCGGCATCCCACATACAAAATAGCGGAAGATGGGTACTGATGTTAGCCCAGAGCCAACCTTCCTCACACACACACAAATTAATGGTTTTGAACAATTTTGTTAAATTGTCGAACAGAATGATTCTACCAATTTATACTCCTACCAGTTGTATCTATGAGAATACATTTGTCTTGACACTTTCCACATTGTCATTTAAAAAAAATGGCAATAATTCGATAGGTGAAATTGGTTTTATTGTTTTGGTTTGCATCTTCTTGAATTCTTTTAGTTTTTTCTTAGAATCTGTATTTGGTGTCATTCTCTAGTTCTGATTTGCATGATGATGTTCTTTCTTTAACTCCTGGGGACGAGGACTATGTTTTCTATTTCTTAAAGAGGAAGCATAGCATTGAGATGTGGTAGGTGTTCTGTGAATTCTTATTCAATTGAATTAATCTGAAATGGAAGAAAAGATGAAGACCTATATCTTTTTCACAGTAAAGATAGTTCAGAAATTGGGGAGAAATTGGGGAGAAGGATGAAAAGCGAATGAATTTCCATTAGAAATTAGAAAAATTTAAGAAATCAAACAAAATCAAGTTTGAGAGGATGTAGGCCAGTAAAATCTCTTATGTACAACCACTTTAGAAAATAATTTGGTGCTATCTCATAAGGTGTACATTTGCCCACCCTGTGATCTAGCAAACACACTTCCAGAAAAACTCTTGCACATATTTCATGAATTTTCATAGCGGCCCTTCTCAGCCTAGCAAAAATATGAAAATTACTTGACTGCCCATCATCCAAAAAATGGATAAATACACTCTGTTTTACAATGGAATGCAATATATGTTACAACATGGATAAATCTTGCAAAATAATACTGAATAAAAACAGTAAGTTTCAGAAAACCACACATGGTACAATACCATTTTTTTACTTCTCAAGAGCAAGCACAACAAGCTTGAACTACACATATTTGTGGTAAAACCACACTTAAAAAAAGCAGTAAAGGGGCTGGCCCGGTGGTGTAGTGGTTAAGTTTGTGCACTATGCTTTGGTGGCTCGGGGTTCACAGGTTCAGATCCCAGGCACGGACCTACACACCGCTTGTCAAGCCATGTTGTGGCAGCATCTCATATAAAGTAGAGGAAGATGGGCACGGATGTTAGCCCAGGGCCAGTCTTCCTCAGCAAAAAGAGGAGGCTTGGCAACAGATGTTAGCTCAGGGCCAATCTTCCTCACAAAAAAAAATAAATAAAGTGGTAAAAATTAGGACCATGATTATGTCTGGAGGAGGAGAGGAAGCTGGAGAAAGGAGAGGAGAGATATACGCAAGTGGGGACAGGTTAATGATAATGTCCTAATTTTTGATTTGGATGGGAATTCACAAATATTCATTATATTGCGCTTTATAAGTTACATATGTGATAGTTGTAAATTTGATTGTTTCAGATAATATATTTAAAAGGTAATAAAGGAAAGAAATAATGAAAATCAAAGGGAATGCTGGTGGCAAGAGGGCAGTTTCTTAAGTCTTCTAAGAGAAAACTCGGTCTTTTTGCTTTGCTGTAGGTTTTTACTCATTAAGGTTGCTTATTTTCTAAAACTCCACTCCTAAAACTCTCTTTTTAAATCATTGGTAAAAGTGCTGATTAGTGGACAAACGTCCAAGGTGGCCTCTCAATGCTCCTACTGTCTTCCCATCGCCAATCCTTTCTCCTCTGTGGAGCGTTGCCTGATGAATCGGGTGATGGGCTGCAGTAACTCGGTTGGTCACTGATGACTTTCTGGCCGAGCTGATGCTGTTCTCAGTCACCATGCAGGCTGAATGGGTGACTTTTGGAAGTGACAATGACAAAGTTGTTTTTTGGCCAAAAAAACCCTTTTGCATTTGATGCTATATGTTACTTTCCTAGCTGCCCTCGGCTCCCATTCTGAATTCAGGATATAACTGGGTAGTTCAAATATTTTTGCTGCAAGAGAAAGTGAGGCAGCTTGAATGGTGGCAGGGAGGGACTTTTCAAAAACAAAACTCCTCACTGTCTTTGAGAGATTTTTCTATTCCTGTACCTAAAATGGTGGTTGTTTTTGACTTTTTGGAATTTTCTGTTTCTCTCTCTGTGTACTGGGCAAGGACAACTGGAGGTGATTTTGTCCTCCAGGGGACATTGAGCAGTGTCTGGAGACATTTGTGGTTGGGGGGGTGGTTCTACTGACATCTAGTGGGTGGAGGCCAGGGATGCTGCTAAATATCCTACAATGCACAGGACAGCCCCCACAACGAGGAATTATCTGCCTCAAAGTATCAACAGAGGGGAAGTTGAGAAACCCTGGCTAGGAGTATGTTTCCTTTTCCACTTGGAGACAGGGGTTCTTTGGGCACCTGAAAAATGACAGTGCTCTATTTGAAAGTTGATCTATTCAATTTGGTGTAGATCTATTCATCAGACAGGCAGAGAATGGTCACCCTGCTCTCTAATACAACACCAGCGTGGATTTGTAGTCCGCTTTCTATAGCTTTCTCTCATCTACATGCAGTAGTAACTCAGCTAAATTATCTTCCTCCAGTTGAGTGTAAGCAGCTCGAGGGCAGGACTCATGGCTCATGCTCTTTTGGATCTTCCAGAGAATCTCCTATATAGTAGGGGCCACACAACCTTCTGCTGAATGAAAAATGAACCAGTAGTGTAAAAAGTACAGTTGAGAACTTTGTCCACAGAGGGCTACTTGGGAGGAACTTGGAGAGTTGGGAAGGGCTTAGTAGGGGTGGTGGGGCAGTGGGGGATATTAACTCTTTCTCTCAAGCCCTAAATTATTGTAGATTTATAAAATATTGTTGTACAAGGGATCATCTCTCTGAATTCCTTCATTCCTAGGGGAGGAGAGTAAGACTCAGAGAGGTTGAGTATTTTACACAAGTTTGCACAGCAGGTTACTGGCAGATGTAAAAGAAGAACTCCATCCTGGTTCCTCCTGTTCATTTAGCTGCTCAGCACGGCTTCTTCTTAAGGACCTACCTGAGGCCCTGAAACATGTGGTTCATGATTTTCAAGGATGATGTATGTGCTCCTGAGTGTGTATGTACGTGTATGCGCATGTATGTGAGTGTGTACTGAATGTTAACAAGAGCTGGGTATTTGAGCATAGATGTGCCCTGACCTGTGCCTGACCCCTAACAGGGGAAGTGAGCTCCCTGTCTCCTGGGTACTCTTAGTACAACCTGTACTGCCCCCACCATAGCACTGACCATATTTTATTGGGATTGTGAATTTAGCATCTGTCCTCCATGCTAGCTTTGGGAGGCAGGAGCTGTATTTGTGTTGTTCAATGCTGAACACATAAAAGATGCTCCATAAATGATTTTCCATTAATAAATAAATAGCTATTACACCAGGGATGGCCATTTTAGTCTCATTTCTGGGGAAGATGTTGTTTGGGTGAGTTCCTTGCTGACGGTGTAGACATTACCAAAAAGCGTTGAGTTGTTGAAGACAAATTTTGCCTAGGTAGCAAATGTTGGGAGCTCAACAGCTCCAGCGTGGGCCCGACTGGGAGGGATGGCTGGTGGGACAAACACCACCCTAGCTGTGCCTTCGTGAAACCTGAGAGCCCTTATGATCGAGAGTCTGGCTCAAGAAGTAGCCCCATTCCTCTGTGTGATTTTTGTATTGTGGGGGCCATTGTTATGTGGGTTTTTTTGTTTTTTGTTTTTTTTTTTTAGACTATAACATCTGAGCAATCCACCCACAGCTTGTTATATGGAAGATGAGATAGCTCGTTATCCTGAAAATTCTTCAATAGCTGCTCATATTAGGGTTAGTTAAGTACAGAGTGTCTACTATCGTTCAGAATCTTCTTATTCTGATTGAAGTTAAACCCAACATTATTTTCACACACTATTTTTCTTCATCTCCCAATTTAGGGGGGCGGAGATTACACAGGGCATTAAAATGGTTGTCAACTCACCTTGAGATGAGGAGCTCCTGCCCCAGTCGCCTTGATGCCTCTGAAGGACTTGGGTCATTAGGAGACCATTTCCGAGGGATTCTTTTGGGCCCAGTGTTTATGTAGAATGACTCTGCTCTACGGAGGGCGCCATAAGAGAAATAGAGCAGATAGTGGGGAGGGCAAGTGGCATTACTTTCTATTTTCTCTGGAAACATCTGAAAGAGGAGAGAAGTCTGAGAAAGTTCCCATCCTCAGACCAACTTAGTTCTCCCAGTCCTGGGGCCTCTCAGGACCCATCCTTTCTTGGATGCGTGGTCTCCTCACTGTATCGTGAAGATGCCCCCGTCTAATCCCCCTTCCATGTTCTTGCTCATGCTGTTCCCTGTATGACAAGCTCTCCTTGCACCCTTCCACAAATCTAAGTCTGAGAATCGCCCTTCAACACCTGCTCAAGTCCCCAATCGTCCATAAAGCCTCTATCAGAGGCAGAATGGGGGTGAGGAGGGCAAGCGGCATTGCCTCCGGTTTCCCGTGAGAGCACCTCCCGTGAGAGTCGGGAGATAGCAGTGCCTACAGCAGGCACCATAAACATTTTCGCTTTATTACAGTAACATCTGACAATTATTGAGCACTTACTATATACCAGGAAAGGTGTTAAGCACTTTGTAAGCTTTATTTTACTTATTTTTCACATCACCCTTTGAGATAGGTGCTATATTATCTCCTTTTAAGAGGAAGAGAAATCTGAGGCACAGTGAGAATAAGTAATTTGTTCAAGGTCATTTAGCTGGTAAGGGAGGAGATGGGTTCAAAACCAAGCAGTCTGACCTCAGAGACGGTGATCGAATGATAGTGAGTCAGGCTGTGGTTTAGTGGAAAGAGAGCTGGCCCAGGAATACGAAGACGGAGGCAGTGGGTTTGGTTTTGCCTCACTCTAACTCTTGGGCTTTGGACGAGTGACTTTGTTTCCTTTTGAGCCTCAGTGTCCTCATTTATAAAATAAGGAGAATAAACTAGTGGACATGATGTTACATGTGCCACAGAGAGAATATTTATGAAAGCGATTGCTAAACTCTAATCCTTGTATAAAGTTAAGATTCTGCATTACTCAGTGGGACGTTATTGGCTATTTTTACCTGCTCATGGGTCTGTCTTGCCAAGAGCATTTTATATTCATGTGGGGCAGATGTTATGTCTTAGGCTTCCGTAACATCCCCCTGTACCACTCACTGGCCTGGCCGCTGCTTACCTTTTAATAGGCGCCACCTATTTCCTGGGTGGTACCCCAGTCGTCATCAACGCCTATAGCTGTTCTTCCTCTAAAATCTTGATTTCAAGCCTCACCTTTCTCAACACATAGCCTCTGTTTTCAGCACCCCCTCTTCAATACTCTTCCGTCCCAAAGGAGCTTTCAATCTATGAGCTCCACCACCTGTTCGCTGTCCATTGCCCTCCACAGGCTTAGAGTCATGGTTATTGATACAAACATATATCCTTGTATGTATCTCGCTTTCTTACCCAATTCATGTCCATTGAATTCTGCTGTCAAAACCCCAACTCTCTGTCTACTCTGGACCCACACCCAAGTAGCTAAATGTGGCTGGAGAAATTACACAATGGTGCTGACTTTACATTTATGATGACAAATCTAAGTACCGCAATCTTACCACATTCCCTTTGTGAATTTACCTGTCTCCTCTTCAAGATACTATTTCAAACCTCCTCTTCCTTCGGAACATCAACCTTCCTCCCTCCTTTGTGTTGAGAATCTCACTTCTTATTTCCCAGGGACAAGTAGAAGCCATTGGATGAAGATTCCTTCATATGTGCACCATGAAATGCATTGGCCTCCCTGCTTGGGTACGCTTGTGCCTGGCCTTCCTCCTGAGTGGACTCTGCCACTTCTAACGTCACAGAGCCCAGCACCTTGCCCACCACACTGTAGCCAGACTGGCCCTGAGCATTTGTCTGGCATACCAGGGCTTTTCTGCCTCAGGGCCCTCACACCTGCTGTTTCCTCGTCTTTAGAGCTCTTCTTCCAGATCTTTGCATGGCTCATTCTTTCCAATCACGAGTCTGCGTGCATGTCACATTCTGAACAAGCTTTTCCTGACAGCTCTATCCAAAATAGTGCTCCCTCTCGTGCCATCACTTTCTATCTCCGTAGCCTGTTTTAGTTTCTTCATAGCACAAGCACAAATCATTATCTGAAATGTACTCTTTCTTTGTTTACTGTCTGTCTTCCCAGGAGAATATGGCACACTAACCATGGGGAACTTGTCTGTCTTGTTCCCTGCTGTCTTCCTAGCACCTGGAAAAGCCCTTGGCATACAGTAGGTATTCAATTAATGTCTACTGAATGAGCAAAATTAGGACCATCTAAAAGATCTTGGATAAATCATTTTTATTGTTGTCAGTTTTTCTCCTTTAGAAAGTAGGAGACTTGGCTCTCCATTGACTAATGCCTATTCTGGTTCTGGCCTTCCTAAATGAAGGTCATTTGGGTAACCACACTCACTGTCTATGATCCAGCATGGGTTCAGTGTGTGTTTAATGCCCACGAGTTCCATGTGAATCCTGATGGCATCTACTTAGCTGGATACCCATATTGTTTGGCTGGAGTGTTCTAGTCATGGAAACTGAACAGTAGAAGATAAGTTGAGAATGCTGTGGACATTTGAGGACTTGAGTGCCAAGAGATCACAAGGGAATGTAGTAAAGACTCCTATCCAGGTTAGGATGACTTCACAAAGCAGGCAGCATGGATTCTCAGCCAGGCAGCATGTCTGTGGAGAGTTTGTGCTGTGCTGGGCTGACCATCCTCTGGGGGTAGTCCCAGAGGGCCATGTGCCCAGCAAACCCCTCTGTTTACCTCAGCCTGACCTCGGCCTCAGGTGTTGGTCCTGAAGAACTTTCAGTTTCAGTCTAGGCAGGAGGGAGACATTTGTGTTCCCAATCTAGTAAGGAGAGCCTATGAAGTCTAGTATGAATCCCAAAGTTAATAATAATAATAATAAATGCCTTTCCTTACACATGTGCCTATGTGCCACAGTGCCAAGGGTTTTATACATTGTCTCATTTAATCCATCCTATGGGGAAGATAAGTATAGCGGATGCAATTGGTGCCCCAACCATCTCCCTGATTCCCACTTGAGGTCACCTGCAGGTGCAGTGGACATTCCTCAGGCCCCACTGACAGCTTCCCACCTCAAGCCCCCATGTTTCTCAGCTTTTCTGCCTGCAGGATTTTCTCCTGTGTGGTAGCTTGCTCGGCCCACATGCAATGCAGTTCAGAAGTATTGGGGTCTTAATACCCCCAGGGGGAATCTTCAACTCACAAGGGACAGAAATTAGTGGGTACCTACCCCAGCTTCTCCACCCTTTGGTGGGACGGTGCTGAGGTGTCTTACACACGGGTCCTAAGAGGGTCCCCAGGAGATAGAGCCTCATTGCCACCACGGTAACCAAGCCATTTCCTGGCAGTTCTCCCTTCCTTGTCTCATTTTCTTCTCTCCCTCACTTGTGTTTTCTGCAACCACCTCCCAAATAAAGTACCTGAGCCCAAATCCTTCTCTCAGGGTCTGCTTTTGGCAGAACCCAAACTAAGGCAATAATTGATCCCCATTTTGCAGATGAAGACATTACAGAGAGAAGGGGCAGAGGAATCTCTATGCCCAGTTCATGTTTCTCTTTAACCAGATTGCAGCTTCCTAGCCCGGTTCCTGTCTCCCCAGGTGAACCATAACCATCTTAGGTCATCAGATCCTTTGGCCCAGGCCCAACTGTTTCTGAGATTTGGAGGCATTTGACTATGTTTGCTCTCTGGCAAGGAGCAGGCACCCCTGTTGGGCTGAAGGTGGGGCTCATGTTGAGACATGCAGCCAAGACATCTAGGCCCACCTGGTTGGAAACAGCATGACACACATTCTGGAAAGGCCAGCCTCAAAGCCTGGTAGACGTGACTGGACAGGCTGTGTTTGTCCTGTTGTGTTCCATGTTGCGGTGACTCAGGTACAGGTGTGACTTTCTTCTTTCCCAGGGTCTCCTCTCCACCCCCAGAGATCTGGGCTGTGTGTGGGTTGGAGCATGTCTTTTGGGGGGAACCTTTTAGCCCAAAGTGTTGGAGGTGGAGAGAGTGGCTTGCCAGCAGGGGCAGTGGAACTCAAGTCAGGAATTTGGAACTGGGAAGGGTGGGGTAATTTTTGAGGAGGAAGTGTTGGGGGAAGGAACAGGATTATGCTCTCTGGATCCCAGTAATTCTCTGGGCCTAGCACCTTCCTTAATGACATTCTGGTGACTGGAGCCCTCATGATTACAGCACTGTTTCTATGGAGAAGCAAGTCTTGTTTGATCAGGAGGAATATGCGGCAAGAGTGTTAGACTCCATCATGAAACAGGAGTAACGACGCGTAGCCCACAGGGCTGTTATGAGGATGAATCAGGGTTACATCAGGTGAGAGGACCTGGCCCTGCATGGTGCTTGACCCACAGCACAGCACGCCACGGCCTCCTGTCTGCTGGCCATCCTCCGTGCCTTTCTGTGAAGTGGCAAAGAATTGAAAGAAGGTTCCTCCTCCTTTATGTCTGTGGTATGGAATACATAACATAGTATGCAGGCGAAACCTTCCATGAGAAACGTGCAGGAAAGGCCTTGGTTATTTCATGAGAGGCTTCCTTTCCTCCCTGTAAACTGAGGAAAGTCAGTAGGGAACTGCTCACGAGAGGGACACCAGTTTCCCAGCTTTCTAAGTTGGAAAGGCAGTGATTCCCGAACATTGGCATGGCTGAGAATTATCTGGGGGAGCTTGTTCAAATGCAGGTTATCTGGCAGTGCCCTCAGAGATTCAGATTTAGTTGGTGTCTACATTTTAATAAGCAACACCAGGTGATTTTATCTGGTTCTCCTAAGAGACCACTTTAAGTGTCAGTGATGCTGCAACACCAGCGCCCCTCAAATTCATGATGCTCCGTGTTCTCAGAGCCCCATCCCTGGTGTTTGAGGTGTCACTCACAGGCAGGAAGTTTCCCTCTGCATCAGGCCGTCAATGACAGGTAGCTTTTCCAGGTAAGTCCTTAGCAACAGCAAAATGGCTCCTGGCCGGGGACTCCCGTCTCCTGAGCTGCATCCCCTCCTCCAGTGGAGACAGTCCCAGGGCAGAGTCTTGGCATCTCTGCAGAGGGAATCCACCACTTCACACCAGTTCTTCCTTCACTCAGATACAGGGACAAGAAACCTTCCCCCAAGCTTGACATCATGCCTACTTCTTGACAGCCCAATTCGAGCGTCCTGAGCCCGGGTCTCAGGTTGCATATTTGCCCCTGAGCTAGCCAACAACATGGAGCAGCCCGGCTGGAATTCAGTTTACTTTCATGAGTAGGGATGGGAAGGGTCTCAAGGACTGTTAAGGGAAAGGTTTGGTCCCCCCTTCCTATCTTGGGCAAAGAGGGTCATCTGTAGCTTCTCAAGTCCACAGGCATAAAGTTCACAACATCTCGAATCCCAGGACAGCTGGGCTGTGTGGTGAGCTCTCGACATTGACTCCAGATCATCAGGACCACATGGGGATTTAGCAGCTGACCCGCAGCCCAGCAGGGCCGTTGCAGTTCGATCTAGTCCTTCTGTGTCTGCTGTCTACAGCACCCAGGTTTCTTCTCTCCTCTCTCTCTCACTTCCTTTTTGGTTCTCTCTGTTCCTTCTCTGCATTTTTCAGCCCTCTACAATGGAAACATCTGTCTTAAATCTGCAAGGCTAGTCCAAATGTTTACTAGGCTTATTTAATAGGAAGAATAATGATAGGTGCTTCTGTTTGTTTTACTAAGTGATCCCCAGGCAGGAAAAAAGAAAACCCTCTTCCCAGAGGGAAGCTACAATCACCCTAAATTTGTATTCGCAAAGAGGAGGAAAAGGCTAATATTGTGATTATGGTAATCATTCATCAGCATTGGTCAGATCTGTTTCTACCATCCCTTCAGCCATGACCTTGCTACAGACCAAAGCCTGAGGAAGGAAACATCTTTGGAGGTTGGTGAGGTGAGGGATGGTTGAATTGCCACATTCCAAGCCCAAATGGAGCCATATGGTTTTTAAAAACAACTATATTGAGGTATGATTGACATACAATAAACTACGTATTTAGGTAAAGTGTACAATTGGATAATTTTGATAAGTGCACACACCTGTGAAACTATCACCACAACGAAGATGGTGAATATATCCGTTCCTCAAAAGTTTCTTGTGTCTGTTTGTAATCTTTTGTTCCTGTCCCTCTGGTCCCCTCTGCCACCCCCAAGCAACCACTGATCTGCTTTCTGTCACTATAGATTAGTTTGCATTTTCTAGAGTTTCGTACGAGTGGGATCATGCAGCATGGGCTCTTTTGTTTGACTACTTTCACTCAGCATGATTATTTTGAGATTCATCCGTGTTGTTGTGTGTTCAGTAGTTATTGCTTTTTATTGCTGAGAAATATTACATTGTATGCATACTCCACAATTGTTTTTCCAGTCACCTCTTGATAGATACTTGGGGCATTTCCAGTTTTGGCTAAGAAAGTGGCTATAACATTTGTGTACAAATCTTTGTATGGATGATGTATATTTTCCTTTCTATTGAGTAAATACATAGGAGTGGAATGCAGAGCCATATGGTTTTTAAGAAGCTGCAGGGGTGATTGGAAAGAATCTAGGTCTGGCAGTCAGGAAATCTGGATTTAATCTCAATTTTTCTAGTTACTAGCTGTGTGACCTTAGGCAAGACACTTAACAACTCTGGGTCTCGAGTTGCCTGTCTGTCAAATGAGATGAAAACTAACCTCTGTCTCTTGCACACATAGATGAGAGGAGGAACAAGGGACATAACCCAGGACATTGCCAAGTTTAAAGTGCCCTAACAGAGCACTATGGAGCTGTTATCAGGAATGAGCTCCTAGAAGGGATAATTCTATGTTTTAGGTCTTGCTTTACCAAGAGAGGGAACTGTCCAAAGGCTTTGGAGGTGAAGAATTGCATTTGATGTTTTCTTGTTGCTCCCAGCTGCAATTTCTCTCTTTTCCCGCCTTACACATCCCCTCCATCTTCTGTTGCCGTCCCCCCACAAAGACAGGCCCATTGAGCAAGGGTGAACTATTAGAGGCATTGAGTGAAACAAGTCACAGTTGGAATTAACTTTCTTCCCCTGCCTTTGGTTCATAAATCCAGATAGTAAAAGCAAAGCAGAAGGGTAATATTATAGAGGTTAGACCTCAAGAACAGCTCTGCAGTCCTTAAGAATTTACTAAGAAAAAGTTGTCAGAGGGCACTCATATATATGGATCTGGTTTGTCAGGGCACTTTGTCTTCTAAGAAGTGTTATGCACAGCAGTTAGTGTCTTTGGGGTGTGACAGGCTTATGTTCACGTCCAGGTTTCACTATGTGCTGACCAATATGTCTTGGGGATACTACTTCATCTATAAGCCTCCATTTCTTTAATCTGTCAAATAAGAATGTTAAGAATAATGCTAACGCACTTCAATTGTTCTGAGGATTCACTGAAGTAAGGTGCACACTTACGCTTTGAAAGTATAAAATTCTGCCAGACCTTTGTAGCTATCTTTCTATCCAGACTGCATGTCTGTAGGAAGGGATGATCCTTCAGTGGATGAATTGGGTGATGCTCTACATTATGTGGGTTGGGGTAGCAAAAGTCATCCCTCGTTGTCAAGATATCATCATCCTTATCTGAAATCCCTAGTATTGGTCACTTCTTAGTTAAGTCAGTGTGCCATCAGAAGGTAACTTTAAACTGTGAAGTACGTTTACTTTACAGTAATCATCCATGAATTAGTGTATAAATTACACCATTTTCCTAGCAAAGGTCTTCAGAGTATAGGTCTAGATTGGGCATAGAGAAGAGTGGTTGGGAATGCAGAACCTTGGACCATGCAGAAGAAAAGAATTAAGGGGCTCTAAATGGACAGGAAATGACAAATTTCACATTCTCGTTTATTTCTAGGGCCATTCCTGGCCAGGGGAGGCAATTTACTCCATCATTTCAGTAGTTCCATTGAAGACTTGTTCTTTATCTCCTTTGAACATTCCACTATTCTTTTTTTTCTTCCCAGACCTGTCCATATGTCTTACTCTACCACTGAGGGCAGTCTCTTATTAGATCAAATAACACTCTATCAGATAAGGAGAGTTTCTTTTGCACATGCTGCTTCATTTATTCCCAAGTCTTTTTCTGTGAATCAGTGAAGAAAACAAATGGTACTATCTGCATTATAATGATGAGAAAATTCAGGAGTAAAGAGGCCAAGGATCTTTTTCAAGATCTCAAATTTAGTGGCCAAACCAAGTGGTCAAATGTTCAGAATCCAAGTTACTGAGACTGCCGCCTAGGGGAAACTCTGAGACTCAAAGGCCTTGCTCTTACAGAGGCTGAGTCCAGCCAGAGGAGGCTGACTCCTACCAGAGGCAAAACTGGAGAGAGGTCTCCCATCTTTTCCTGTGAGGTGTTAGGAATACAGAATTGTATCAGATGCTGTGTCCTGTTTATCCTAGATGATTCAGGGACATTCAAATCACTTACCTAAATGGATATAATTTTGCCAAGAACATGACTTCGCACAAAAGACCCCGAATAGCCAAAGCAATCTTGAGAAAGAACAAAGCTGGAGGCATCATGCTTCCTGTTTTCAAACTATATTACAAAGTTATAGTAATCAAAACAGTACGGTACTGGCATAAAAACAGACACATAGATCAGTGGAACAGAATAGAGAGCCCAGAAATAAACCCATACATATGTGGTCATTTAATTTACGACAAAGGAGCCAAGAATATACAATGGGGAAAGGACAGTCTCTTCAATAAATGATATTGGGAAAACTGGACAACCACACATAGAAGAATGAAACTGGAGCACTATCTTATTTCATACACAAAAATTAACTCAAAATGGATTAAAGACTTAAATGTAGGACCTGAAACTATAAACATCCTAGAAGAAAACATAGGCAGTAAGCTCCTTGACATGGGCCTTGGTGATAGTTTTTTTTGGATTTGACACCAAAAGCAAAGGCAACAAAAGCAAAAATAAACAAGTGGGACTACACCAAACTGCAGAGCTTCTGCACAGCAAGGGAAACCATCAACAAAGTGAAAGGTTATCTTACAGAATGAGAGGAAATATTTGCAAATCATATATCTGATAAGGGGTTAATATCCAAAATATGTAAAGAATTCATACAACTTAATAGCAAAAAAACAATCCAATTAAAAAATTCAGAGGATCTAAATAAACATTTTTCCAAAGAAGATGTAAGATGGCCAATAAGTACATGAAAAAGTGTTCAATATCACTAATCGTCAGGGAAATGCAAATCAAAACCACCATGAGATATCATCTCACACCTGTTAGAATGGCTATTATTAAAAAGAGAAGAAATAAGAAGTGCTGGCAAGGATGTGGACAGAAGGGAACCCTGGTGCACTGTTGATGGGAATGTAAATAGGTGCAGCCACTGTGGAAAACAGTATGGAGGTGCCTCAAAAAATTAAAAATAGAACTACCGTATGATCTAGCAATTCTGCTTGTGGGTATTTATTTGAAAGAAATGGAAACACTAACTTGAAAAGAGGTCTGCACCCTCATGTTCTTTGCAGCATTATTTACAGTAGCCAATACATGGAAATGACCTAAGTGTCCATTGACGGATGTATGGATAAAGAAAGTGTGGTGTTTATATATGTAATGGAATATTATTCAGCCATAAAAAGAAAGATTCTTGCCATTTGTGACAATATGGATGGATGTTGAGGGCATTATGCTAAGTGAAATGTCAGACAGAGAAAGAAAAATATATGATCTTACTTATGTGTGGAATCCGAAAAACACAAACGAACGAAACCAAACTCATAGATAAAGGGAGCAGAGTGGTGGTTGCCAGAGATGGGGGGTGGGTGCGGTTGAAATGGGTGAAGGTGGTCAAAAAGTACAAACTTCTGGTTATGACATAAATAAGTCCTGGGGATGTCATGTACAACATGGTGATTATAGTTTATAATACTGTATTGTATATTTGAAAGTTGCCAAGAGAGTAAATCTTAAAAGTTCTCTTGACAAGAAAAAGAATTTGTTAACTGTGTGTGGTGATGGATATTAACTAGACTTATTGTGGTGATCCTTTTGCAATATATACAAGTATCAAATCATTGTGTTGTACACATGAAACTAATATAATGTTATGTGTCATTTATATGTAAATTAGAAAGTTCTCCTACTGAGCTGAATTCATAGTCCTGGAGAAGAAATTCCTGTAGAACTTCACACACACACACACACACACACAGAGAACATGACTTCTCTTCCCTTTAGTTAACTGGGGCTGGCTATGACAAGGTTACACTGTATTCCATTATCCTGTTGGCCAGCAAATCCTGAACAGGCAAGCTGAATGGGGTGCTGGCCTGATGTTGTTTCTTTGTATGCTAGCCCTTGTCGATGCTGGAATTGGACACAGAGATTCTGCTTTTCCTAGTTCCCCTCTGCAGCATGTTAAAATTAAAAGAGATTTTGGCAACATTGTTTTCAGCTTTTTTATGAGGAAACTGAGACACAAAGAAATACGGTGACTCACTTGAAGTTAAGTATCTAGTTTATGAAAACTCAGATCTCATTCCCATTTCAGTGTTCTTTCAGTGGCTCTATGCATCTCCGCCCCAAACTCTGAGAATTGGGCCTAATGGGCTCTTGTGAGTTTACCATCTGGAATAAAAAGCAGCATACCTACCATTGACTGCTCTCCCTCTCTGAGGGGGAGGAGGCCTTGATAGCAGTGTGTCTGCTTCTCCTCAGAGATAGGGGCTGTAGCAGCACTAGAATCTGATGGCTTCTCTGAGAAGAAGATGATTCACTGTCATGAGTACCCAAGTCTTTATACCTTCGCCCACCTGTGGGCTTCTGGCTCATCCTTTTCCCCCTTGATGATCCATCAGTGTTCTGAAAATGAAACCATCTCCAGGAAATCTAGACTGCCAGGGAGCCAGATAGGGTGATTAAGAACAAGAAAATGGACCAGCCCAAGAAGTAATTGTGAAGTAGGTAGCATTTGCCTTTAGGTCCTCTGGTCCATCACATCTCCCCTTCCTCCCATCCCAACCCCCTTTCTGTGCTTCTTTCTCAAGTACCAAGATACTGACCATTCCCATTCCTCACCTTCCTGGACCTGCCCCGAGTAGGGTGCTTAGTGGTCCATGCCCCCCACCAAAAATTACTAATTCTTTGTTCTGACCCATTGCCAAGGGACCAATTAGCTCTATTCCAATGGACAAATATACTTGAGGACTTAGTGGCTGAGAATGCTTTATTGTGCTATCTTCAAGGAGGAATTTGCATTTTGAGGGGAGCCCTAAAGCTTACTATGACTCAATCAGAGATTCTTGGGAATTGCAGCTACTGTAGCAGGCTGGTGGGGAGGGCTTACAATGCTAACCCTGTGTAACATCACACAGAGGCAGCCTGAGGAGTTAAGAAGATGCCAATCTCCATGGTGAATACCTAGCATCTGCACCCATTCGTATGTGTGATGTTTGAAGCACCAACCGATTGGCTGAATTTTCCCCCTATTTTCATGACCTCCAAGTTCAGTATGTCTTTTCTTGAACTTAAAAAAAAACCAAACAAAATAATGTCATTTGTTTGGCCATATGAACATAGTCACATCTCCCCCTTGAAGGTTACTTACCTGAACATATTGGGAACACAGCCATAGTCCTATTCCTCATATTCATGGGGTCTAAGGCAAGAGGAGAAATGGAAGCCCATAGGGCAAATGTCTAAACAATTCATAGTTGTAAATCAAGCTAACGGACTACGACATAAAATATGTCTATCCTCCTATCTTGATAATTATACCTTCCTGATGGCAAAATTGACAAATATGTTTAAAGCTATTCTTTTTATACGACTGAAGGTTGGCAGAAAGTCAAAGATGACAGAATTTAATTGTTACTGTGCATATCTGAGTCATTTTTATGGTTGATGATGTTTGGCTAGGTAATAAAATAAAGGCATATATGTATTTTATTTTCTTACTTTAATTTTAACAAAAATCACCAATCATGGGATGATAATCAAGATTTTGACAGATTTGGTTTTCTATTGACAGCAGTGGTCTAAGAAATAAAACTATGATTATAATAAAAGTTCACAAATGAAAATATTTTCATAAAAATGTAAGGCACATTAAACATAAAACACAAAAAGTTGAAATTATGTATGCTTTCAAAAAGTTACTTTTCTTCTAAAATATTTAGAAGTATATATTACAATAAAGTACAAAATGTAAGCTATAACTAATGGTATCAAATTTTTAAATTGAAGTTATGAAAATAAGATTGACATTTTTAATTTCGTTTTTGAAAATGTCATTAAATCTTATTTTTTAATTTTTTCTGAGGAAGATTTGCCCTGAGCTAACATCTGTTGCCAAACTTCCTCTTTTTTTGCTTGAGGAACATTAGCCCTGAGCTAACACCTGTACCAGTCTTCCTCTGCTTTATATGTGGGTCGCTGCCACAGCATGACTGATGAGTGGTGTAGGTCCCTGCCGGGGATCTGAACCCGTGAACCTGGGCTGTTGAAGTGGAGCTTGCTGAACTTAACCACTAGGCCATGGGGCTGGCCCCTTACTCTTATTTTTAAGAAAATAAAATTATTCTTAATTTTAGCATTTAGTGTCCATCTACTTGCTAAGCTAAAGATTCAGTACTGTGCTTCATGAATGTTACACCTAGATTTATATAAATACATAAATTTAAGGATAATATAAATTGTTGAATATTGCAAAATGTTCCATAGTCACCCTGTGTAACTGTTGTGAATACCATGCTTATTCATGAATACCTATGAAGTCATGAATTGGGACACAAAGAAAAGCGTGAAGAGAATGCTCAGTACTGTTGGGAAACCAAAGTTATGCAAGAATCTGTTGAATTCAAGCTAAGAGGAAGGATTTGACAAGATAACTCATATGTCTGTTCTTTTAGCCAAGCAATTCTAATGCTCAATTTTTCCATATTCTGAAGTAGTGTCAATATCAATGACAGCAGCAGCACAGCCCACAAGTGTTCATGGCATTTGAACACAGCTGCTTTTGGTTTTGAGAATACTGGGAGAAAGATGTGGAGAAGACTTTCCTGGGGCCCTCCCAGTGTCAATCATGAGAGTGGATGCTTAGAGTTACTGGTTGTGCTGTGGCAGCAATGAATGCTTGGTCCTGAATAACAGAGGTGCCAATGCTGGGTCCTGAATGACAGAGGTGCCAGTGTGTTGTTTAATAAATGTGTTTTTTACTGTATGATTTCACTCATATGTGGAAAATAAACAAACATATAGATAAGGAGAATAGATTAGTGGTTACCAGAGGAGAAGGAGGTGGGAGGAGGGCAAAATGGGTATAGGGGAACATATGTATGGTGATAGAGAAAATCTGGACTGTTCGTGGTGAACACAAAGCAGTCTATACAGAAACTGAAATATAGTGATGTACACTTGAAATTTATACAATGTTATAAGCCAGTATGACTCCAATAAAATAATTTAAAAAATGTGTTTTTGTTTTGTTTGTTTGTGATGTGTAGGCTTCTCTCAAGTATGACTCCTAGGGCTAAGACCCCTCTTGTCGAGGTCTTGGGCAGCTATACATGGCTGTATTAGTCAGGATTCTCCAGAGGAATAGAACCAAGAGGTTTTTTTTTTTTTTTTTTTTTGCTCAGGAAGATTCTCCCTGAGCTAACATCCACTGCCAATCTTCCTCTTTTTGTATGTGACCTGCTGCCACAGCATGGCCACTGACCGATGAGTGGTGTAGGTCCACATCTGGGAACCAAACCTGGGCTGCCAAAGCAGAGCATGCCGAACTTAACCACTAGGCTGCCGGGGCTGGCCCCAACAGGTGTTTTTAATATATATATATATGTATATATATATATATAAAATGTATTTATATTTATATGTGTAATATTATATAGATAATATATAAATAAATATAATAAAATATAAATAAAAATTAAAAATGTAATCTAAAAAATAAATATACAGTATATTAAATACATTAAGAATAAATAAATATATCAATAAATATTTATTAATAGTCACATTATTAATATTTATTATATAATAAAGAAATTAAGTATATAAAATACAATATAATGAAATATATAAATGAATATAATATATAATATGTTAACTATATATATAAAATATGTGTACTATATGTATTATAAAGAATTGGCTCACTTGATTATGGAGGCTAAGATGTCCCAAGATCTGCAGTTGGCAAGCTGCAGACCCAGGAGATGTGATGGTGTCGTTCCAGTCTGAGCTGGAAGGACTGAGAACCAGGACAGCCAGTGGTCTAAGTTTCAATCTGAAAGCTGGCAGGTCCAAGAGCCGATTTTTCAGTTTGAATCTGAAGGAAAAGACCGATGTCTTAGCTTAAGCAGCCAGGCAGGAGGAGTTCTCTCTCACTAACTTTTTGTTCTGTTTGGTCTTCAGTTGATTGGATGAGGCCCACCGCGTTAGGGAGGGCAGGCTGTTTTATTCAGTCTACCTATTCACATGTTAATCTCATCCAGAAACACCCTCACAGACACAATCAGAATTATGTTTGACCAAATGTCTGGGCACCTGGTGGCCCAGTCAAGACAACACAAAAAATTAACCATCATAATGACCAAGAGCCAGAAAATATGCTAAAAGAGCTGTCCAAGTAGATGTTTCCAATTGCTAAAGCTCATGACTGTTGCTTGGAAGATGGGACATTTGTGCAGAAACTCTCCATTTTCAGCATTCATGATGGCATAGCTATTCTGTAGACTAATCCTATAACACCGAATCCTTGTTTTGAGCAACCAAACAGATCTAGATACAGGTAGTAAACTTGGTATGAAAAGGTAAGGAAATACATAAAATGGTAGAAATGTCTCCATCTAAAATTGTCTCAACAATCTGAGGAATGTTCATAATACAGTAGGGTTGAGTGATCAGGAATATTTACAAGCACAGATAGCTCATTGCCCAATGACTCCAGATCCTGCGCAGTGCAGTTTTACGAATGCACACGTTGTAAGTATACTGGATACAGTATTTGAGTACTTGCTAAGAACAAGGTGGACTACTTGTTCAAAGCGAATTATGAAAGAACTGAGAAGTAAAATCGTTGACTTTGAGGAGCCTGAAATTTTATAGGGAATTCAAGACAAGTCCAAATATGTCCCCATAAACACAGGCAATAGAAATGTACAGATGTATATATAATTATACACATTTCATTCTTTCGCTTTCCATTCATTTATAATTGGTGATAATCTAGACCTGTGGCATGCCAAACTGATGTTGATTTTTTGGCCAAGAACAGGATTTTCAAAGAAAAAAAGGAAGGAAACCTTTTCTGGATGCCCAACCTGTGCCAGGCACTAAGATGGTTGTTTTACATGCATTATCTCATTTAATCCTTATAATAGTTCTGTGAGGTGAATTCTTTACAAATGAGGAAAGTGAGTCTCACAGCAGTTAAATATAGATTCAAAATTAGATCACCTCGACTCTGAAGCTGCACCTCATTCAAATAAACTGGCAAGAAACTGCTTAGCAAGCTTCAGACGGCCAACCATTCTTGAGAGTATTAGAAGGTCACATGGACAAATAGTGGTAAATCCATTATAGATCATCCTTCTGTTTTTGTTAGAGTGCTGGAGGATGTCAACCACTTGGGTTGATAGCCTGTTTAAATTCATTGTGCACTTTGAGTAATATTATCCTATCTAACAGTCAAATAATTTGACTTTTGCTTAATTTCTAGCCTGAGCTCTCTGTCATTTTAATCTGAATACATTAAATTCGACGTCTGAGTTTGAATTATGGAAAGCCAAAGAGTCCTAGCATGAACATTTTTGTGAGTTGGTGGTCCTCAGAGACCCCACCAGCATGGATGTTGGGGAGGGCAGGTAATTATCCCTTTCTTTCTTTTTTATTTTTTTTTGTGAGAAAGATCAGCCCTGAGCTAACATCCATGCCAATCCTCCTCTTTTAGCTCAGGAAGACTGTCCCTGAGCTAACATCTGTGCCCATCTTCCTCCGCTTTATGTGGGATGCTGCCATAGCATGGCCTGACAAGTGGTGCATTGGTGCACGCCAGGGATCCGAACTGGGGCCACCAGCTACGGAGTGCGCGCGCTTAACTGCTACGCCACAGGGCTGGCCTCCATTATCCCTTTCTAATCACTACAAGCAAGTAAACTAATGTGTGCTATTAATCTGTCAATCTGTCTTGTTTTTCTGTGTCAACCAGTACATAAAGATGACCCAGTCCAACCAGATCTTCTCCTCTGCCCTTAATCCCACCAAGAAGGCTTAGAGCTACAAATGAGGTTACCATATATATATATTTATATTTTATTATATTTTATAGCATTATATTATTATATTTATATTTTACTATTATATTTATAAAAGGTTATTGTATTTAATAAAATACCAATAATCTAGTACCATTATGTAGTCCTTTACAGGACAAGGCACAGAGACATGTGGGCCCAGCACTGTGCACAATAGGTCTTCAGTGAGTGTTACTGATGACTGGGGTAGAGGGGGTGTGCTAACTGAGTTAGAGACATTTCATTTTGAATTTGGATCAGAATTAGAAAAAATTAGAAAAACAATGCAGGAATGACACTCTGCCTGAGTTAAGATTTCTTTTTACAGTGCCTTGCTACCTAAATAAAATAGAGGCTCTGTGCTCACCAAATCTTTGCGGGTGATTAGCGTCAGTGATTTATCTCAGAGAAGCGGCATTGTTCCTGTACACAGAGACGTAAGTGGCTATTTCAGAAACGGCCGGAGTGGTGTAGATTTTGATCTGTAGCTTTGGTTTTCTCGTGATTCATATTGATCACTCCAATTTGTATGCTGCTTTGCTCTGTTGGTTCTTGATCCAGTTGCTTGCTCTCCTCTTTGGTCATGAATGTAGGTTTATGTTTCTAATTTTCTATTTTCTTTTCTTCTTGGATTTTCGGTGTTTATAGTCAAGGTGGTTTGTTGTTGTTTTTTTTTAAATAGTTCTTGCTTTTGTTTATTTGCCCTACTGTCAGGCCTATTTGGCCTTGTCCATGAGATAATGGAAATGAAAGTGCTTTGTAAGTTGTAAAGCACTATTCAAATGTAAGAGATGATTACTGTTTTATTAAAAATAATAACCTGTTTAAAGCTCTGTGTTGTCTTGCTGTAATCAGGGGCAAAGGGAAGCACCTGATTGGACAGGTGAGTCATCTTTAAGCACTGAGATCCTAGTTCGCAACAGTTCTAGCAACCAGTGTAATGGCCTAGATTCTCTGCAAACATGGATTACAGTTCATGTCTAATCTGGAGAATAGACATGATTCTAGAAAGGAGACAGAGGGCTCACAGAGGGCAACCCCAACAGCCTGACTGCTCCTACTCAATGCCTGATTCCTGATTTGTGCTCACTCCCTGATTTTGGAGGCCTGAAATACCCTACCAGGCCAAGACTAGGCTTAGGTCCCACCCTTACCTCTTGTTAGTGGGTGAAGGGAATCCTGTGCTCTGTCAGCGGTATTGTTGTGGGCTGTGTGGCAACACTGTGGAGTGCCTTTGGTGACTCTTGATCCATGAGCAAATTCACATCACCCTGTAAAAATCAATTCTAAAGTGGTTTTTGAACAGAACTTTCATCCTGCTTAAGTATTTCTGCCTCCCTATCAAGAAGTCCTACTGAGTTTAGGCCTGAACTAAAGCCAGGCACCATCTACGATTATTCTCTTTCAAATGGCATATGACCAGGCTCAGCATATGGCTGTAAATGTCCTTAACTTGCTTATATCTAGAACTAGTTCCTAACTTTTGAAAAGTTGCTATTTGCTATTTGAGTGTAATTCATCTCAACCTTGGAGAGAGAGGTCCTTATCGGCTCCTCAGTAGATTGGAAATGCAGAAATTTTCTTTTCGGGGAGGGAAGGGAATAAGAATCTCCCCAGAAAAAGATGTGTGGTGTGCCAAGGGTGGGTTTGGGGAGGTGGGACAGTGTTTTATAAAAGGAGATACCTCTGACTGGACATCCTTGGGATCAGCACTGACACACTCATGAGGTGGGCAGTATTTGAGTCCATCTTTGTCTTCACATCTCCACTTTGTTACTCATTAATTAATTAATTCATTCATTCATTCAACAAATACTTATTGATCATTCATTCGGTGATAGGCAGATACTATGTTAGAAGCTAGGGACATCATTTCTGACAATTGTCCTGGATCTGGAAGGTCATCTGTGCTATGGCCTGTACATAGGCTTTAGGTCAGACAGATCTGGGTTCCAGTGCCTTCTCTCCTGTTTGCTATTTGTGTTACTCTGTAAACTGACTCAATAACTTGTCATCTTGGTCTTACTTTATGCATCTGTAAAATTGGATAACAATTACCACATAGAACTGTGGTGAGGATTCCACAAATGATGTATATAACAGTTTGTGCTAGATGCATAGTAGGTCTCTCACCTGTTAATTGATGGTTGCATCCTTCACACTCATCCCTTGATCACCATCTCAAACTCACTGACTGCTCGTTGCCTGGGGCAACTTGATCTCCAAGTAGAATTTAATAGTGTTTAAGTCTTGATGTGAATAGACATATGGATGACATAGTTTCAGTAGAGTATAGATCCCAGTTCAGGATTTCAGAAATGTATAGACACATTCCCAGTTCAACATTTTCTTTTTATCAGCATGATTGAAGATCTGTTTGTTTGTTTTTTTTAAACTAGAACAATTACATTAATCAAAATGGTTATGCTGGCAGGCAGGGCAACAATTAAAATAACAAAACAAAGAATTGTACATAGTAATCAACAATAGAGATAGAATGGAATCATAAAAATACTTAATCCAAAGAACGGGAGAAAAAGAGGAAAAAGGGAACAAAAGCAGATAATTCAAATATAAAACAAATAACAAGATAGTAGATTTAAACCCAATCTTATCAATAATCAAATTAAATGTAAATGGTCAAAATATCCCAATTAGAAGACAGAGATAGACAGATTGGATAAAAAGGCAAATCGTATTAGGTGCATTTTACAAGAACTCTACTTTAAATGTCAAGACATAATATATTATAAGTAAATTGATGGAAAAGATACATCATACTAACACTAAAGAAGCTGGAGTGGCTATAGAAATATCATGCAAAGTAGATCTCTGAACAAAGACTATTACTAGGGATTAAAAAGGTCATTTAATAATGATAAAGGAGTCTACTCATCAACAGGACATAACAATCTTAAACATTTATACACCTAATAACAGAGCTTCCAAACATGAAGCAAAAACTGATAGAATTGCAAGGAGAAAAAACAAATATATAATTATAATCAGAGATTTCAACACCTCCTCTTAATGATAGATAGAACATATACAGAGAAAAATCAGTAAGAATATAGAAGACTTAAAAAACACTATCCACTAACTTGACATAATTGACTTTTATAAAACATTGCTTCCAACAACAGAAGAATCCACAGCACTCTAGCCAATTCTGTCTGTCAACAGCAAAACGCTTCTTTCAACAGTAAATACCATTGTTCTGGGCCTCTTCAGGCCATGAGAAATCCCACAGAATTTCTGTTAGAGCTATACAGGCCCCTCCTTGGAGCATTACTGTGAAATATCCTGGGAGCAGCTCCAGGAGAAGGTCATTGTTTCAAGAGCATAGCTCCCCTGACCAGGATGAGGTCAGGGATTTAATCTGGACCAAAGATCTAACCCACACATTGTCATCTTGTTGTGGAGAACAGCAGCCTCTAAACTTTGTCCAGACATTAAAATCAATGTACTATTGCCCTCAGGGGCTTGGCATTGAAAAAACATGATAACAATGCCAGAGTTAGGCCCATCCAAAGATTTTCTGTCTTTTTGAAGGATATCTAGACTGTTGAAATCAGTCAAACAATAGAGATCCCTCCCAAGAAAACCTTCCTGAGAGATTTTACTCCCTTAAAATAATGTATGACAAGACACGTTTTCCTCCCCACTACCTTCTTACAGGGAGAAAATTTGAAAACATAAGAATAATGATAGAACTGTCAAGTATACATGTAATCAGCTTTAAATTATAACATGTAAATGTAATTCATATAATAGTGTAACAAATTATAATATTTTGATCAAGGAGAAAAAAGATAAACTACAAGTATATTTGGTAAACTGATGACATTTTCATGGTGCCATTTTGTGGGTAGCCCTACCATTATCAAGTTCCAGGAACTGTTACTCTTGAGAATCAGATGTACAAGTGAAAGATGGAGGAGAAAAAAAGCTACAGCCACATTATACTTTGTATGCACCTCACCAGGAACTTTGCCAGCATCATGTGCTTCTACATTCCAAATGGGCTTCCTCCACAAAACTGCCCCTCTTGTGAACAGGAAGTTATTCCCAGATTATAGCACACATCATAATTTATCACAGTCTACCTTCAAGTGGTATTATAGCACTTTATGTATAGTATAAGGACTTTACAACAGTATATTTCCATTTCTCTCCTCCTAGCCCTTATGTTATTCTTATCATAAGTGTTTCTTTTATGTATGTTATAAACCCCACAATAAATTTTTATTACTTTTGCTTAAATATCCAATTATCTTTTAAAGTAATTTAAATAATAAGTTAAAAAGTGTATATTTACCCATTTAGTTACTGCTTCCAGTACTCTTCTTCTCTTTGTGTAGATTCAGATTTATATCTGCTATCATTTTCCTTCTGTTTGAAGTACTTCCTTTAACGTTTCTTGTAATGCAGATCTACTGATAATGAATTCTTTTAGCTTTTGAATGTCTGAAAAAAATCTTTATTTTGTCTTTATTTTTCACAAGATAAAGAATTCTTTGTTGACAATTTTTCCCCGTTCAGTACTGTAGAGATGTCGCTCCACTATGTTCTAGTTTGTATCCATTCTGAAGAAAAATCTGCCTTCATTCTTATCTTTATTTCTCTGGATGTAATGTGTCTTTTTTTCTCTAGCTGATTTCCTCTTTATCATTGAGTTTTAAGAAATTTGCTTATGATGTGCCTTAGTGTAGTTTTCTTCATGTTTCTTGTACTTGGAGTTTGTTGAGCTTCTTGGATCTGTGGGTTTATAGTTTTCATCAAATTTGGAAAATTTTCAGCCAATATTTCTTCAAATATTATTTTATGTCCTTGCTTCTCCCTTTCAGAAACTAAAATAACATGAATATTAGACCTCTCATAGTTGTCCCACAGTTCACAGATTCTCTGTTTTTTCTTTTTTTTTTTTTTTTTTGGAAAGTTTCTATTACTATGTCGTCAAGTTTACTAATGTTCTCTTTCTCAATGTCTAATCTGTTTTTAATCTAATCTAGTATATGTTTCATCTTGGACATTGAGCTTATATCTTTAGAAGTTATATTTGCACCTTTTTTATATCTCTCATCTTAATTAACATGCCAGAGTATTCCTTTACCTTCTTGAATATATGGAATACAGTTTTAATAATTTTTTAATGTCCTTGTCTACTAATTCTACCATTTGTATTAATTCTGAGTCAAGTTCAATTTATTGATTTTTTCTTCTAATTATGGTCATATTTTTCTGCTTCTTTGCATGCCTGGTCATTTTTAATTGGATACCAGATATTAAGAATTTTAACTTGTTAGGTGTTATATATTTTAGTATTCCTATAAATATTTTTGAGCTTTTTTCTGGGACATTATTAAATTTCTTGGAAATAGATTGAGCCTTTCAGGTGTTGTTTGTATGCTTTCTTAGGCAGGATCAGAGTAATGTAGTCTAGGGTTACTTTTCCCCACTACTGAGGCAAAATCCTTCTTTGTACAATTATAAGGTTTTTGCACTGTAGCTGGTGGAAAGAGGTGCTGTTTCTTTTTATCTCTAATCCTTTCAAATGATTTTTCCCTGGTCTTGAATAGTTTCTTCACACACCTGAATTGGTCAGTACTCAACTTAACTCTAGAGGAGGATCTTCTTCAGATCTCCAGAGTTTTCTCTCTCTCTCCATGCATCTCTCTCCTCTCCACTACTCTGCCTCAAAACTCAAACTGTCTCCAGGACTCCCAGCTCCACGTCTTCATCTCAGGCAGACAACTGGGCTCCATGTGCGTCTCCCTTCTTGCACCATGACCTGGAAACTCTCTCCAGGCAGTAAGACGGGGTAATTGTAGGGATTAGCTCATTTGTTTTGCATCTCTCATGGATCCTTGACTTTCAATGCCTGTTGTCCAATGTTTTGAAAACCAGTGTTTTAATATATGTTGTCTACCTTTCTTGTTGGTTTAGGCAGGAGGGTAAATCCAATCTCTTTTACTCAGTCTTGGCTGGAAGCAAAGTTTGTAGTATCCTTTATAATAATAATAAAAATATCTCATGCCTTTTCTCTATTTTCTTTTCATTTTTTAAAGTGGGGTGGGGGAGCTTATGGAGAGAAACCAGGAAAAGTTCCTTTAGATAAAATGCTAAACAGGTGATTTTTCTCATTCTTTTTCACCATCATGATTCTTTGCTTTGCCACCAGAGTGATCTTTCCAAATCTAATTATCTAAATCTAAATCTACCATGGCTACTGAATGACTACTGAATGATGTCCACACTCTTTAGTATTCATGCAAGGCTCCTGTGTACCTGTTAACCCTCATTTCTAATACCATTCACCTTTCTCATCACACCCTGCACTCTAAGCCTCTCCTGTCGGCCGTAGCAGTAGTGAATGAGTTCTGGAGTCAGAGCAACAGTTCAAATCCTACTTAATGGATGTCTGATCTTGGGAAGGTAACTTCTTTAATATCTTACCTGAAAATAAGAGTAATAATACTCTGTACCTGCCAGGATTGTTGTGAACCTTAAATGAAATAATATCTGTGTAGTGTCCACTGCAGGGTCTGTCATAGAGTAAGTGCTTCGTTAACATGATGTATTACTACGATGAGTCCTCAAATGCATCATGTTCTGCTTCTCTGCCCTCTGGGATTTTATACATGGTTCTACTGGAAGTTCTCCTTTTCCTGCTGCATACACTCTTCTCTGCTATGTCCTGCTTCTCTTTTCAGAGGCATCGTGAGCTTTACCTCACGGGCGAGGCTTTCCCTGACCTTCTGATCTTAGTAGGATGCTCTCCTTGTTGCATGGTGCCCCATTAATATTGTTTTGAAATTGCTTTCCCTCTTCCATCTCCACTCAGGGGGAGGGAGACTATGGCTCGTGGTAACTGATCAGTCAATGTTAGTTGAATGAATGAATAAAGACGGCTCTTAATAACTGTTGAATAGAATGATGAAAAGGATATTTACAAAACTCTGACATAAAATGTTGTTTCAATGAGCACCAGTAGAGACCCAAAATTCCTAGGCAAAAGGACACTGGGAGAACAAGCGTAGTGTGCTCAGGGACACAACATGGCCGGTCACCACTGCATTTTGAGTCTCTCTGTAAAACTGCCACAAGAGGATGCAATTCAATGACAAGTAATGCTACTTGGCAAGGAAAAGAGCAACGCCTGGTGATGAGAAGGAAAAAAAATGCAAGAAAATGAAAATCATGAGCCAAACAATGTGAGAACAGCCTCCTACCCCCATCCTCACCCCATGGCCCAGGCACCCAGCACTGATGGCATTATCTTCGCACAGCCGGATCTTAGGAAATGCTTGCCAATATTGACATTACCCCATGTAAGGAAATCAAGGTGGATTGGTGAACAATCATTTTAAAAGTTGATTGTTGAAAACCTGCAGGTTAGAGCTCTTAAGCTAATGCCTCTTGGCTTGATGGCAATTTTGGTGCTTGCTCTTTTTTCAATGGCTTTTATGTTTGGTCGCTCTTATTCTCTTGATTTTGGTGTCGGAAAATAGAGCTCTTTTTAATTTTACTTCCTAAGGCAGGTTAAGGGCTGTCCTGCTTGGCTTTTCTGAGTGGTTGCTTTCTTTCCTCCCCTCCACTGACTTTGATATTTTCTTTCTCTCTTCTTCATATGCCAGCCCTTTAGCAATGCCTGCTTCTTGTCCTGCAGTCTTGCCCAGACATTTGGGAATCTTGGTAAACCCAATTGCTACCATCTTCAGCCTTCCTGAAGTCCCTGGAGGCTGTGTTGAAGGAGATTCCTCATGACTGAGTCATTGGTGACATACTCAAAGCTCTGCCAGCATCCCCTCAGGGAACTGGTTCCCCTGATGGTCCTGGAAAGAATCAGAGATGGGAGACCTCTGTGTTTAACGGAAGGCCTTTCTTTCCTACAGATTGGAGGCTGTCAGTGTGATGGTGCATCTCGAGGAAAGCCTCACAACACAACTGATGTCTCCCTTCCTCCCTTTCCCTTCAGATCTCAGTCTGAGGTGAGTGAAAATGGGATTTTAGGAATTCTTATTTGAGACAGGAAACTGACAAGGTATCCATTCTTTCTCAACCAATGCCTGGCATGAATTTGAGTCTATCAGTATATTTTCATTTATTGATGAGCAGATCACAGACTAGCCCCTGGACATGTTTTCAAACTTAATGAAGAAAAGACAGTTTCTGCCACAAGAGCTCTTCATCTAACTGACAGCATCAGTCAAGAGCTACTTTACTCCTGGCTGTTCTCAGTAATGAAAACTTTCTCCTAAAATCTGGAGAGGCTGGGGCGACAGGACAGTGGGTCGTGGGAGGGAGGGGCAGAAGAAGGCTCTATCTCAACTATTTTTCCTTTGCTTTCACCATGGGTGAAGGGGTGAGGTTTGGTGGTGTCTGGAGGGTCATGGAAAGCAGAGACAGTGGGGAGTCTTTCTCCAAGGAGACTGATACTGTGGCATTTGCTTTAAACTTGGAGGTGGTTTTTTTCATCCCCTGTGATGGAGAGCCAACATCTAGGAATTCTCCTTCCAGAAATTTACTATCGTTTTCATTTAGAATGCAGAAAATAGAAGTTCTATTCTATTCAGAGATCTGAAACCTGTCTTGGAGATTGTGTATTTCAATGATTTTCAAACCTTTCTTTTGCTGGGAGACACTTTTTTTCTCCCCAAAGGAAAGCTACTGCCTCTGCAAAAGCCCAACAGGTAAACACACCAAAAGAGAAATAAGGATTTGGCAGTTTGGGATGGAACTAAGTGGAGGGATCTGTATGCTGGGGTGCACACCACAAGAAGCCATGTAGACGCTCTCAAAAACTGGGTTTCTGAGAAACACTGAAAACCATGAATCTAGTTCAGTGCCCTCAAGTTGAGAAGCAGAGGGGTCATGCGACTTTTTGAAGGGCAAACATAATTCCTGGTGGAGCTGGACTTCTGATTTCTCTTCCCCCTGTAAGCTGAGACATCTACTTTGTGCCAAACATGCTGATATGCATCAGTGATACGGAGGGAGAGGGGGAGGGGGAGGGGGAGGGGGAGGGAGAAGAACAGGCTGTGTGTGGATCTATGGATCTTCTGGCCATCCTTGAGAAGGTGTGGTCTTATAGGTCTCCAGGACATCCCTCTGTCTTTCCCTTGCTCTTCCAACAACAATGTTGCTTTCTCTCTAAAAGAATTCATGTATCTGTGACAGAGATTTCATACTTCTACTGTCTAGGAGAAATGATTGGCTCACATTGGCCAGAAAACTACAAGTTATCCTTGTTACCCCCATTTCCCTCATCTTCCTTAATCAGTCCATCACCTAGATCTGTTGAATTATCTCCCAAATAACCTGAGTCAGTCTACTCGGCTTCATCTTCATCCGAATACCCGGGTCCAAACCACCGTAATCTCACTGCAGCTGGCAACAGCCTCCTTACTGGCTCTCCTCTTTCATTCTGGACTCATTTAAATTCATTCTTTACTCACAAACCAGCATGATGCTTTTGAGCTGCAGCTCTGATTATGTCACTTCCTCTATCAACTGAAAACTCCTCAATGGCTTCCCGTTGGTTTTAGGATTATGGAGTATGTTAAAGACCTCAATCTTTAACATACTCAATGTACTGCATGGTCAGGGTCCTACATACGTCTCCAGCCCTGTCTCACATCTCCTCCTCTCTCTGCCCTCCAGCTACACCAGCATCCTTGCCATGCCCTCTTTTGCCACAGGGACTTTCCATATGCTGCTTTCTCTACCTGGAACTCTCTGCCTAACCCCATTCACCTAGATAACTCCTCCTCAACCTCAGCTCTCCGTTCACTTATCAAGGAATCCTGTCCCTCCCTCTGACTCAGTTATATTCCCTCATTGTAAGCTCTCATTGCATCATGGGCTTCTCCTTTGTAGCACTTCCACACTAGTAGTTGCACATTTCCTTGTGTGGTTATGTGCTTAGTGTCTAACTTCCCTGGGGGACTGTCAGCTCCACAGGATGGGGACCACGTTTGTTTTAGCCCTAGCATGGTGCCCTTCATAGAACAGGGGCTCAATAAATATTTCATGAATGAATAAGTGTATGAATGAACTAATTTTTGGAATAGGACATCTTTGCTGAATCATCCCTTTTGAGTGGTGAGTAAGGGAAGTTTCTGCTTCTGGGACAAGGGGCTTTTTAACTCTTGTTTTGACATCATCCTCTTGTCACTCAAATTGTGAAAAGTGTCTAGAGCAAGCCTCTGGGATCCTTGACACCACCACTTATCTCAGGAAGCAATGGGATGAGGCACCTTCCCTTGTGCAGCTGGGAACATAGCCTTTCCTTTGAATTTCTCTAAGGACAGCCCTTCTGTGCGCAGAGTTGTCTTCATCCTTCCCTCATTTGCCAAATGAGGAATTGGGCGAGGAAGAGCTTTCAGATTGACCACATAGTCAAGAGTGAGAGCACAAAACCATCACTTTGATGGAGATGGGAGCATAGGAATGACATAAATAAGTCACAGGCTGTGTCTTCCAACTAATTTTGACACAACTTTGCCCATTAATTCATCTTTTTAAAATGTCTTTCAGTTTCTTGACCTTCCTCAATCTTGACCTTTGCTACTGGCCACTCTGCCGAACAGTATCACGTTCTTAATAGTCCAAAAGTTGTTTGAGTCCATAGTTCAAGGAGACAGAATATCATTTTCCCCTTCCAGTCTCTGAGTCTCATCTGTTTTGTTTGAGAAAACCTAAATAGGGCAGATCACCTGAGAAGTAGCATGTGGTGCAGAAAAGAGCAATGGCTCTGGAGATTGATAGCTCTGGGTTCTGACACTTACTAGATAAGTTACTTAGACTCTCTGAGCCTCAATTTACTTCTCTGTAAAATGGAGTTAAAATGCCACGTTGTTGTAAGTGTAATTGAGGTAATATCTATGAGCTTTTTGGCACAATGACTGGTCAAGATGCTTAATGAATATTAATTCTCTGTCTGGAGTCTGTCCCTCAATGACTCCTCCTGGGGTTGCAGATCTATCAACTGTCTTGACTGAGGTGAACATTAGGCTCCTGTTTCTTCAGCACTGATTTCTAGCTGCCGCTGCTCTGCAGTTGACACACAAAGATTCTTGTTCTCTGGAACTCTGCTTGGCCAACTCCACAGCCGCTCACTACAGGCATTCCCAAGGTCTCCAGTCATGCCTGAGGGAAGGCTAGTTCCTTATACTCGTGCTGAAATTATGCCTGAAGTTCATGCATGGGGCTGCCACCATTGCTATTCCCTAGGGTTCCCATCAGAGTGCCTATCAAAGCCTTGTTGCCATTTTTTGAAGAGGAAGTTGCCCAAACTAGAACCATCACATCCACTGTCCTGCAGTTCTTGGTACCTGGCAAACATGGATGACACTGGCCATATCCCCATCAGCCCTTGGAGCCAGAATCCTCAGTCAAGATGGTGTTTCAGCCTGGAAGCAGGGGGAAGCCATGGCTCCTAGCACTTCTTTTCTGTGAATGCCTTGGGCTTTCCAGCTTTTTGGTTTCCACTAGATCGCACTATGGTAGAACTTGGTCACTTTTCCCACAGTGGGGACCCAAGCCAGGGTCCTGGCAGAGTAGGCTGGATAAGTCTGTCTTTGGAGCTGCTCTCCCCTCTCCAAGGTCTGGCATGGGACGTATGCCTACTGACCATTTTTCCGGATCCTCCCCCAACCCACGCACTTTATCCTGTGCTGTTTTGGTCAATGATTATTCCGTAATTTTTGTATCCTTTTCTCAGCTACCACGCCTATGATGGACAATTTTTACATACTCAAAACACTCCCAAACACATGTCCAAATTTTGAGCACCTCCCCAAGAATTTTGTGGGAGAAGTACAGTCTTATAATAATTTACAGTTGCCATAGTGCTCCATGGTATATCCATAGCCCTTTTCTCCTGTGGCCAGCAACACAGGTCAGATGGTCTTCAGATTTGGCAATTCCCAGACCCTAGCTATATTTCCTTGCTTTCTTTCTTACTCAAATTTAAATATATTTAATGAGAAAAGTAAACTAGGATTTACTTAAAGGTGTTAAAAAAGTTTTTTAATCTTAGAACTTTATTATTAGTAGTAAATTACTCTGATCTTCCCACAGATGGTTAAGACACACTGGCAAGGACATGGCTTTAAGGTGAGGAGCCTACTGAATGGTGAGTCTTTCAAGGGCCATCTTCATTGGCTACCTAGATACTCATAGGCTCTTTGGACAATTGGGACCTAGTAGTTGGGAGTGACCATGAGTCTTCCTTAAGGTGGGCAGGGCGTTCTTATTGAGTCTTCTTGAGCCATGCTGCAGTGAAAGAGACCCACTAGGTCACTTAATGAAGTTGAACCCTGATCCCCCAAGGTTGGCAATGGAAGGGTGATATGGCATGATGGGTGGGTACCCTAGGAGCCACATTCCCATTGCAGATTCCACTTATCGCTGCTGTTCCTATGTGGAGGATATTAGCAGACCAGTCGAGATTGAGCTTCATCAGACTTGGCCCAACTCTTTTACATACTTCTTCTTTCGGCATGTACTTCATATCACCCAGCAGGGCCCTCTTGCTTCAGGCTTTGATGCCTGATCCCTTGTGAGCTACTACCTGCACTATCATGGTGGTGGTGGCGGCGGGGGGGGAGCTATGTTTTTTCTCTAGCTTCCATCCCAGTTTGGAATAAGAAGAGCAAATGCTGTCCCCCCTGTGGCTTCTTATAGTCTCTCTTCCAAGGTGATGGCATGTCTCAGAGCGGACCAGGACTGAATCTGTGGGTATATTGAGGAAAAACAGCATCCTTGGCTCTTGAGGGGTGAGAGGACGATGGCAGGGTGCTAGAGCATAGGCCACTCTGTGATTCTGCCCGCTAGGTATCTTCTCTGGCTTTACGCCCACTCATTCCTCCACCCCCTCCTCCCTACCCCCTGAACTCTGACCAAGGAAGTCCCCAGGGGCCGAGGCTCTTAGAATTTATGGAGACAATGACTCTGTATCCTCTGAGCCTTCAACAAGGCTTGGAGCTTTGATGTGTGTCACCTTTGGTTGTGGTTGGGGGGACGGCGGGGAGAAGTGCCACTTTAACCTCTCTACCCCATTATTCTCTTCCTGCTGATTCCCAGAGCAGCAAAGAAACATTCCAGCTTTGAAGATGGGCCCTGGTCAGTTCCGAATCCACTAAACAGGTGCTTCTGGCCAGCAAAGTCTTGAAGCAGTTAAACTTGCTTTCACCTTTGCTGCAGTTCCCTTAAAAGAAAATAGAGAGATCTTCAAAAGGTGGAAGGGGTGGCAGGCCAGAAACGTAAAGTGTGTGCAATCACTCAGATACAAGTGGCACCACTAAAAATTGCCTTCATATATCAGCTTATGGTTTACACACTGTGGCAGAAAGGACACTAAAAGGTCAGCAGAAAAAAAATTTATATGTCAGGCCTGGAGCTGTGACTCCAAAGATGGTGAGAAGACACGATCTGGGAAGGGTTCTAGAGGGACCGGCTAAGTGCTTGATGTGGCAGGATTCTTTTTTTCCGTCTTTATTTTGTTTTATTTTTAAAGAAGTTGCTTGCAAACGTCAGCAGAGAAGCTAAGGTATAGACTCGGAGTAACCTCTCGCTCCGACCCCGGGTGACAAGACGGATAGTTCCATTCATCTATGGGTGAGCAGCGGAGGCTCCCTGCATTTTTTTTCCTTGTTGCTTGGACTCAGGATATATTTGTTTGCAGAGAGGGATGTCACGCTTGTGAATGCACTGCTCAGTCATGTGCCCGGGGTGAAATCAGAGGAGAGGAGAAGAGAAGAGACAGGAGGGAGACGGTGTGGGGAAAGGGCAAGCTATACTCTGGGGGCTTTGAGTGATGCCAGCTCGGATCCAGAAACAAATCTTCAACCAAATGCTAATGGAGAATGTACCTCCCAACCAGAAGGATCAGCAAATATGCTATAAATTAATAATGCACCTTTTAGTAGCAATTGCCTTGTGAAAAAGTCCGGGGGAGGATTATTTACCCACTGGGCCTTCCATTCCACCCCCCATAAGAGAAGGAACTAGACATTGCAGGTCTCCTGGAGTTTTGTTTAAGACTGACCCTCCCCCCTACTTTATTAACTGTGTAACATTTTAAGGCTGTTTTTTCCTCTCTGTCTCCTCCAGCAAGTCTCTATTGATCACTGTTTACAGTTATAATCCCTTCCAAATTTATCATCCATGACTAACACCACGTGTATTGATTACTGTTGACGGATGTCCCTCCACAGTACAGAACCACTGTGATCCCAGCCAGTGGAATACAGGAGCGATGGAGAGAGAGAGAAATATACATATTCCCCCCTCTCCTCGATTTTCTTTTGGTAGTTTTCTGCTGCCCCTTTTGTTCATAGCTTAGATGACTTCTTTCCTACCTATGCTGAGGAATTGCTTTGTATTTTTTAAAGATAGTTTCTTTCCTCCCACCAAAGCCTTTTGGGAGGAAAAGAAAGTAGCTCTGTTGCTCCTGGGTGGCAACTAGAGGGTTGCCAACAAGTCCTGAAGGAGATCAGAGTTATGAGGGACATCCATGTGTCTTAACCTAAAGCCTCAAAGTACCAAAGATGTAAAGGCTAGTTTTTTAGAGATAAATTAGATGTCATTTGTGACTAAGGACAAGGGGTTGGAAATCTGGACTATAAATGGAGTCATTTGTCAATAGAGCAAATTTTTTGGCCCTTTTTTGCTTACTCTTTTTAGTGTCCTCTTGCCTGTTATGGGCCAAACGCAAGTGATAGCCAGGTTGTGAAGCTGTGTGCTCATCTGTCTTGCCCAAGCCAGGGCTTCCTGTCTTGGAATGTCCTGCATGTATATCTTAGGTACCCACCCCACCCGCCCCCTAGGCTGGCACTGAGTTGTGGAAAGGTCTGGCCTCTACCTGTGACTGGCCCACTCATGGGTAAGCCACCATGCCAGTCCTGAGCTCAGCTACCTCCTCTGTGCGATGGAAATAATAATACTTTCCTTGTCCACCAAACAAGGAGGCTGCAGAGTTACCGCTGTGAGAGTGCTTCAGGAAATCACAAAGGACCACATAAGCCAAGATGGTGCAATTATTACTCTGGAAGCTTTCTCTTCACTTTCTCCGTCTCTCTCTATCTCTGGGTCTTAGTCTCTCTGTCTCGTGCTCCAAGGTTTTATTACTCTGCAAGGTTTTTCTTCTACTCCAAGGAACTTAACCAAGGACCCAAAGACTAGACTTGAGAATAGAACAAAGAAGTATAGATCTCAAAGGAAATTTAGAGGTCTCACAGCTTAATCCCTTCATTTGACTTGTGAAGAGACTGGGGAAGCCTAAAACTTTTGGAATAACTTGTTTGATGTCCCACAGGGGGTGATAGATAAGCCCAGAAAGAGCACTCAGTTTTCTGACTCTTAGGCAAGTTATCTTTCCTTCCCTTCCTTCACCTTCTCATCCCCTCTCCATCTCTCCTCCTCCTCCTTCTGGTTCTTCCTCCTTCTTCTTCCCTCTTTCCCTCCCTTCCTCCCTCCTTCCCTCCCTTCCTCCCTCCTTCTTCTCTGTTGCCCTCTCTCTCTGCTCCCCCGCTCCTCCTCTCCCTCTCTCTCTCCTCTCTCTCTTTCCCTATCTCTCCTCTCTCTCTGTTTCTCTCCCTCTTCCTCCCCCCACCCTCCTCAGCACATTATAGGTCTAGAGGTAGAGACACAAGACCCTTTTGCTCTTGAAGCTCATTTTCACTTTGGAAGACAGAACCATTTTGTAAGAAACTCAAGGATTTCTTTACTACAGAAAATTCACATTTGGAAGTTAATTTTCTTGCCAAAGGAAAAGAAGGGAGGAATGTTCAGCTCCTCTGAGTGGGCACAACTACCTATGGAGTGTGCCGGTTCTGTCACGCTGTAGCGCTTCTGAATAGCTATTTAGTTGACTCATATGTAAATGATATTTTGTCCTCCCCCATCACCTCAGCCCCTGCTATTGACAATAATTTGATGGGACATTTCTTGCCTCTTAACTTATCTATTTTCCAAGTTTTCATGGTCTGTTTGTAATAGTGTTTTTGGTTCTTTGCGCTACTTTAAATTAAGTTTCTCATATGGGTCTTATTATACCTGAATACTGCTCAGTTATTTGATGATATAGTTGTAAATCCTCAATAAAAAGATCTTTAATAATCAGTTGGCATTTATTTAATATACAACCCATCTTATTAAATCTAACTTCTCAGATTTCATAAGACAGTTTATTGTATTTTCGCATCGAAATAGTGATGCTATAGTTTTGCTTGAGAAGGCACTTTCATTATAAATTCCTGTTTTTAGGCACTTATAATTTTCTCAAGTAGCACATTTATTTCAATGTGCAATCATTTTCTGTTCTTTTCTCCCTCTCTCTCTCCATTTGTACCATTTTTCTCATTTTTTAGAAAGTTTAATAAGGAAATATATCTCAAACTTCATGGAGAAAAGCTTGTCATTGGCTGAGAATAGCTGAGCAAAGCTACTTGAAATCCAGATTCTTGTTTGGTGTCTTCAGTCAACTTGATGCAAATGTTGCTGAAGGAGGCTGCTGGCCCCAGAATTATGCTCCTGCAAAGTGAGGAATTGTCTCCCAAGTGCTTTCAGGTGCATTTTTGTCTTTTTGGGGGGGTTTAAGCGTTGTCCAGCTTTTGCCAGTGGTAGGAAACTGAGGAATTGAGTAGGCAGGAAACAGACCAGAATGGACTAGAATAGAGACATACCACTCAGTTCCCCAACTTGATGCTTTCCGTTTCCAGCCCAGTCAGGGTAGAATGTGGGCTGTGCCCCATTGTCTGGGCACTTTACACAGGTTGTTCCTTTTGCTCACTCTTTGCCTGGTTAACACCCACTCATCCTTCATATCTCAGAACAAGCATCACTTCCTCAAAGATGCCTGTCCTAACCATGGGGACTGAGTCTGGGTCCCTTGTTAGGTATCTTGTAGGATGGGTCTCCTTTGCTTCAGAACTTGTATTTCGTTTCCATTTATTATGGTCAGTGGTGCACTGGAATGGCTCATACTGTCTATGAGAGCAGATTGTATACATTTCTTCCCAGCTCTGTATTCAGTGACATCAACTTGATAACCTGAAATCAGTCATGGTGGGAATTTTTACACCAAAGAAATGGGAAAATGCTGCAAATCAGAGCTTACTCCCCCACCCTACCCTCAGAGAGCTGGTTTTTAAACATTTATCAGCATACCACTTACGTCATGATTTGTAAAACCTGTCCTCTCCACTAAACTGTAAACTCCTTGAGAACGGGGACTTTGTCTATTTTGTTCTGCATTGTATTCTTATCACAATGTCTTGCACTTAGTGAGTGGTCAAAGAACTGAATTTATAAAGAGGTTTGGGAATAGACAGAATTTTACTTAAGCAAAGAGGCTGGACCATTCAAAGGATCTTAATCTCACAAGATTAAGTTCTCCATGGTTTACCTCTAAGAGTAATTCATCCTGCACCAGGATCTAGCTTCCTAAGAAAAGATTCTTAGATATTTGATTGGTCCCACTGGTGAAATGATTCATCAGGAAGCCCTTGAAACTGTTTAGCCAGGTGCAGAAAGGATAATTCTGTTTAGGCAAGGGAAGAGGCTGGATGCTGCTCTCTGCCTCTTTTGAATTTATTTCTTAAGAAAGTTCTCCTGTGTTCTGCTAATAGCTGCTTCCATGGTTTCATGTTCCTGATTCTGAGAGAATGAGACATTTTGCTTCTGCCTCTTCACCATGCTCCTACCTAGCTTCGGTTATCTAGGAAAATGGGGTCTGAACATGAAGTCAGAGAGATCTGGGTTCAAATTTGGGCTGTGCCATGGTTTTGTATCCTTGGAAATTAATTCCATTCTTAGAGCCTCAGTATTATCATGCTAAAGTATGATACATTATAAAATTGTTATATTATATGAGATTAAAAAATATGTGAAGATGCTGACAAAAGTAAAGATTATTATTAATTTTTAAACTTTGTCATCTTTTCTCCTGGATCTGGATTTTGACTTTGTTGTTGTAGTTGAATAATGGGTGGCAGAGGGATTAGAAATACATAAAGATAGCACAAATTGCTTGGGTGGGCTGAGGGAAACATAATTAATGCTATTGATTAATTTAAAACACTTCCTGTAAAGAATTTTGCTTTCCGTAATAGCGGACTGAGGAATTGGGACAATCATCCCACTGAGAACAACCAGAAAATCTAGAAAAAATATGACAAACATCTATTGAAAGGCAGAGTAAGGCTAATAAGACCATGCAAACCGACAGGCCAAGATCTGGGAAAGTAATGAAACCTAGATAGGTAAGCCCCGTGTTTGGAGCAACATTCCCCAGTGGCAACTATTGGAATTCTGGAAGAGGTTACCTGGAAGCTAAGAAGCTGGGCACAACTCTTGACAGTCTCACAAGGCTAGGAGGAAAATTGGAGCTCAGTGACTATAAAGGAATGAGAACCCTGTAAAAACACTAGGCTTTTAGTTGGAGTAAGATTAAACTGATTTTATACTTATTTTCAGGGACCAAAGCCCAGCTTCAAATCATCTCAATTTCCTATGGGAATAAGGTGACCTGGGATGCTAGTGCTCCTAGCCATCTTTCAAAAGTAAATATAAATCCTCTCTGGAGGACAACTTTATACTCCTAATCCTTAAACTACTACAATAGTTTTCTGTACGCAATGTTCTGCACTCAAGTAAAATTAACCAAGTGTATAAAAAATATAAGATAATGTGATAAAAAATAAACAAATAATATATAATATAAATAGACCAGATGAGATCCAACTAATGGAATTATCAGACATGAATTTTCAAATAACCATGATATGTTGATATGTTTAAGGAAATAAAAGCAAAGATTGAGAATTTGGTGTATAAGCCAAACACTTTATAAATGAATAAATATTCTAGAACTTAAAATATAATGGAAATTAAGAGCTCAATGGATGGATTAAGAGTGACTAGACATAACTGAAGAGAGAGTGAGTAAAATGTAATATAACTCAAAAGAAAATGATCATTGGGGCCAGCCCAATGGCATAGTGGTTAAGTTTGTGTGCTCCACTTTGGTGGCCGGGGTCTTGGGGGTTCAAATCCTGGGCATGGACCAACACACTGCTCATCATGACAGGCCAAGATCTGGGAAAGTAATGAAACCTAGATAGGTAAGGCCAGTGTTTGGAGCAACATTCCCCAGTGGCAACTGGGGATATGGTGGCATACCACCCACAAAATAGAGGAAGATGGGCATAGATGTTAATTCAAGACCAATCTTCCTCAGCAAAAAGAGGAAGACGGGCAACAGATGTTAGCTCAAGGCCAATCCTCCGCACCAGAAAAAAAGAAAATAATAAAAGTGAAGCTTTGGGTATAAAGGAAGGAAATGGAGAAAAGAGAGGAAAAACAAAGAATAGAGAGAGAAGTTCTAATGTGTGTAATTGGAAGCCCAGTGGGATAGGAGAGAGAGCACTGGGTAAAAGCAGTATTCTAAGAGACAATGGCTGAGAGTTCCCCAAAACTGATGAAAGATATCAAGTCAGATATTAAAGAAGCACTCTGAACCTTAAGTAGAATAAATACAGTAAAATTGCATAATTGCATGCGATATTAAACTGTGAAAACAGAAGACAATGAGAAAATCTTAAGAGTACCCAGAGAGAAAAGAGCAACAAGGTTAACATGACTTTTCAGCAATAACAGCAGAAGCCAGCAGTTAGTGAATGTATGTTAAAAGCACTGAAAATAAGTGGCAACTTAGAATTCTATACCCAGTGAGAATATAAAAAAAAATGAAGGCAAAATGGAAATATTTTCAGATGAGTGAAAACTGAGAGGATGTGTCACTGGCAGATCTATACTAAAGGAAGGTATAAAGGGTATTCTTGAATGATTTCAGATTGAAAGTTGAGAATGTAGGAGAAGGGGAAAGGGTAAATATGTGGGTATTGATAAATACAACTATAAAATAATAATATCATGTAGGAAGAATAAATATATAGAATTAAAATGCACTCTAACAATGACATATAAGTTTGTGGGGGGTGGAGAATTAATGGAGGTAAAGTGTTTTGGGGCACTTGAACCACCCAGGAACAAGTGAAAGTCTGAATTTACATTAGACTTTGATAAGTCAAGAGTGTATATTTTTATCTCTGGGTAGCTACTAAAATAAAATACATACACTTACAGTAGAAGAATGCATAATGATGTAATAGAAGGTGTATAACGATGTAATAGAATGGAATAAATAAATGCACTCAATCAATCCAAAAGAAGGCACGAAATGATAGAAAAAGTACATATGAGAATAGAACAGTTGTAGGAAGGAGTAAGTAGGAAAATGGCAGATCTAAACTCAAAAATATCAGTTATTATGCTAAATGTATACAGATCAAATGCACCAATTAAAAAAATGTATTGTTAGGCTAAATAAAAAACAAACCCAACTATAGTCTGCTTATAGAGACACAACATAAATATACCCATACAGAAAGTTTGAAACTAAAAGGATTGGAAAACATCTACTGAAAGAAAGGTGATGTAGCTCTACTGATATTAAAAAAGACTTTAAGATAGAAAATACTGCTAGAGATGAAAACAGGCATATCGTAAGGACAAAAGGGCCAATTCACTGGATAATGTAACAGGTCCAAATTTGTAGCCACCTAGTAGACAGCCCCCAAATATATAAAACAATCACAAAATATACAAAACAATCCAAAGGAGATCCCAAGGAAAAATGGAGAAATTCACAATCACAGTAGGAAAATTTAACATACCTCATTTAGTAACCGATAGAACATACACACAAAATGTTAGCAAGGATATAGAACCCCTAAACAACATTATTAACCAAATTGACCTAATTGACACGGAGAAAACACTGTCGTCAACAACTTATTTTTTTTATTATTGCAAAATATGCATATATAAAATTTACCATTTTAACTTTTTATATGTATGTTCAGTGGCATTAAGTACATTCACATTGTTGTGCAGCCATCACCACCATCCATCTCCAACAACTTATTTTTAAATTCACAGAGAACATATACCAACATTGACCATGTACTGGCCCATAAAGCAAGTCTCAACAAATTCTCAAAGGATTGGAATACATAATTTATTCTCTGACCAGAGTGGAATTAAGGCACAAATCAAAAACAAATAGGTAAGCTGAAAATCCCGAAGTGCTTGAAAATTAAGCAATATACTTCCTCATAACTATTGTGTTCAAGAAATAATCAGAGTAAAAATTTAAAAAAATATTTTGAACAGAATGATATGAAAAATATCACATATCAAAACTTTTCAAATCTTTTGCTTATTCTTTAACTGGGGTATTTTTGTTGTTGTTGAGTTGTAGAAGTTCTTTATATATTCCTTTATTATTATTTCCTTAGCAGATATATAATTTACAAATATAATCTCTCATTCCATAGGTTGCCTTTTCACTCTGTTGATTGTGTCCTTTGATATACAGAAGGTTTTAATTTTAATGTAGTCCAATTTGTCTATTTTTACTTTTCTTGCCTGTACTTTTGGTGTCATATCCAGGAAATCCTTCCCAAATGTAATGTCATGAAGATTTTGCCCTATGTATTCTTCTAAGAGTTTTATAGTTTTAGGTCTTATATTTAGTTCTTTGATTCATTTTGAATTAATTTTTGTAGGTATAAGTTAAGGGTCCAGCTTCATTCTTTTTTTTTTCCTTTTATTGCAGTAACATTGGTTTATGACATTATATAAATTTCAGGCGTACATCATTATATTTCAGTTTCTGTGTATATTACATCATGTTCAGCACCCAAAGACTAATTACAATTCATCACCATACACATGTGCCTAATGGCCCTTTTCACCCTCCTCCCTCCCTTTTCTCCTCTGGTAACCACCAATCCAATCTCTGTCTCTATGTGATTGTATGTTGTTGTTTTTATCTTCTATTTATGAGTGAGGTCATACAGTATTTGACTTTCTCCCTCTGACTTATTTCACTTGGCATAATCCCCTCAAGGTCCATCCATGTTGTCACAAATGGCCAGATTTCATCATTTTTTACAGCTGAGTAGTATTCCATTGTGTATATATACTACATCTTTTTTTTGTGTGTGTGAGGAAGATCAGCCCTGAGCTAACATCCGTGCTAATCCTCTTCTTTTTGCTGAGGAAGACTGGCTCTGAGCTAACATCCATGCCAATCCTCCTCCTTCCCCCACCAAAGCCCCAGTAGATAGTTGTATGTCATAGTTGCACATCCTTCTAGTTGCTGTATGATACCACATCTTCTTTATGCATTTGTCCCTTGATGGGCACCTAGGTTGCTTCCAAGTCTTGGCTATTGTAAATAATGCTGCAATGAACATAGGGGTGCTTGTATCTTTACACATTCATGTTTTCATGTTCTTTGGATAAATACCCAGCAGTGGAATAGCTGGATCCTATGGTAGTTCTATTCTTAATTTTTTGAGGAATCACCATGCTGTTTTCCATGGTGGCTGTACCAATTTGCACTCCCACCAACAGGGTATGAGAGTTCCCTTTTCTCCCCATCCTCTCCAACACTTGTTATTTCTTGTCTTGTTAATTATAGCCATTCTGATGGGAGTCAGGTATATCTCATTGTAGTTTTTTGGTTTGCATTTCCCTGATAGTTAGTGATGTTGAACATCTTTTCCTGTGCCTGTTGGCCATCTGTATATCTTGTTTGGAGAAATGTCTGTTCAGATCTTTTGCCCATTTTTTAATTGAGTTGTTAAGGTTTTTTTTTGTTGTTGAGATGTATGAGTTCTTTATATATTTTGGGCTGGAGGTATCACACTCCCTGATTTCAAAATATACTAGAAAGCTATAGTAACCAAAAAGCATGGTACTGGCACAAAAACAGACACACAGATCAATGGAACAGAATTGACAGCCCAGAAATAAATCCACACATCCATGGACAACTAATTTTCAAAAAGGGAACCAAGAACATACAATAGAGAAAGGAAAGTCTCTTCAATAATTGGTGTTGTGAAAACTGGACAGCCACATGCAAAAGAATTAAAGTAGGGGCCGGCCCGGTGGCACAGTTGTTAAATGCGTGCACTCTGCTGCAGTGGCCCGGGATTCGCAGGTTCGGATCCCAGGAGCGCACCTACACACTGCTTGTCAAGCCATGCTGTGGTGGCGTCCCATATAAAGTAGAGGAGGATTGGCATCAGATGTTGGCTCAGGGCTGATCTTCCTCACACACACAAAAAAACAATGAAAGTAGACCATTATCTTATGCCATACACAAAAATTAACTCAAAATGGGTCACACTTGAATGTAAGACCTGAAACCATGAAACTTCTAGAAGAAAACATAGGCAGTACAGTATTCGACATTGGTCTTAGCAGCATATTTTCAAGTACCACGTCTGACTGGGCAAAGGAAAGAATAGAAAAAGAAACAAATGGGACCACATCAAACTAAAAAGCTTCTGCACAGCAAAGGAAACCAACAATAAAACAAAAAGACAATCTAACAATTGGGAGAAGATATTTGCAAACCATATATCTGATAAGGGGTTAATATCCAGCTTCATTCTTTTGCGTGTGAATATTCAGTTTTCCCAACATTATTTGTGGAAGAGACTTTTCTTTCCCCCATTGTCACTCTTGTCAAAAGTCTTTTGACCATATATACGAATGTTATTTCTGGGCTCTCTATTATATCCCATTGGTCTATATGTCTGTCTTTATGCCAGTACCACACTGTTTTGATTGCTGTAGTCTTGTAATAAGTTTTTAAATCAGGAAGTATGATACCTCCAACTTTGTTCTTCTTTTTCAAGATTGTTTTAGTTATTCAGGGTCCTTGAGAGTCCTCATGAGTTTTAGGATGGATTTTTCTACTTCTGCAAAAAATGGCATTAGGATTTTGATAGGGATTGCATTAAATATGTAGATTGCTGTGGGAAGTTTTGACATCTTAACAGCACTAAGTCTTCCAATCCATGAACGTGGGATGTCTTTCCACTTATTTGTGTCTTCTTTCATTTCTTTTAGCAATGTTTTGAAGTTTTCAGTGTATAACTCTTTTGCCTCCTTAGTTAAGTTTATTCTTAAGTATTTTATTCTTCTTGTAAATGGAATTATTTTCTTAATTTTCTTCCAGATTGTTCATTGTTGGCGTATTGAAAGGCAACTGATTTTTGAGTATCGATTTTGTATCCTGCAACTTTGCTAAATTCATTCATTAGTTCTAACAGTTTTGTGTGTGTGTGTGCGTGTGTGTGTAAGTGTGTGTAATCTTGAGAGTTTTTCCACAGATAAAATCATATTGTCTGTGAACAGAAATAATTTTACTTCTTCTTTTCTGATTTGGATACGTTTTATTTCTTTTTCTTGACTAATTGCTCTGTCTGGACTTCCAGTACTATGTTGAATAGAAGTGGTGAAACCAAGCATCCTTTTCTTGTTAGTGATTTTAGAGGAAAAGCTTTCAGTCTTTCATCACTGAGTATGATGTTAGTTGTGGCTTTTCATATATGGGCTTTATTCTGTTAAGATAGTCTCCTCCTATCCCTAGTTTGTTGAGTGATGTTCCATGTGCTTTTGGAAAGAATGTGTGTTCTGCTGTTGTTGGGTGGACTGTTGTATAAATATGAATTAGGTTAAAATGGTTGATTATGTTGTTCTGTTCTTCTTTATATTTACTGATTTTTCTGTTTTTTTTTTAATCAATCAGTTATTGATAAAAGAAAATTGAAACTTTGGACAATATTTGTTGTTTTTTCTATTTCTCCTTTCATCTATCAGTTTTGCTTTAGGTATTTTGAAGTTCTGTTATTAAGTGCATAAATATTTAAGATTCTTATGTCCTTTTGTTGAATTTACCTCTTTATCATTATGAAATGACCCTCTAAATCTGTGGTAACATTCTTTGCTCTGAAATCTACATTGTTTGATATTAATGTAGCTACTCCCACTTTCTTTTAACCAGTATTAGCATAGTATATCTTTTTCCCTCTTTTTCTTTTTAATCTATTTGTATTTTTATATTCAAAGTGAGTTTCTCATAGTCAGACCATAGTTGAGAATGAATGCTGAGCTACTGAGCAAGGAATAAAGATATGAAACAAGAGAATAAGCAAAAGAAGGGATTTTCCATTAATTTATAAATATCTAAATCAACTTTTCAGAATGAAGCTGTCATTCTAGTTCCATAATGCCAGGTTTAGAGAAGGAGAAAGAGGCCAGATTAAGAGAACCTACATGATGAGTTATAGAGACTGGATTTAGGGGAAATTGAAAAAATCCACAAATATAATTCCGAGCCTATTTTCATATTGAAACTGGAATTGAACTATTTGCCTCTCAGAAATGTCTCAATATAATGAATGCTAATCTTTGCTTCTCTGCCATTTCGGAGTTTGCCTGGTGTTGATTACGTTAATGCTCCAGAGCCTATGTGTCAATTGGAAAGTAGTAGGAATTTTTGGCAGAATGGCAGACTAAACACCCTGACCAACACCTCTGACTGGAATTTTAAAAATGATACATGAAATATAAATAATACTTACTTTTAATGCTTTGCAGAGATGGCATAAAAGGAAGGAATATGTAGAGGCCAAATAGAAGGGAGAGTAGGAAATATGACAAGTAAATTAGTACCAATACTGGCTGTGCCCTGAGAGATTCTGCTGAACTATAATGGCACTGGATTTTGACTTAATGGTTAAAAGGGGGCATAGGAAGGTGGAGATAAAACCTACCCTCCCCAATGTAAGGAATCTGATAGGGTCCTCCATAAAAACATAGAACCCTAAAGGGTTGCATTATAAGTATGAAGGTGAATAAGAAAAAACCAATGCAGAAGAATACAGCAAGGTTAAAAATTCGCCTTTGTTGCTGAGCAAAGGGCCAAAAATATTTTCTGAGAATTAGTAACCAACACCTTGCTCTCAGGTGAGTTTGAGATCAGAATTCATGCTACCTATATAACCTCAGAAAAGTTCACGTAGGTAATTTAATTGAAAATGGTTCTGGGCTAATTAGAAGCTGAGTTGCTTTACTTCTTTCTTTGAAGAAAAACAACTGCAACTCAAGCCTAAAAAATTCCAGAAGATGAAGTTGCAAAGCAAATAAACAACTCAGTTAGAAACCATAAAGCAAGGAAGCAAGGCACCATGAATAAAGGCTGCGGAAACAACTGAAGGCAGACCAGACTCGTAAAATATTTAGTTATTGCAGTTATCAAATACATAATTTAAAATAACAATGTTCAATATATTTAAAGCAATAAAAGCAAAGCCTGAAAATATGAGAAAGAAACAAGAAACCATAAAGAATGACCAAAATGATTCAAATAAAATAATCAAATTGAATTTCTAGAGAAGAAAAATTTAATAATTGAAATTAAAAACTCACTGTATAGATGAAAGAGCAAAGTAGACAGAGCTAAATAGAGATTTAGTGAACTAGAAGAGCTATCCACAACAACAATACTAACAAGCTGAGAATGCAGACCTGAGAGACAAAGACATGGTATATAAAAGAGAGGGTCAGAGATGTAGAGGATAGAGTTAGAAGGTCTAACATATCTGACCAAAGATCCATGTAGTTCTTATAGGAAGAATGGAAAAGAGTAAATATATAAAGTGGATAATTATTGAGAGCTTTTCTGAATTACGTAGCACAAATCCTCAGAACCAGACAGCCTAACAAATGTCAAACAGGATAAAAATAAATGCACACCTAGAGAGAAAAATTGTGAAACCTCAAAGACAAAGGATGTTAAAAAGAGCCAGAGAGAAATGGTACTTTACCTACAAAAGATGATGTTTAGACTTTTCAACAGCAACAATAGAATATAGTGGAATAATACAGTCTATATACTGAAAGAAAATAACTATCAATTTTGAGTGGTATGTAGAGAATATCTTCAGGATTAAAGGCTAAATAAGAACATTTTCAGACAAATATAACTAAACAACAAACCTCCTCATTAAAGGCTCTCCTAAAGGATAAACTTCAGGTAAAAGGAAAATGATTCTGGATGGAAGACCTGGGATGAAGGAAGGAATCATAAGCAAAGATAGCAGTATATGGGTGCGCACATTAAGAAAACACTGATTCTATAAAAATAATGTCTTTTTTTTTGGGAGGGAGCAACAGAATATAACCAAAATAATTAAGAATTGGGATGAGGAATCAAAGTAAAAATGTTCTAGGTTCTTAAAATTCTTGGGAAGAGGGCCAAAATATTAAACAAATTTAGACTTTGATAATTTACATCTACATGTTAAAATTTCTAGGGTAACCACAGAAAGAGGAAATGTAGAACATATAGCACATAACTTCCCAACAAATTGGGGGAAATAGAATGAGAAAAAGATACTTAATCTAAAAAAATGGAATAGAAGAAAATTTAAAAGAGAAACAGAAAATAGCAAAGAAATAGAAAATTTACAGTAAAGTGGTAGAAATAAATCTAAGTATAACAGTAGTCATTATAAATGTAAGTAAGCCAAACTCTCCAATAAAAACCAAAGGTTTCAGACTGGATTAAAAAATTATACTAAATACTAAAGATATACTTAAAACGTAAGGACACAGAAAGATTGAAAGACAAAGGATGGAAAAAGATATCCCATATCTTTCTAATAAAAGTAAATCTGAGATCACTATGTTAATTTCAGATAAAAACATTACTAGAGATAAAGAGTCATCACATAATGATAAAAAATTGGTAGGAAGAAATTACAATTCTAAAATGTATCATATTTTTACAATTTATATAATAAAAATAGGCAGAACTATAAGTCGAAGTAGACAGATCTACCACAGCATTTAGGAGTTGACCATACTTCTCTTAGTAACTGATAAAACAGGGAGGGAAAATATTGGTGGCTATGGAAGACTTGAACAACACAACAAATTTTATTTCATGGACATACATAGAACACTGCAGCCAACAACTGCAGAACACACATTCTTTCAAGGACACATGACACATGTGTGATTATCCACCACACAACAGATATCAGCCAATATCAAAGGTTTGTTACTACCCAGACCACATCCTCTGACCACAATGCAATTACATTATAAAACATTAACATCAACTAGAAAAAAGCCGTATGTTTGGAAATTAAGAAGTATACATCCAAGTAAGTCATGTGTCAAAGGAGAAATCACAAAGTATTTAGAATTGCATGACAATAATAGTTAATATATCAAAGCTATGTTGTACAGCTAATGGAATACCTAGAAAGAAATTTCTAGATTTAAATATTTATATCAAAAAATAAGAGAAGTTCAAAATTAATGAACTAGGCATCCAGTTTTAGAAGTCAGAAGAGCAGAGGAGAATAAAGCCAAAGAAAATAGAAGGAAAGAAGTAATAAAGATAATGTTAGAAATGAAAAGAATGGAAAACAAACATACAATAGAGAAGATCCACAAAGTCAAAAGCTGATTACTTGAAAGCATTAGCAATAAGTATCTCTGGGAGGATTAATCGATAAGCAAAAAAGAAGGCAAAATAAATTAGGAATAAAAGAGAAGACAGCTACGGATCATGTAGAGGTAAGAAGAGGACTCTCATTGGGATGTCCCTTATGAGACTGGGGACACATAAGGGCAATTCAGTGTTCAGTGTTTAACTGTTGTTGTGTTAAATGCAATATCTCAAGCAGGAGAAGCTGCAAGGAAAATGCTGAGTGAACCCAAAGGGGAGAGAGTAGCCAGTGTGGGTGGGTTATCTAAGATTCCAGAAGAAAACCTAAAGGAGGACCTGAAGGCTTCAATGACACACGCTGACTGAGAACTTGCCAAGAAGCAGTGAGGACGGCATGAGCAAAAAGAATACTGATATGCTTGGGAAATTCAGTAAGTGGGGCACTAGGAGCGACTGGCTCCACAGGAATGGGTGGAAGGGGCTGGGCATGGAAGGGATAAAGGGTGAAAAGAATGGGTAAAAGGTTGAAATTCAGACTGCTGTCCAGAGCTTGGGAAATCGTTAGCTCTTCGCTCTCTCCATCCTGAGATCTTGGCTTCAAGCTCTCCTGCTGGGGCCCCAACTGTCCTCTTGGTACTCTTTCTTGGACAACCACCCATGTTGAGTCAGTTCTCACAGGGATAGCCTCTGCCTCTGGGAACATAAATAGCTCTTCTCCCTCCCAGTGGTGTATGAAAACCTGAATGACTGACCTCTGCTCCCTGTTAAGCCTTTAAGCTAATTCCTCGACTATCTTTACTTCCTTTCTTTATTCTTACATCTATTTTTCTCCTCCCCCTTCTCAAACCTTTTCTGTCCCTCCTGCCCTCCCTCCCTCCTTTTTCTATTCCTGACTCTCTTCCTCCCTGCCTCACACTCTGTTCTTTCCCTTTCACCCCAAACATTTGTTGAGTTCTCACTATGGTGTATAGACCAGGGATCAGCAAACTTTTTCTGTAAAAGGCCAAGTAGTAAATATTTTAGGCGTTGTGGGCTATATGGTCTCCGTCACACTACTCAACTCTGAGTTGTATTGTGAAAGCAGCCATAGACCGTCCATAAACAGATGGGCGTGTCCCAATAAAATTTATGGACACTGAAATCTGAACTTCAAGTCATTTCCACAAGTCACAAAACCTTCTTATTTGATTCTTTTCAACCATTTAAAACTGTAAACAACGTTCTTAGGTTGTGGGCCACACAAACAGGCAGTGGGCCCTGGGGCTGTAGTTTGCCTACTGCTGGTATCGAATCCTAGAAAAAATATAGAGCCTAAATGCCAGCCGTGCCTTCCTGCATGTCGGCCGCTACGGCAAAAGTGTGTGATACCCTTCAGTGCATGACTGATACGTGACAGTGTGAGCGCAGGTTAGGAGTAACTGGCAGGGGTGATGATGAGAAAGGGGAGATTGCCCCTGGAAGAGGTGGCATTTTGACTGCCCCTGGAAGGAATGTGTGTTTCAGTTGTCTATAATAAGGCTGCCATGATGAGTGACTCCCAGTTCTCATTTCTTTTCCTAACTTAAAACCTCAGTCACAGCACCTCTCTCCTGACTTCGAAAGACATTGGACTTTCTCAGCAGGCATAGATTCAGCTACAATCAAGATTCCTCCCTCTCAGATGCCCCTCTTTACCTGTTATTTGGAACCCTTGAGGGATGTGTGAGCCAGCTGTGCTGCTGGGGGTCTGAGCTCAGGAAGGAGAAATCTAGCCGAGTTCTGCCCTCACAAAACTTTGGTTTAGGCAGGCAGTTCTCACAGCTAGGGTTCCATGAGTAGGAAGAGTGAGTCCCGCTTCAAGCTTCTTGTCTAGAGCCCGTCTAAGAAATCCATTTAGATGGCCCCATCTGGACCTGCCGCACAGTCCTTTACATTCAAACACTACCCAGCTAGAGTACCAAAAAGTGGGCTGTGCTTTTCCAGCTTCAGTTTTCCAGTTCCTTTCTTTCCCTCTCTCCTTCCCTTCTTTTCTTCTTTGAGCCTTAGCAAAGGCCAAGGTACTGAAATATGAATTGATCGTGTAAAACAAACTAAAATTTGCCTGGGGCAATATACAGATTTTTCGTTTATTTCTCTTAACATCTTCCAGTCCTTGAGTGTGTGTATAAAGGATCAGAGTCCTAATTTATCACAGTGATCATAAAGAGATGCTGTGGCTTTTGTCTTTGAAATTCTAATGATTAAATGGCACTGTTATTTAGAGCTGGGGCCTGAGGGCTGGGGAAGCCCTGAGAAGGCCTCTGGCTCATGCTGGCATTTTTTATAAGAGAGCAGGTCTTCACTTCATCTCCCAACACTGGCATCTAGTAAAAAGAACACTGAACTTGAACCTTAAGAGCTGGATTAAAATTCCAGCTTGACTACTTGCTAGGTTTATTACCTTGGGAAAATTACTTAACCTCTTAGAACGTCAGTTATGGTTACCTATTCTTTAAAATGAAGATAATTAGTAATTTTTAATTCATGAAGTTGTTGAAAGGGCATTGTGAGATAACAGATATAAAAGTGCCTTCCAAAATGTGAAATTGCAGGATCTTTCCAGAGTAGTCTCCAGACCACCTAAGACTCTTCTGAGCTCCCAAGGACCTTACTAGAGAAGGTGATGAATGTCAAAGAAGAAAGCAAAATTATTCCTTGGTCTGGTGTAAGACTCTACTTAACAATCTCCCATCTTCTTATTTCTTCCAGTGGATCTTTCCTTAGTTCAAAAATGTCTCCATTCCCCAGGTTCCACATGACTGTTTGGCTGTGGCCTGTGATGTGGTTCACAACACGATCCCCCCAAATATAGTACCCTGGCATATTGAATATTTTAAGCTGAAGGAATTTGAGAAATTGCAGGTGCAGGAAGGACTCTCTGACCTCCCCCTTCGGCTCTGAAGCAGGTCAAAAGACTGTCTTGGGAGAGGTGCCCTCCCTATACACAGAGGAGAGGAGCATCCTCATCTCTGAAGACAGAAGGACAGAGGGATGCTGAGAGGAATCTGAATGAACAGGCCTTGTTAAGTTTCCTCTAGTTTACTCTACTACTCTTAGCTCATATCCTTTTGTCTTGTCACATCTTTCTACAACTTTTCACTCTTCATCAAACCTGGTATAAAAATGCTCAGGTTTAACTACTTCTTCCGGTCTTCATTTAGTTATGAAGGCTCATGTGTCATGTAAAACTTCTGGGTAAACTGGTATACATTTCTCCTTTAATCTGTCTTTGTCAGTTTAATTTTCAGGCACTGCCAAGGACCCTAAGAGGGTTGAGGAAAAGTTTTTCCTCCCTTACACCTACGAATTCCTATATTTCTTCCTTTACAGGTATTATCAGTTCATCCTGAAACCCCATTCCTGCTTTCCTGTGGCTATGGAACTTTGGCTCTGCTTTCAAGGCCATCTTCCTCCAAGGAATGTCTTATAACTTCAGTCTTCAGGCAGAAAAAGATTGCTACTCTGAGTTGCACCTTTTGGAATGTAATCATGCAGTCTCTTTTGTTGCTATGTAAGCACTTCTTGGGTGACAGTGTGTGTGTGTGTGTGTGTGTGCATGGAGATTTTTGCATGCTTTGAAATGTACGTTGCTGGGTGCCTGGGTAGTTCTGGGCCCACAGTTAGTGACTGATATATAGTTGTTTAATCAGAAGTCAGTTCTGCCACATAGATTGCCTGAGTTTGAGGTTTTTCCCAGGTCTCGAGAGGCCTCATAGGTTCAGTGGAAGCTTTGAATTTGTTCTGTACGAGGCTGGTTTGCAGGAGTTGTTAGCAAAGGCTTAGCATGTTTAAGTTGCTGTTCACTCTTTCCATAACCACCTGGACAACACGCTCAGTGCCCAAGGGAACTCAGGCCTGAATTAAAGCTTCTGGAATGGTCCCCGTCCCCATCCTGGAGCTGATCAGCGATGACAATCTTTAGATATTTTACTAGGCACTAAGGTCCTTCAGGGTCCCTCAAATTAGGCGGTGTCAACGAAAAATTTTGATTGTTGAATTAAATGAGTCCTTTCTATGGGCCAGTTTAAGGCCAATTTACTTATTCTGGCTGTTGAAATAATATTAAAACTCAGCCAGGGCATGATATGCTTGGCTTTCAGGGGGAGGAGAAGTGGATACACAAATATTTGATTATCTTCTCTTTGGGAAAGCTCTGATTTTTGGCTATCCTTCCTGGATTAGAGCGTTTTAGGGTCAGCTTCCTTTGAGACAGACCCCTATGCCACTGAGGCAGAACATCTGGGAGCAGCAGGGAACATTGGTCCCTCCTCCTGGAGAAGCTAAGAATGTCCAGTTACTCAACAGTTCTGTTAGAAAGTGACTCGGTGCCTGTGTGACACTCGCGATTGCCTTTGTTATTACGTCTATGAAGTCTATTTTATCTACCAGTGGATCTTGACCCTGGCTCTGCCTCAGAATTACCTGGGGGAGCTTTGGCAGAAACAGAGGTACCAGGGCCCTGCACCCCAGAGATTCTGACTTAATTAGTCTGGGATGGTTTAGGCACTGATTGTACTTTGGAAAAACCTTCCCCAGATGATTTTAAATTGTTGCTAGGACTGGGAACGACTGCTCTCAACCAGACGTCAGCAAACATTTTTCTGTAAAGGACCAGATAGTAAATATTTTAGGTTTTGCAGGCCATATGATTCTGTCACAATTACTCAATTCTGTCACTGCAGTGCCAAAGCAGCCCCTGCTGGGTGTGGCCGTGTGCCAATAAAACTTTATTTACCAAAACAAGTGATGGGCCAAATTTGGCCTGTGGGCTGTAGTTTGCTGACTCTTGCTCTAGAGTCTAGACTATCACCTTATGAAGACAAAGCGCTGTGCTTATGAAGTTCAGCCCTGGGTCCCTAGCATAGTGGCCTGGCATGCAACAGACACTCTATAAATACTCCCTGAATTAAATTGAATTCAGTGAATTTATTGTACTCATGGAGAAATACCTGAGAAGGAGATAGAGTGGTTAGCCTTGGGAAAAAATTATAGCATTTTGGGTAGAAAATGTTTATGCTTAATGATTTGGGAAAATTTATGTAAAATCCTGTTTAACTCTGTTAAGCTCTGTTGAACTCTCTAGTAAAACTTTTCAAAATAGATTAATATTAAGTTGTGTGTGTGTGTGAGAGAGAGAGAGAGCGAGAGAGATAGAGACAGAGACAGATAGAGTACAGAGAGAGAGAGAAAAATGAGATTCTCTTAGTTTTTATTTGCCTGTGCCTATAAAAAGATATAGCAACCAATAGAACTCCCATAATTAGCCAATCAACCAGTCAGTTTATGAAAAATTTGTTAAATCAGTTGACTGAATTGTCCAGCCCATTTAGTCAAACCAATGCCATGGTAACCCTGTATAAACAAAATCTCTATATTTAAATGTTTCAGAATACAATAGTTAGAGGAAATACATGTTGGCTTTTAACGTTTGCCTTGGGTGCACAAGAAGCGCATGTTAGCAAATAAATGCATGGGTAGTTGGTGAGCCACTGGGCAAGAAGTAGAGGTTCATACCCTTGCATCATGGCCTCGGATATGACCAACTGACCACGGGTATGAGAACCCAGAGACAATCACCAGAGAGGAGTTTAAAAACAAAACAAAACAGAATACGTGGGAAATTCCTACACAGAAGTTATTGTTGCACATAGATGCATAGAAAACTAGGCCAGGTGTCCATTTTCTCTTCTTCTCTTTGGTCAAAGGCATCAGTCTTATTTTTAACCCAAGCCTATTCACCAATTGCAATACAGGTTTACCCCTGCTATCCAAAAGTTTGCTTTACCACCATTCCCCCTTTTATGAAAGACCAGCATTAGTACCTGTTTTCCCTAACTTCAGAAAGAAATCCGAAGAGGATTTTCGCTTTTATGAGAAAAGCGAAAATAGCATTCAGCGTTGGTTTTGCACTAGGCCATTACAGAGGCCAAGCAGTCAAGCACACTGTTGTATTTCAAGCCTTCCACATCAGCCACAGCAGCCGCAGCAGCCGATGAACCTTGACCTTCCACGTCGAGGCAGCAGACATAGAAGAAGGTGCAGACATTAGTGACCTGCCTGCGCTGGTGGATTCAGATTATGAAGAGATGTTAGTAGACGACTCTCTCCCTCTCTCTCCTACACCCCAGTCTCCTGTACCTCCCACCACCCCAACCTCCAGGGACTTAGCCTGATACCCCATCATCACCACCACCACCTCTCAGCCTTCCAGAGTGCTCACTGTCTTCCCAGTTTTGGTGAGTGAAGCTGCACTGTACACACGTTATTTCTACTCTATATAGGCCATGTTTAGCATATGATTCCTGCTTTTACTATATATTAGTGTTATTTTAGGGTTTATATGTTATTTGGTATGATTTGGTAGGTCATCTTTTGAGTCTGGGGTTGTTCAAAAATTTTTCCCACATATATTAATGGTAATTGCTTCTTTGATTTATGCCGTTTTGGCTTACGAAAGGTTTCATAGGAACGCTCTGCTTTCAGATGGAGGGGGAAACCTCTACAAAGACATCTTTTATGTGAACTGGCTCCTCTCTTTTGACAGGAGCTTAGCATTCCAAAATTCTGGTGTCCTGAAAGTGGAAATGGCGCTGTGTGTGAATGGTTGTGTGACACTAGTGTCCTGGGTCTCAACTAATCTTTGGAAGGAAAAGGTAATACCCAGGGACATCTTACTCATCCAGACTGCCTTTCTGAAGCCTGCAGGCATGTGCAGAACACTTCATGTAAAACACTTCCTTGATTTGGTTTGGAGACTTCGCACATGTGATAGATAATCTGTGGGCTAATACGGCCTCTGGAAAGAGTCTCCTGCTCTGGGGCCCCAGTGCACACAACACAGAGAGGAGGAGGGCATTGCAGGGAAGTCATGTTTGGGAGCCATGGGTCACCGTACACTGTGTGATCGTAGGGATCCGTTATTAGCGAAAGGCTTATCAGAACAAAAGGGAGCATATCTATGGTAGAGCAGCAGGGAGAGGATTTTAAAGTTTTGATGGAAAACTAAAATTGCTCAGGAAAATATAAACTGTTTTCCTTTCTCCACCTGTGACTTTTAAATTGAATTTCTTTTAGGCAATAAGCTATTGTTTTACCCAGGACAGAACATGGAGGGGTCTGAGTTTTTAAGCTCCCCACATTTCTTTGTACGTTTGTTAATGTGAGTCCCTTGGGAAACATACTTTTCCATGCGTGTGTCCTGTATTGTCTTTTCCTTTCCCTCCTCCTCCCACCCCCTCTCCTTACTGCAGAGGTAGCAATCCTCCTGCTATTAGCAAGATGTCTATTATAGTGTCATTAAAAAAGCCATAGTCAGTGCGAGGAATGACTCATGTCATGGAGGACTTAATAATTCACTGTAATAAAAGTATAAAGTTTTATGATAAACCACTCTCAGGGGAGTTAAATATAATCCTTAGCAGGTCACACACTGACTACAAAGCTTACATTTGTAATGGTAATTTGAATTTACTACATTGCCTTTAGTTTTTAAGCGTTTGTGTGTCATTAGACCTTATAAATTGATTTATATGTTTCAACTCCAGTATAATTCTGCATAAAGGTACAATAAATTTTATGGATTGGAGATATGGCATCTAAAGCATTTTAATAAAATTATTGTTCTAAATTCACTTAAATGGCATTGATGAAAAGCAGCGGCAAAGATGCCAACATTTCAGAACTTGCATGAATTGGATGAGGTGGGAGTGGCAGCTGCAGGTGGAACGTTGCTGGATGTAATTCTCCACTTCCCCCTCCTTGCTTTGTCAGCAAATAGGGACCTCTGGGGCCATTCTTGAAAGGGTGCCCACTGCCATGCGGCCTGCCGTGTGGGGACATCAAAGCTCTGGGTAATGCACTGATGATGAGTTTGCAGGAGAGAGGAGCCGATTGCATCCCTCAGAAAGACCTTTCTGTTATTTGCAGAAGTAAACAGAATTCTGTCTTTCCAAGGAAACGAAAGGAAGCTTGTCCAAGCCGGCAGCTTTCCCACTAGGCATTGAAAGCAGATCACCCATTCCTTAATTTATTTTCTCCTCCAATTTCTGAAAGGAAGACATTAAAAGCAAAACCAAAAAAAAAGAAACCTGCTCGGAGAGTGAAATGTGAGGGGGCTGCTGGGCCATCCTTGGGGTGTGTTCAGCTGCCCTGGGCCCTGGGCTCCCAGGACTTTGGTCTCACCGGCTGTACTTTTGAGGAATGTGTCTCAGCCACATTCTCCCTTTCCCTTTATTATCGGAAAAATAAAGGTCAAATAAACTGGATTATGAAAAATGAAAACCAAAACCCACAAAAACAAAACCCTTGTTTATTTCACGGGCTTGGGTCCAAATGGCACAAACGCAAGCTCTTGAAAGGGAAGGAAGGAACGGCCCCTCCCCCCCCCGCCCCCAAATCCTCCTGTTAACTTTTCCCTTTTTCTCATTGGTATTATTTCAACTAGCCAGCTAGGAGTGAGTTGTGATTAATTATATTTTCATTCTGACTTTGCAGATTCCGGGGCGACCGCTCCCTGGCTCCTGTCCTGTGAGGACTTTGTTTACATTTGGCAGTGTGCTTTTAAGTCATTGAAAGCGGCACTGAATTTGGCTAAAAATACTTGATAAACTATACCGTCTGTTTTAGGGCTTTAAATAATTACCCGGCTATTTTTTTTTCTTTTAGAATGCAGCTTCCCCCAAAGCTGGTATAATTTCAGTGCGGATCCTCAAAACCCCTTTTGTCTGATCCTGTGTATAGGCTTCCCATAACAAAACTTAAAGAGGTCCCGGCCCTCTCTGGGGGGCAGTTCTCATCGTCATCTCTGTAGCACTTGCACCTTAGAAAAGCTGTATTCCCTGGTTTGTTTGTTAGAAAAGCACTGAGGTAAACCTCTAAGGCCCTCAGGACTCAGTGGGTGTGTCACTGTTAAATGACCCAGCCAGCTGGACAGGTTGAGGTACAATTTACTGGAAATATATTAAAAGTTTCTTGGGAAATGATTCTTAAAAATGTTCCCACTGCTGGTGTGATGCAGGTTAGAACCCCAGTGTGCAACTGAGAAAAATTAAATTGTAACAAGAAACCCCTGATGGTACAATGATGGCCTGGGGGGAAGAGGGTTGAATTCAAGGAACTAAAAGGCAAAAATTCAGCCTCCAGTGACTTCCTGCCTAGGCCCAAGCCAGGTCTGCACAGGGCAGGGGACTGGACAGGTTGGGGCTTCTCCATCCGACAACTCACATCTGTGTGCATTTTCCCGGTAGTTGAAGTGTCAGATTCTGCATGCTCCTCTCTCTTCACCCTGCCCCTTAGCGACATTCCAAGGGAACCAGAGTTAGAACCTTCTGTAGCCTTATGCTTAGACAAATTTGGCAGCCACTTATGAGATATGATTTGTGCAGATGAAAAAAGTTTCTGGGTGGTATGACCACTATTCAACTTGTTCTTTCCCCCAAAGCAAGGACCCTCCAGGAATCTCTATTTGCAATGCAAATGACCCAGAGAAAGGGAATAGACATTTATCAGTCATTAACAGCATAGTGAGAATTAGTGTCATCGGAATTGAGCATGGTGAACAATCAGGACCTAAGAAAGTGGGACGCAAGATAGCAGAATTTCGATGAGTAGAAAGAATTCCTTTGGAGTTGCTTAAGGCAGGCAAGCCTTAAGAGTAGGGCACTGCAAAGCAAAGGGGGCCTACGGTCATCATGAAGGGTAGAAAAGGGTAAGGGAAGCACAAAGAATGGATAACGAGACCACAGAAATGAGAGGTGGGAGGTCATCAGATGAATTTGACCAACTTTGGACTTTGCCTTAGAATTGTCCTTCAAGTGACATGAGCAATTCTACAAACCCTGTCACTTAGAGTTTTGTCCTAAAAATCTCATCTAGTACCTCTGGAGTTTTCTTGGTCTCTTGGTAGGTGGCCTTGAGCCCATTAAACTCTAAATTAAAAAAAGAAGTTTATTAAATATATATAAGTATAAAAATGTGCAAAGCACTTTCACATACGCCCCTTTGATTATTTTCATGATCTGTCTGACACACAGTAGTTAATAAATATTCATTAAATATGTGGAACAGGTACTAATATCTTCCCTTTTATGGATGAGGAAATTGAACCTCAGGGGGGTTAAGTGAGTTGTCCAAGATCAGGCAACTAATTGGTGTTGAAGCCTCTTTCCACTCTTAGTGTCTCCTCTTTCATAATGCCCAGAGTGCCACCTCAATCGCCACTTTGTCTTGCCCTCCTCAGGTAGCTCCAAAGCAATGCTTCCGCTTTCCAGTTCTGCCTCCCAAGGCCAGCTCTCCTACATTGCCTCCATATGAAAATAGTGCTGGGCAAGGCTCTGCGTGCTCCATCCTGTTAAGCCAGGTCCATGTAGAGAGACTAAGTGTGATCTACAGGGAAGTTCTTGACCTTTTAATTACAACCTGCTGAGTCTGCTGGACTTCTAGGTCCCCAGATTCCCAACCAGATAGACTTTTCCAAACAACTCGATGCCTTGGACAATATTTTAATTGAAAATAACTCAGATGTCTAAAACTGGGATTGGTGGCCCATTTTCTTCCATCATGTGTGATAAGGCATGTTTATTGGGAGCATTGTTTGAACCAAGGGTTGGGTCCCCAATGAGCCAAGGTCAAACATTTACACGACTCAAAGGTAGTCTATTCAAGGCAGGAAGAGATGATGGAAAAAATGTCCTCAATATTCTCGAGGGGCACTTAAGTCCCCATCCAGAGTGTTGGATGGTAAAGGCAAGTCCGGAGTGGCATGATAGAGGAGGTGATTATCCCAAGACACGGATGAGTGCTTGTGTAATAGGCTGGCTGTGCTGATGTTTGGAGCATCAGGTGGACTTAAAGGTAGACAGTAGAGATGGCTATGCCGCGTGCTGATTGTCCAACCTTGACCACAAAAATTTGTTTCTGTCATTTTATTCCACTCATTTTCCCCCTAACCTTATTCTCTCTGAGATATGAGAGTCACTCTTTCTAGACCCCAGAGTAATCCGTTGGTTGTTTGAATGGGATTCTCTACATTGTTGTCTCCTTTTTTTATTACAGACTCAGTTTGATCCCAAAACGTTCACAGATAATTCTCAAACACTGTAGCTGAGACACAAGGATGATGATATTTCTTATGGTTACTCTCTTTTTTTGAAAATACACTGTGGCTTAATTATTCCATGGTATTCCTCTTAAAGTATTACAGGTTATAGTTTCTTTCTTCTTCCCTTTCTTTTCTTTTTTTTTTTTTTTTTACTCCTTTGTATATGTGTGTGTGTAGCTGTGTCTGTAATGTGTAACAACTAAACGTGTGTGGAGGAAGAAAGTGTGTGACCCTCTAGGCCTATACCATCCATAGTTAAAGCTATTAGCCACTTACATGCACAATTAACCAGCTGATTCTTAGATTGAAGGCTGAGGGAGCTAATTGCAGGTACAAAAATTGCACCCAGATAAAAAGAGGTTGATCTGGAAATTTAATCTTTAAACTTCTTCTTCAGGTGGCTAGGTAGTATGTATGTACGTTATGTATGTACGTATGTATTTTAGGTTGACCTATCTCCCTGGTTTGCTTTCATCATAGTTACTAATTGCATCCAGCGGAATCCCCTATTTACGCCATAAATAGCTTCTACCAAATCACATTCAATTCAAGTTCTGGCACAAAGATCTGTTGCAGGCTCGCTCTTTCTATATAGCAAATTTTCTCTTAAATCTAGAATCCTGCAATAATTTATTAGAAAATATGAATGATGTATGTGTGTTGAATATCTTATTAAGAAGTATCTCTGGGAAGGGAATTCATATTTCTTGGTAGCCTACTTTTTACCAGCTACCTCCATCTATTATCTTATTTATCTTCTCAATAACCCAGTGAGGTCAGTAGATTATTTCCATTTCATACATGAAGTTACTGAGGTTCTAAAAAGAGAGGTAACCTGCCCAGGGTCACACAATTCATCTTAGGTGTATTTGATGCCAAATACTGGCTCTTTGTGTTACTCAACACAACTTTTCGGGTTGATAAAATTCCACAAGTTGGATGAACTCCATTCTTACATCTCTGTTGAAATGCTATAGTTCAAAACAATTCTCTTTACACCGTGTCTGGAAGTTAGAGCTAGTGGTGGGAAGACTAAACAGACTGGCTCAGACTGCGTATGTTAAACAGTCCATCTGGACTTCACCTTCAGGCTTTTTCACCATGGCACATGATGACGCTGAGGAAGCATCTTCCATACGTTCCCCTCTGTGCTTCTCTCCCATTTTTTATAACCATTTTTCTGGCTTCCTTACCTCATATTACCCTCTGGATGCCCTGGGATTCTTCCCTTCTCTGAGGACATCCTCATCCAGCTCTGCTCTCCCTAGATAATATTCCATGATCTGGATTTTCTCTTCTCATTCCTACCCAGCCCCTTCCAACAAAACATAACTCCAATGCTTCTGCCCCTCAGGCTATGCTCTATGTTTTCTAGCTAGTTAATAAAATAATTCCAAAAGAACATAGAGGATTATTAGAAGCTAATGGATTAATAAATTGTGGTGCAGCCACGATCTCCCACTATCAGTTTCCTCCTCGGAAAAATAAAGGGGCGGGACTGAAGACGCTCTAAGATCCCATCTTTTTCAATTTCATTTTCAATCTACGATTCGTGAACCTCCACACGTTATTCTTACATTTTGACAAGGGCCTTCCATACATAATGATTCTTAATTAACTGAGCACTCTTCCCTCTTCTGCCCCTTAAATGGAATGCCCCAGGTTTAACACTTGGCTGTCTCCCCTCTCATGGGGGATCCCTATGACCCCACATTTATGCTAATGACTCCTAAATCTCTGTTTCCAGTCTGCCTCCGACCTTGAGCACCAGATGTCTACATGTAACTGTCTGCTGACTATTTCCATTTGGGTTTTCCACAGTCCACCCAAATTTACTAAATACGGAACAAAATCATCATTTCTGTACTCTCCCTTCTTGACTGTTAATGAATAACGCTTCTCCCCTTGTCACCCACTGGAGAAATTTTCTAATAGTCTTACATTCTCCTCCTTCCTCACCTCCGACAACCTTTCCATTCAGTATAATCAGTTTATTCTTCATCTTAAAGTTCTCTTTCATATATCCAATGTCTTTAACTCCCCAGAATAGCCCTCATCAGTTGTCTTAGAAATTATTGCAATGACCTTGTACAGATTTCTCATCATCTAGTGCTGTTTTATGCTAGATCTTCCTGTCATGCTTATGCCACAGGGTCAGTGGAAAAAGCAAATAAGATAAGGAATGTGGACCTGTTTTATAAAATTTAAAGTGTTCTACTAGAGCACTCTATTATTTGTTGCATTCTGGAAAGACAGAGAGCTAATTCTGGCTTCTGAGTCTTTGTGCTGCTTCCTGTGTCTAAAATGGCCCCCTCCTCCCCTTTTATTTTTAAAATAATACCCATTCGTCAAGGCCTAGCACAAGCCCACATCTCCCAGAAGCATAACCTGACCATCTCCAACCTCTTGGACGTGTTTTCTCTCCATGGAACACCTATGCTACCACCCTTTGCTTTTGTTAGTTATAATTTTGAACTGCTATTTGATTTTCTGGTTTATGATTTGTTTTCCACAATCAGGTTGTAAGGCAGCTTGAAAGCAGGGAGTATATATTTATCCTTCTCTAAAGTGCATCAGAAGGTGCCCCAAAACACTGGATGGATGGATGGACACTTCGCTGAGCCTCTATTTGATTTGGCTTGGGATTATAAATTTGGCACTTTACACTGTGTATGAGAAGGATTCCTAGGTCTCTTTGTCCCACAGATCCAGCCGTCCAAGCAAAGGAACAGTATCTGGATCCCAAACCCCTGATTCTACTCAGACAAAGAGAACGAAGCTAGTGGAAATACTGCGAGCCAATAAGTTTGTGACACCTTTCACATCTAATACTTTTCTTTCTTCGTGGTGCACCAGGAAGATATTGCCCAGCTAGGTGCATGAGGTGGGGCAGTGTGCAAGGCGAGTTGGCGAGCCAGCACTGCAACGTGCCTCTCTCCAGCAAGTCCATCACGGTTTGTAGCCCATTGTTTCCTCTGCCCAGATGGGCGCGTTCGGCACTTCCCCAACAAATGTGTTCAGTGTCCCCTTTTGCTTATCCAAATACAGAATTGGACAATAAATGAAACCATGGGAAATCCACCATGACAGAGGTCTTCATTCATTGCTCATTTAAATGAACCTTGATGCATAGGATGAAAAGAGCCATTAGCAGGAAAGAGTTTAAACTACATTAGAAGAGGGGAGAAAATTGTCTCACATTTGGTCAGTCTGACAAAGTAAAAAGGAACGTGGAGTGGGGCAAGCTATTAGGGAAGGAAAGACATCCTCGCACAATGGCGCTGAAGAGCAGGCGTGGGGTGGAATAAAGTGCCGGTGTGAGTCTGGAAACAATGCATAAACACGTGCAAAGTTACCAGGCGGGAGAGCAATTCTTTCTCTACAGTTAAAAACATTACAAATGCCTTCACGCTTCCCTCTCTCTTCTCCCAACTATGCCTCCTCCTTCCTTTCATTCTCTTTGGAACTTAAAGTATATCTGAGGCGCTTAAAGGAAGCCTTCAACTACTGTTTAACAAGTCAATACTAATTATTGTTTAGCACTGGATTATGGGCCGGATCATGGAATTAAAACAGAGCTGTTAGGACACCTTTGTACCTGGCGAAGAGTTAATGAGCACATGCTGGGTCCCTGTAGTAACTGCCAAGCTGGTTTACTATTTTATTTCAGTGGCGCAGGAACAAAATCTAATAAATCATTTTACTTTTATCTCAATGCTTCCTTCCTTCATTAGGAAGTGAGGAATCTTCATTGTAATGTTTATTATAAATCGGGAAATTATTTTTTATATTGTTCAATTAGTTGGTTATCTGCAGAGTGGTGTAGATATGTGTATCGGAGGAAGAAAGAATCACAAGCAAATCCGGTATCAGCAAAAGGTACTGGATTAATAGCATAAGCAGAGGTGATTTACCTCCTGGGACTGTAGATGGTGACTGGATTCCCTCATGACTGTGTGTGTGGTGGATTATGGATATAGAATACAGACAGTGGACGGTGAGTGTGTGCGTATGTGTGTGTGTAGATATAGCGTGGCAGCCTACATTTTGGGAAATAGGAGGACAAGATTTCTGACTCCAGGCCGGGTCACTCAGGGTTTCTTAGTAAGGGCTCCATAGCTAGGACAATATGGGAGAAGGGAAAAAAGCTGGGAGGGACAAGGGTGAGTTATGAACAATCTGTTTGTTCTGATTAGATGTCCAGCTGGGATGGTGACCAGACTTCCCATAGCAACTCAATTCACCAGATCCCTGAGCAACTAAATGGTCATGGCTTTGGGGTCCTGCTGACTGGAGTGAGATTTGAACCAGTGACCTGTAAGCGAGAAATGCTATTTGCTGTTGCTAGGTGCATGTGCTGTTTAGCTTGACCCTCTCACCACCCCCCACGGGCTCCTCAAAATTAACATTTAGACATGTTCAGCACTGAAATGTGAGGGGCAGATGGCTGTCCCACTAAACTGGGGATCAGATATAAAGTTGATTTGAAAGGCTTTGGAAATGTTGGAAAATATATTATTTGTATATATTCTCCAAGTTTTAATTCTCTTATGTGAAAACGAAGCAGGGGAAATACTCTATACATAAGTCGAGGTATGTAAAGTATAATGTATAGCTTAATAACAGATTTTATATTTCTTCCCATTAAGTTTTAATACTTACTTAAGTAATTTACAATATTGGAGTTGCTTTGTGGGAACTAGGAGTCTATTAAGGTGTGTATCTTATGCAGCTGGTATTACATGTAATATTAAAAAAAAAAAATCTTAAGCTTTAACCTCAGTACTGCATAAAGGTGCAGGGTATCAATTATAGATAAAAAGAGGGAAGATCTCAGAGGACTTGCAAACCTATTGGCAGTTTCTCAAGATACAGTACTGGGTCTGTATATATTGGTATTTAGTTTTCCATGGCTCAGACAAGGAGAAACGTTGTAATTGATTTTATTTGAAAGCAAGAGATGGGGCCAAAGGGGAACTTTTGGTCTCCAGTTTTTGCTTTCAGCCCATATAAAGTAAACATTCCTACCAGAGGTGTTTAATGGTGTACTCAGTCTTTTTTTTTTTTTAATACAAGTGTGAATGGATGCCTCAGGCTAAGCAAGCTCCACCTCTCAGAACCTCAGAGGCTGTGGGAATGATCCCTGCCCTCCCGACCCATCCTTAATTGGCCTATAGTCCAAGAAGCAATTAAAACTAAGGGTCTGAGTCATAAAATGTGAATATGCCATTTAAATGTGTTCAGGAGGATTCCTGTTCATAATGCTGGGATAGAAGCAGCAAGGACTTATTTTTATCCTCTAAGCCTACCTTTCATAAATTTTCTTTTCTTTTCTCCTCTGGGCCCTAAATGCCCTCCATACTTTTTTTGACAAATCTAAAGCCAGCTTCAGGGCCAAAGTTGGGCTCAAGTCCTTGGGTGCATGCCATGATGGCCTGCTGACCTATCCCCACCCTGCCCCACTAGGCTGGATGTTTTAATTATGATTTTTCCATATCTACTCCTATTATTTAACCATTTTAATATTTTGTCCAGCAGCATATGGGAAGAAAACTCTAGAAACTAAGTTGAGCATTGCTGTCTGCAGAGACTGAAGCTGAGGGAAAGCTGCCAGATCTTGCCAGAGATAAGCTTCAGAAATGAGCTGGGGGAAGAGAAAGTACCCCTGAATTCCAAGATGTTTAATTACAATACCAGGGAAACCCTCATTTGCGTATTTTTATGTTTCCCCACAATTTCCCACAATTTATGCCACTTACTCTCAGCCCTTTACCCCACACTATTAAGCTCTTAATGTTGCTAATAGACCAGGTTTCTGAAATCTGTATGGAAATTCTGTTAAGTTGAACATGATTCTTGGGAAGTGTTTCATAAATTTCTCTACTATTTGTTTTAGAACTAACTCTGAGAAACAGAGAGAGTCTCTTGTAGGAGGTACTAATTAGGGCGTAGAAATCATATATTTTTCAGTTTAACCACAATTCCAAGCACAGAAGTCCATTCGAGATGTCTTTTAGACTAATGTCCAACCCTAGGAAAGAATTGTAATAATATGCCCTTGAGAATATTGTGCTCGTTGTCTGGGACAAACTGAGTTGACAAATAATCACTTGATTCAGTTCTTGTTTTTGCTTTGTCTAATAAACAATGGTCTTATCCTGTATTATTTCCTGCAGTTTGTATTATACTGCTATTCACAAAGTTTCAGTTTATTTTCCGGAATGGTGGTACAGGCCTCATTATCCTGGATTGTTTTTTTGCAGCCTTTCAAATGGAGCGGGGGTTATCTGGGACTTTAGCCTAGTAAAAGGCTGCATCTACACCACACCAAACAACCAGGCAGAAAGTAAAAAAATTCAGTCCATCTCCCAGATGGCCCCAGATGCATGGCATTGTGTAGACCGAAACAGCCAGATGGCTGAATGGATTTTTCACTTTCCATCTGGGTGCGTGACATGGTGGAGCTGCAGCCAAAGGCTTGAGCCAAAAGAAAATGCCAGCCAAGGAGATAAGGTATTGCTACTTTCCAGGCACCTAATTCCTGCTGGGTGGTATTGTGACCTTGGTTTAATTTATTCTTTCAGAAGCAGGTCACTCTTATAGGAACAATGATTATCTACCTCTAGAAATAAGGAGGGAGGCAGACAGACCCAAGGAGACTTGGAGAGAATGTCTCATTTGCTTTCTTACAAGAACGAAGATGAGGAAAGGTCTTTTACCAACTTGGTGGGAACGGTGACACCTTGGGAAGGCCCTCTCCTTCTAGGTCTCTGGAGGTCAGCAAGCTGGAGGCACTGCAAAACACCAAGTGAAAATGAAAATGTCAAGGGGCTTGCTGTCCATCATGGGCATCACTAAATCTCTTTGAACAACCCTGGGCATTGAATTATGGCAGCATGGAATTGACTTACAGTTTATTTCTAGTAACAGGCAGTTACTATGTCAAATCTGAAACCATTCAGAAATGCCTATAAAAATATATGACAAAGTAACAGGCTACCTCTAGCTCCTTTTAGCATGTTTATGAGTTTAGACTGCGTTGAGCCTGTGTTTATAGAAACGAATACAGGGATTTCTTCTGTCCTAGTCCTTCTCTCTCTCTTTTGTGACCATGGGGTCGTATCCAAGACCTTCGGAATGTTTGAGCACTCCCACCAGAGTTGCTATTCTATTTGGAGGCAATCTTACTGATGAGCATACAACTTGTATTTTTCTGGAATGGTTGAAGTTCTTTTGTTGAGGAACAGGATAGTTAAACGACAGTTGCAAAAAAAAAATCATTTCCAAGTTACCTTTCACCCACTCTTCCCCCCAATGCTGTTTGACACTTACTGAGAAACTAATTGCACCCTGAGTGGGGCCACGGGACAAACGCTGCAATCCAGGCATAATGCGACACCAAATATAATAAGGTAACATATTGTTAAAAGTCAATACCCCAAGTCTAACAATACGGTGTCACAGACTCAGAAGCGTGTAACCATATAATACATAATTGTCATCTGCAGAGAAAAGATCTAATTTTGATAATGCATATTGAGATTGGTTGTCTGAAAAATGCTTATGGCTCCAGAAGGTTTGACAGTCCTGAATACCACATAATAGCATGTAGCCAAGGAACATGGGATGAAGGGAAGAAAAAAAGACTCTATTCCAGAACGCAAGCACTCCCACTCACAGTTTTATTTTTAAAAGAACAGGATTCTGCTCAGACAATGAGCAAGTTTATTGTGAAGGGTGATTTGTTCCTGGGTTTCCATATCTGGAATCTGTGTGTGTACGTGTACTCGAAGGTCCCAATCCATCCTCTGGGGTCTGAGCTATAGGCGGTCCTGCTTTGACAGACACAAGTATCCCTAGGTATCCGACTTATAAGGACTTTCAAAATCAGCGGACTCTTGAGACATGCTGTCTACTACATACCATATTTCCTCAATTCTAGGAAAGCGCTTTTTAGCATTTTAAGATAGCTGTGGTCAGCATTTTTCTTAAAATCTATGTGTAGACTATTTTTTTCCTTCTTTTTCTCCTTAAAACACTGTTTTTAAATCAAAGATGTACCTTCCAACCTGTGGCACCTTAGAGTTGAGGAAATATTGTAACAATAAATGTGCTAGCTACTATTTATTGGACATATGTTGTGTCCCTAAGGTAGCAGAACACCTTTGACAAGTGTTTCATTTCAATCTCATATCAACCCTATGGAGGAGCTAATTGTATTTCCATTTTACAGATGAAGATTCCAAGGCCCATAGCCCCTGAGTTATATTAAAGGCCCTCTTTCCCTTGTATTTCAGGATCTGGTATCTCTGAATGTGTCACCTCATGGCAAGGTGTAATGCAGTGGGGTGCTTTGTGCCCATACCCATAACTTTAATGGGGTCCACTGACCTGGACTCACTGATCCTTGAATCTTATTAGCTCGTGTAAACTCGAACTCTCATTGATCTGGACGTAGCTCTCATAACTAGAAGGTTTGCATCTCTGTCAAACCTCTGAAGCATTTGTTTATATCTCTTGCCTCATATTGCTCATCTGAGGCTGCCCTATCAATATGCATTTGTGCCCATTCCTCAAGTCCCCTTACTAGATGAAGGCTCCTCAAGGGCAGGGACATTTCTGTGGCCCTTCATTAATCACACCATCAATGCACTTAGTCTTCAATTCACATAGTGTGTTAACAGTAAATATGTGTGGAACAAGTAAATACCATAAAAAAAAAACAATAAACATCATACTAATACCATTTAAAATGGGTGAAAGGAACTTTGAGATCATCAACCTTGCTTCTCAACAGTATCTGGCTCCTTATGGCACCACTGCACTGGCTCCCTATGGCACTTCCCTCTTGAGACCCATTCATTTATCTCTTCATCAAATCTTTATTATACATGGTTCTGTGTTCAAAGTATTGGGTCAGATGCCCTGGGGAATATAGAGAGAAATAAGAAATAAAACATCTGTCTTTGAAGAGATCATAATCTTTAAGTTGATGAGATCACACAGATGTAAATATTAGAGGAGACTGGATGTGTGAGACCTATATAAGAGGTTGGTGTGGTTATTTTTATTATTATTATTATTTAAATATCTATCGTTCAATGCAGAGCACGTTAATTGCTCTGCGAGTTTAGAGAAGGGAACAGCATCAATGTGGATGATTGGAGAAGGCATTTTTTTTGAGGGGGTTGTTGTAAACGTGGAAATGAGAAATAGCAGAAGAAAATGAGGGTCATGTGCAGCAGTCATTTCCATTTTAGCTGAAGTTGGGATGCCGGTGCAGGAGTGACCACAGCCGAAATCTTTGCTTGGGCAGATTCATGGATGACAGTGACTGGCAGGCCCAGGTACTTGGGGAACTGCCGAGAGTGTTTGAGTTGGGGAGAGGCCTGATTGGGTCTGTGGTCTTGGGAGATTAGCTTGGCTTGGAGTCTAACAGTGGATGGTCTAACTACAGGATGACTCAAGCCCAGGAATAGGAAGTATCAGGAGAGAATGAGGAGCATCGTTTGGAAGGGTGCTATTTTGTTCGATTATGTTTATGTTTAAAATATTATGTTTAAAAATTTTATGTTTAAAAATTATGTTTAAACTATTTTTTTATGTTTAAATACTTATGTTTATGTTTAAAATATTTTAAAAGATGAGAAAATTCCTTTTTAAAAACTGGAATTGTGAAAACAGATTTTAAGTGCTGATAGCTGAATGGCTGATGTAGCCGGGAACTTCCAGTGTGTGATGAGGATGTGGTCACTAGAAACGCGGGAGAGTGAGGCTGGAGTTGGGGAGTGGGCAACTGAGGCAGCTGCATACAAAACCTTATTGGAAGGTGGAGCCAAGGGGACAAGGCTGCCTCTATGGACAACAGGTCTGGGGAAACCTATTTCCTTAGGATTCTCTGTGAAAATGGCAAATAGGGAGGAGCATGGCAGGAAACTAACAGTTATTAAGTTCCTTTACAATGAGGCAGGAGGAAGCTATGCTTTTTCGTTTTCACTCGGACTCCTTAAATATCTACAATACCCCAGTGAGGAAGGTGTTATTATCTCCATTTCACAAGCGAGAAAAATGAGGCTCAGAGACCTTAAATGACTTGCCCAAAGTTACAAAACCAGATTTTGTGTTGGGTTTCAAGCCCTAACCCATACCTTCCTCACCGCACCCAACAGCGTTATATTGACACGCCTGATCACTGCCTCTAATTCAGATTAGAGTCTCAGAGATGATTGATACCCACCACCCACATTGCCCATACACCTCCTGACCCGAGCTGTCTGGGTCTTACCTCTCTCACCATAATGGGAAGAAATGGGTATGTCAGAGAAACAAGTCCTCTCCCCAAAGGACAGAGCAGAGATGGCCCGAGCCATCTTTGCTTCTTTCCCCCTGGCCTTCGTTCTGGGATCAGGAGGGGTGAGATGTTCCAGTCGGACACAGAGCTAGTTGGAACCTCAAACAGGGAACACAGTGAGGAAGGCAAAAGAGAAACTCTCCAAGAAGGGTTTGCCCTTGTCCAATTTTATTTAGTTTCCCTCTACTCCTCCCTTTCATAAAGGCTCTGCCCTTAATATGGGGACCAAAATTGTGTGTCTCTAAGGATTCAGTTTGTCATTGATCCATTTCAGAGCTTCTCTTCCTCCTCAAGGGTGGATTTGGGGGTCAAGCTGGCAAAGCTGTGAGCTTCCCCTAGAGGCTAGAACAGTGCTTCCCAACATTTTTCACATCATGGCACCAATACGTGTAAAATGATAATATTTGTAAGGCGCTCCAGAGAAGATGCATGAGCTGTTTATGGATAGAGCACTGGCCCAGGGCCCTGGCCCCGTCCAGTCTTCCTGGGGCCTCACCTGTGACCCAGGTGAGGTGTACCTGTGTGCCCACTGCCTAGATGCTCTGGGCTGCAGAGGGCCACCATGCATCACCCTCAGCAGTGGATTCATAGATTTATCTTTAGAGGTTAGTACAGTTAGAGTTAGTACCTGCTTATCTGTAATTTCTTAGGGGCTCAGTATTTTAAAAAATAAGAAAGACTCAAAATAGGGTTATAAAACTGTGATGCAATGGAAATGTGCTATTCACATGATAATCTCAGAATTTATAAAATAATATTTACTCATAGTGTACGAATAATTCTGTGACATAAGCTTAAATGTATGTAGTGAGCATATTCTTTCAGGCCTGTCAGAATATCTTGGTGAGGCCAGGTATAACTTCATCTGGAGAGCATGGTAAAATTCTACGTTTGATGTCCTTGTAAATCTGAGGTCCAGGCTGCATGCACCACACCCCTGACCAGTCATGCAATAAACCCCAACGGGTTATAATGATTGTAAGCAATAGAAATATATGACGTGATTGCTATATGCCAAGTACTGTGCTTTTACATGGACTATTTACTTTAATCCCCACAGCAACCCTAATCATCCCTCTTTTACAGATGAGTAGACTGAGGCTTAGAGGGACAGGTTACGTAATTTGCTCAAAACCACATGGCTACTGAACGATGGCATGCTGATGCTAATACCCTTGGCACCACTAGCCTATGCTAGTGAATTCTTAGAGAATTCTCTTCAGATGCAGGAGGAAAAAGAGAAACAAATTGCAAAGTGTTATTTGCTAACAGCTGGCCTTAAAAGCTGATCCCTCAGAAGTACTGACGGCAGGGTAAGGGAGGTAAATATTGTGTAGTACAGTTAGTGAAGTCCTTTGTACTCATTAGTAGCCAATAGGCCATTGTTTAGGGTTTCCAGAATTAGCAAATAAAAATACATTATGCCCAGATAATTTTGAATTTCAGATAAATAATGAATGATGTTTTGAGTACAAATATGTCCCAAATGTTTCATGGGGCATTATACTAAAAAAATCATTCATTGTTTATCTGAAATTCAAATTTAATTAGGAGTCCTGTGTTTTATCTGGCAACCCTAACATTGTTGATACTGTCTGTTGGTAGGTAGGGATTTCCTTTAACATTTATGACTCTTTGATAGCACTAGACAAAGGCAAGTATTATTTAAAATGGCAAAATAAATAATTATGACCATAGAATCACAGGAAGAAAGAGAACAGTGGAGAATTGTTATAGCTTTGCTACTCTTTGCTAGACAGTGACTATGTTCATACCAAGAATAGACTAGGTTTTTGTGTCTTGCCCACAAGACAAATCAGGGGAAGCCACTGAGGCTATAAGCCCAGAGTTGGGAAGTCTCAGTATTGTGCAGATTTGAGAAATAAAAAGAAGAGGAGGGCCATTAATGGGCATTTTCCATGATGTGGATCTTCAGGAGGAAGTAAAAAGGGGCACATTACATTGTTGAGAAGAGGGCAGATATTTCTAAGTAGAGGAGGACAGACGTGGGCATACAGAAGGACAGAATGACCAGCTCCTCAGAGCTTTTGTGGAGGGAAGGGGGTCAGCTGGCTTGGAAATTGGTCATAATGTATCATGAAGGGCAAAAAAATAACATTTGTTGAGTACCAAATACCAAGTTGTTCTGGGTTGAAGAATGTCCTCCCAAAATTGATGTCTACTGGAACCTGTGAATGTGACTTTAATTGGAAATAAGATCTTTGTGCATATAACCAAGTTAAGATGACGCTGTACAGAATTAGAGTGGGCCCTAACTTCAGTATGACTGGTGTCCTTATAAGAAGAGGAGAATTTGGACACAGAAGTGCAGACACACAGGGAGAAGGCCATATGAAGATGGAGGCAGAAATTGGAGTGATGCATCTACAGTAAGCCAGGGGATGCCAAGGATTTCTGGTGACCTCCAGAAGCTAGAAAGAGGCGAGGAAGGAGCCTCCTCTAGAGTCTTCAGAGAAAGCACAGCTTGACCAACATCTTGATTTTGAATTTTTAGCCTCCAGAATTGTGAAAAAAATTTCTATTGTTAATAGGCCCCAGATTGTGGGAATTTGTATGGCAGCCCTAGGAGATTAATAAAAGTATATGCCAAATTCTATTTATTACCTTCCATATAGATACAAAGGTCATATGTCATTGAGGAAAACTGGGGAGGAAAGACAATTCACCGCACATTCCCTACGGTAATTAGTCTGTAAAACAGACTTAATCACAAAGGACTGGGGTTGGCAAACTTCCTGTAAAGGGTCTGATAGTAAATATTTTAGATTTTGCTACACATGGGTTTTCCGTGGCAACTACTCAATGGTGCCATTGTAGAGGGAAAGCGGCGTAGATAATACATAAACAAATAGGCATGGCTGTGCTCCAATAAAACTTTATTTACAAAAACAGGCAGTGGGCTGGTGGGCTGGATTTGGCCCCTGGGCTACGGCTTGCCCAACTCTGACAAAAGGCATGGCTTTTGCAGACCTCTCTTGCCTTGTCCACACGTGGACATTTACAGCTAGCTGCATTGTTTAAGACTCCGCTTGTGTGTCCTTGACTTTTCAGGTGGCTGGTGGCACTGAAAATCATGGAAGTATGATTTTTTCAGGCTAAGTGACATCTCAATGAGTGTGTCTTTCAATGTTATGCACTTATGCACAGGTTGCCATTGATCATGGTGGAGAACTCGTCTTTTACCACCACTCTCAGAACCAGGATTTGAGCCAGCCAAGAAAAGGAGACTCCTTGCTTCGTAGCTGCACCTCATTTTAGATCCTACATGATATCCCCCAGCTTGATGACTCATCTTGTTCACTAGGCTTGGTTCTGAGCAACTTTTTGACTCATTCCAAAAGTCAAATCTACACTTAAAAGATAAAAATTGCTACTTTTGAGGGCTTCCCAAAGAATTTGCAAAAGAGTCTGACAGGTAGTCCCAGTGAAGAGCTCCACACCCTTCTTGTTCCGGCAGCGCCAGTAGGGTAAGTGCTCAGCTTCCCAGGACATCTCTTGGGAAAAGGTGGAGCCCAAAATGCATGTGTAAATTGTGCTAGGCTTATTAAGGTCATTCCCATCATCTTCTAGGCTGGCTTCATTTGACTGGCCCAAATGTGGTGTGCAGATATGTGCATACTTGAGCAAGACAGGCATTTAGACGTTCCAGAGACTTGGGGACACTAGTCACATTTACCCGTGCAACGTCCACCTTTACTTCTCAGCCCAGTATCCAACGCCTCTGAGAAGTGATTCTTCCTGGGGGAGCTTTTCCAAAAGCATCAGCAACTTCCAGGCCTCGCTCTTGTCTCAGTAGAGGAGCAGCTGTACACATCACAGTTTATCAGTATTTCTGAGATGAGCTGGATCCCCCGCTCACTGCTGTAGACGTGGGTCTCAGAGGAGCCCTTCTGGCTGATATTGCAGGACATTTTCTTACCCTCTCCACTTTAGAGTGTTAGTTTCCTACTCGCCACAGTGTTCTTTCTTGTCAGAGGGATGCTGAGTGTGTGAGAGCATGCAGCACCTGAGACTCACTTGAGGCCGTCAGATGTGATTTCACCTTATCTTGTGAGGCGCTGGAGGGAGCAATGCTGGGTTTCATTTGAAAGTTGAGTTTGACTTGGATGCAGGAAGTAGTCCTCAGACCATCCGTCTACTTCCTCTAATTTTTAAAATTAAAATACAATGTAATGTGTTATTATATTTATAAATTATATTACATGTATTATTATAATTACATTATTACTAATTATTAATTCTGATGATGATATGACTTTCAAGACTCCCAAGGGATGATGTCGTTTTTATGTGGAGGAGAAAAGCCTCTCAGCTTTGCACAAATAAAACATTCCCCAGGGGCAATACAACCAGAATGGTATCTGCAAACATTTTAGCTTTACCCAGCTTCTAAACCAACCCTAGACTGTCTACAGAAAAGTACCATATTAATTAAATCATTTGTCAGTGTTTAGAATCATATTTATCTGCTAGAGAAGTAATAGCATTTATGAAACTTTCCCTATATAGCACCTTGGACTGTTTCTCTGGAAGCTGAATGCTAGTAATGTACAGTCATGCATCACTTAACGACAGGGGTACGTTCTGAGAGATGCATTGTTAGGCGATTTCATCGTTGTGTGAAAATCAGAGTGTGCTTACACAAACCTAGATGGTATAACGTACTACACACCTAGGCTTTATGATACTAATCTTATGAGACCACCATCATATATGCAGTTCATCATTGACCAAAACGTTTTATGTTATACGTCATTATATGGTGCTTAACTGTACACCTTAAACTCTTTGGAGCATGTGGTTTGGTGAAATACACTTCCCTTTGTCCAAGAATCAGCCTGACCAGATAGAGAAGAAATATCAGTAATATTTTCTTGGTAGAACAATTAGATTTATGGACTGTCATTGCTAAATACATATAATTATTCCGTGCATGAAAACAGAGGTAATTCTGATAGTGCTGAAGCAGGGAACATGTGTACATCTTTGTTTGTGTGACATTTCATAGAGGACTGGGAAAAAAGCTGTGTGTTGCCAGGGAGTGAGGTGGAAGGCCCACTGGTTGGCATTTGAAGGACAGAGCTGGAAGGAAAATTTGAGGATCTCATCACTGAATCATGTGTTTCAATGGACTGAAAAGGTCCTCTAACCCAGTGGCCCATGTGGTGTGTGAGGCCTCTCTGCCCCAGAGTGGGCTGGCCTTGGGAAAGCGGGACTGACCTTTTCTGTGATATGAGCTTCCTCAGCAGAGGTTCCAGCCTATTCCACCACCATCCACTCCTAGGTTACTCAAGTTTACACAGCAAGGCATTTAGATAGCTACCTGGTTGACTTACCAATCCCACCCCCGCAGATAGAGAAGCCTGGTCTTTTGGTAATGCCCACCTCTGTGTGGTCGATGGCAGGGGTTAGCAAACTTTTCCCGCAAATGTCCAGATAGTAAATATTTTAGGCCTCATGGGCCATGTAGTCTCTGTCACAACTCAACTCTGCCATTGTAGTGTGAACACAGCCATGAACAGTACATAAATGAATAGACACAGCTATGTTCCAATCAAACTTTTTTTTTTTACCAAATTAGGCAATAAGCAGGATTTGGCCCACGGGCCATGGTTTGCTGACCCCTGGTCTATGGGGGCAAAAAGATTCTATTCTTAGGCACTTGCAAATCTTGTATTTATAGAATTAACTTGGAACAATACAAAGATCATTAAATTAGGAATGAGGAGACCTGGCTCTAATCTCAGTCCTGCCATAGCTTGTGGTAACTTGCTTAACCTCTCATGCCTTAATTTCCTCATCATAAAACAGGGGTTTAGATTAAGTGATCTCTAAGGTTCCTTGCAGTTGGAAAATTCTGATCTCCTCTAAGTATTGGTAGTTCTAATTACAGGCTCTAAAGCATATCCTTCCCCACGTCTTCATCGTCATGTAGTGTTCAAAGGTGACATTTTGGAGGGGGGTCTGGGAGAAAGAGTGATACTTCATCCAGTGCCTGTTTGCTGTTCCAACATTCTGCTTCCTAATCCTGGCCCTAGATCACCTTGGTCTGGGGCCCCATTTATTCTCTCAACAAATCTCATATTCAAAACATTCTCTGCTGGCACCAGTTTTCTTTACCAATGACAGCTGAGTCAGGAATGGCTCTCTTTCCTGCTTTTGTTCTATTGCCCCCAAGAATGAGCTCTTACCTTGTGCAGCTACTGCACTTTCCAGTGGACTGGGATGGAGCCTACACTGCATGTCAGTGTGTCTTTCCCCAAAGGAGTTAGTGTGGTGAAGAACACACAGCAAGCTCTCACTTTGTCTGTGTTCATCTGAGTTCAGGGAGAAAGGTGATGGACCCCTTTCCTCCTTCACTGCTCATTCAACTGAAAGACTGCTGGAGAGAGAGCTTCTGGGATAACCTCAAGGTAGGCAATAAAATCGATGCTAATTCTAACTGTAGCTACAATGTGTTGAGCACTCTGGTGGATGATGTTGGTACTCTGCCTGAATGCCCTTGGATCTTTTTTTACCATCTCTGTGCACCCCCAGCCACTTTGCTTCCAATAGTCAGCAACCGCAACTCTTCTTCTGGAGGACTATCTTCAGACTACCAGAGCCTGCTTTGCCCATGGTTTGGAGAACTGAAGTACTTGGGAAATTAGATCCCTTTGGGAAGGCCTTGAACAATGACTGACAGGCCCAGGAATATGAATGCCCAGATTCTTGCCTTCTGGTCACTCTGAGGCATAACTTACACTCTAGAGTTCCCCTGGGGATCAGGCTGAAGCTACTTTCCATGAGACTTCACCTGAAACCAAGTCCTTTTCTGGCCCTCTCCCCTTTCTTGTCCTGCTTCTCCCATTCCCTGCCAGATTTGCCCTGGGAATACTTTCTTAGCAAGTCACAAACACACACTAATCCTCATGTGAGAGTCTGATTCTAGGGAAGCCCCTAAAACAATGACCTGTTTTATGTGGCAGCCACTGTTTTAGGCACTTGGCACAATTTATCTCTGGTCCTCAACCCAATCCTACAAGGTAGGTATTACTATCCCTGTTTTGCAGATGAGGAAACTGAGGTCCAGAGAGAAAAATGAGTTGCCCAGTTCACTCGGCCTGAAAGTGGCAAGTACAGAATTCCAAGTCTAGAATTCCGGCCCTGTCTCTAGAGTCCACACTCTTTCTACTCTGTCGGGTTTGCCCCAAGTAAAGTGAATCATTCTTTGAGGGAAGTTATCACAAAGGTGCCAGAGGATCTTTGCAGTTTTGTCTCATAGGGCCTCTGCCTTAGAAAAAGCTCTTTCCTACAGGCCAGGACATGAGGGATTTTACCTTCTCCTGGGAGAGCTGGAAAACTTGGGCAACTGGAAAGGGTGTTTCTTTTTTTCTTTTTTTTAATACAAAACACCAGACTATGTAAAATGGCAGCTGCCAGAAATATTGTCCTTGTCTCTCTCCAAGTGCCAGTAAAAAATTAAGTTATGATTCTAACCTCTGCTGAAATGGGCTTTCCTGGGATTGGAGTAGTTATGGTCCTAATCCACGAACTATTCATCACAGTGGCATTGGCAAATGTTTGCATACGGTAACTTCCCCCCAGTGAATCTCCTGCATTTCCACAGCTAATGGTTAAACAGGATTTGGACCAATATTTGCATCTCTCCCAGCCTCAGGCAATCTGATTATTAGTGCAATAAATATACAACATTTAATAACTCTTCACTTTTCCACTTTGAAACCATTAGTTGTCTCCAGGTTGACTATGAAGAACTTCAAATTCAATTCATTAACATTTCCTTAAATAGTCCTCTTAACAGTGCAGGTCTGGCTTTCCCATTATGTACTGTCACTAATAATGGTTTTTACTTCTAACCTATTATTAATTAAAAAATAGAAAAGAGCTTTCTACTCTCTCCATTTCTGAATAAGGTTTATATCCTCTCTGCGTGAACTGCAAAGAGGCCTTTAAAGTGTGGCTTGTAGTGTTTGGTAATTGCTATCAAGGTAAATAATTTAGCTGGTCAGACAGAGTGCACTTCTCCCTGCCTCGAGTGGACGGCTCAAGTTGCGGCAAACCAAACTCAAGGCAGAGAGAATCAAAGCTGCGGGAAACTCGCCTTAGGAGCCAATAGGGAAAGGCAGCCTTTCTTCGGGGATGCTGCCGTGACCCCTGACGCTTGCTGTGACCTGGACACCGCTATCCTTCCCACATCTGCAGCCAGACACGGACGGCCAGACCCCTGGAGCCCCCGCAGACAGAGGCATCTTTCCCCAAAGGCTTTCAAGATTTTGCCATGAAGGACAAATGAACAGGCATGGATCCTCTGGCCGCCCTAATCTGTTCTTTCCCTACTTCAAAGCCTTCTGCGTTGCCTCTGAGCCTGTAATTACCCTGGAGGTATTTTAGACTTGAAGCGACACCAGCAAAATTGCACTTCCTGATCATGGGAGTCCACAGTTGTGTTTAATCAATTATGAAGCTGGTCACGAGATGGAGTTTTTCAGCCATAACCATTAAAGGGGAATCATGATCGAGCCCCGCTCCTTGTGCTCCGGGTAAGGGACCCACGATCTGAAATTAAAGAAACACTAGCCACTTGATGTGGTTTAATTTAGTCTCTGCCTCCTTAATTAAAAGCATACCATTACCCACCCACATAACAAACTGACACTTTTATGCCAGACTGTAACTCAAAAAAAAAAAAAGAAAAACCATGCAAAAGTTAGGTGGAGCTAAAACACTGATTTTAAGACACCAACAGAGGCTCCAAAACACCACAGTAGAATCTAGATTTATTTAGCCTGGAAGCTTTAAACAAGCTTTGAGGCTATTTGAGAGTCAGTTCTCTGTCTGTCTGTCTCTCCCTTGTCTCTCTCCACGACTCCCATCTCTATCAGTCTGTCTGTCTGTCTGGAGTGCTCTCTCTCTGTCTCTGTCTCTCTCTTTCTGCCTCTCTCTCTGTCTATCTCTCTGTCTCTGTCTCTGCTTCTCTATCTCTGTCTCTGTCTATCTGTCTCTCTCTGTATCTCTCTCTGTCTGTCTATCCCTCTGTCTCTCTCTGTTTCTCTCTGTCTCTGTCTCTCTTTTTCTGCCTCTCTATCTCTCTGTCTCCGCTTCTCTCTCTCTGTCTCTCTTTCTGCTTCTCTCTCTATCTCTTGTCTCTGACTATCTGTCTCTGTCTGGGTCTCTTTCTATCTCTCCTACACAGTCCCATGTACACATGCATGACAGTCAGACACACACCTCTGCTTATTTGCCATCAGCAGTCCAGAAAAGGAAGAAAGTTTGTTTCTGGGATGTTCTTTTTGGAGACCTGTGTGTCTGTGTGGTCAGCCCTGGAGAGTTCCAGGAGAAAGAAATTCAGACCAACCCTCAAGGCCTCAAGTCCTCTCATAATCTTGGCCACGCAGCAATGGGCCTGGAGAGGTCTGGTTTGGAGAAGCCGGGCCATGGTGGGTGCAGGACTGCACAAGCCACACAGCATGTCTGTGACGAACCTCCACTTGCCAATTCTGCCCAGAGACAACCACAGGCTTTCAGGAACTTAAGCTGTCAGCAAGGGAGGGAATCCCATACACTCAGACAGGCCGCTCTCTGCTCAGATCTCTTGCCATGCGCTCCATTGTGGTGCACGAATCCCAAAGCTTGGGGCAGCCAGACCACCTATCCTGGCCAGCATCCTTGCTTCTCTTTCTTCTCACCCCTGGCCCCGCCCAACCTACCTCATTCCTCAATGGTGTACTGTTTTTCTACTTTGAGAGGTCACATAGTGTATGATTCAGCGTACAAACTGTCACACCGTTGTGTTCAAATTCATGCTTTGCAAATCCCTAGCTAAGTGATGGCATCTCAGTTTCCACATCTGTAAAATGGGAATGGTAAGAGTAATGACTTTTGATGTTTTTCTGAGAATCCAAGGAGTTAATTCAGGTTAAGAATGTAGAATAGCACATAACAAACCCATTATGTTATTAACTTTTAAAATGTGATGCCACTTCCCGTTTCCATATCTTTGAATGAATCACAGCAGGCCTGAAATATAACATTTCGGCAGTTCGGAGCTGAAAGATCTTTGTGATCAAGCGGCCAGACCTCCTCATTTTTTAAATGAAGAAACTGAGGCCTGATGAGATAAAGTAAGCAACATATTAAACAGATTGAGTGGTCGAGTGGATTCTGCTTAATCCAGTGTTCTTTCAAACAGGCTCTTTGCAAATATTTCTCCTCGCTCCTGATGGGAGCTCTCTGGGATTTGGGATTGCTAGGAAAAGCAGCAGCTCTGAGTGCAGGGTTTGATACTAGAGCCTTGCTGCCCAGCCTCAGCTTCACGTAGGCAGTCTGTGGGCTCGTTGGAAGGACTTGAAGGATGCTTCGAAGGCCCTAAGTAGCTCCCCTGTGGCTGCCGGACATTCCACCCTTCTCCAGTCATTATTTTTGGATAATAATTGCACCAGAGAAAACAAGCCCTCCTTTTTAAAAATTGTGCACAGTCCTCTGAATATGCAGACAGCACCCAACATTTTGTGTGAATGAGATGCCTCCTCTACTCAGAAGCGCTTAGGAGCCTCAGGCCCCAGGGAGAAAATTATTTCTGAAAAGGGGAGAGTGTGTAGAAAGAGCAGGGGCTCTGAAAACAAGCTATTTGGACTCTCCAGTTTTGCCTAGCGCTAGCTGGATCCTGTGCTCCCAACTGCATCTCCTCGTCCCCTTGGCCAAGTCTGCTTAGATGAATAATGGATTGGGAACGAATGTTTGGAAGCAAGCCCTGGACTGATTGGGTGACCTGTGGTTGGTTACAAGTTACCCACATGGGTGTTGGCTCTCCACCCCTGGTGAGGGTCGTCCTGCAGGCATCTCAGCTTCCCCGGCTTGAATTGGAAAGACAGGAGTGAGATGGCCCTTCCCTCCATCCCCACCCCAGCAACCCCACAGGATGCAAGGCCTGGGTGGAGGTGACTCCAGGACCTAGAGTGGAGTCCTCCTCCCTGTCAGCTCTTGGATGCCAGGCTGCAATGCTCCTGCTATGGGCCGCCTCCCAGAAACTCGAATTGAACTGAAAATCATACTGCCTGAGTGAGGAGCTGGGGTGGTGGTTCGACTCAGGAGGTTCAGATTTCTTCATTTTGAGCTAGAAGCCTGGTGTGCTACTGTTTGATGGTATCTCTGAGGCCTGCACTCCCCAGTCCTAGTGCACAGCTCAGATCTGAGATAGAGAGCAGGAAAGACAGCACGTGCCTCCTGAGGTGACGTCCTCCGGAATTCCTGCCTCATATGCATAACCTGAATCTAACCATGAGGACGCATTAGGTGAGCCAAAATCGAGGCACATTCCACAAATAGCTGGCCTGCATTCTTCAAAAATGTCAACCTGAAAGACCACCTTAACTATAAGATCAGCTCCAGGTCTCACCTGAGACCTTTGATGGCTGCCACCCTGGAAATACAACCTTCCTTTGTGTAAGATTCCAGAACTCCCCATTCCTACTAAAGCCCTAGATGGTGAGGGAAAGAAAGCACAACCATGCCAACTATACTTCTCCCACCTTCAAATGCGAGGACTCACTGCCTTTCTGATGGGGAGGTGACTGGCTGGCCAGCTCCCACATAGCGTGTTCCATGAAAGCAGTCATTGGAGAGAAAGTCTTGAAACTCTGAAAAACTAACAAATAAACCATGTTGATAGAAATTGCCACTCTCAGCACAGCTTGCGCAAGCATAGCCCTGCGGCAGCAGCCTTCTGGCCGTGGAGGGAAGGGCATAAAGATGTGCTAACCCTGAGAAAATGCCAGATTGTCCTCTAGGAAGGTTGGACCCAATTTGCCATAGCTTCAGAGGCTTGACAGCTCTTTCCCAGGGCTTAATTCAGAAAGCTCTCTGGCACTCTCTGGCACAGGACTTGCTCTGTGACCTTAGGTCTTAATTTCCTCTACTGCACAATGAGAGGGAGGTTTCTGTGGTCTCTTCTAACTCTGAAATTGTATGACTATATTAATAAAATACAACAGACTATAAAGATACGTGTTCATTGAATGATATGTTTTTGGTTTGTGATGTCTCCTATATGGTCTGTAATTTAATATTGTTTGTAAAGTAATGGGGATGACTTCTGGGTAAATCTGGGTGTTTCATTCACTAATCTCACTTTAATGCAGAATTAAGACTGCATTAAAGAGCTCTTATTTATAGCATTCGTTAGAATCAAGTTGTATACGCTGAGCAGAGGAATGCCTATCGTTATCTCTTTTACTCTAAAAAGGAAAGTCTATAAAGTCGGTATTTCTGAACCCAAACCCCAGTTTATAATGGGGTCCCACTATCATGTCCTTCACACATATGGAAAACATAATCTCAGATTCTCTGTAACTAAGACCATCACTTCTTGGTTACACAAAGCAGACCAGTAGTTTTAAACCAATTTTAGGTAATAGATCTCTTTGAAAATTGAATAAAAGCAATGACTCTTTTCTCCTAAGATGCACATATATGCACAATATGGCATACAATACTGGGGGCTCCTTGGACCTTCCAGAAGGCCTTAAATGCCAGATCAAGAACCTGTGTTGTGCAGTTACAAATATGTTGAAGAAGAAGGGACACAATCAGCTATTTGCTTAGAGATGGTTTGAAAAAAAATGTACCTAAACTCAAGTAATTACAATTTTCAGACTCTAAAAGGTCAGGATGTTGCTAAGTTTCCTGCACCCCAAAAGCCAACCTTTCTGAGTCGTTGCTGCCAGGACTCAGGTACAGGAAGCCCCTATTGAGTCTCTGCTGGCCTTTCTGGGATGTCCTGCCAACTTCAGGCTTCTCTTGATTTGGGGGACTGTCCCATTTCCTGGAGACATGCAGAGGATCAATGGGCAGACCTAGGTTGCTGTTGGGAGGTCACACAAACCTAGCACTCACTCATTTTCCTGGGAACGGAGGATCTTTGTGCAGGTAGAGATAACCACTTGTCACATAGCTTGCTAAGCAGAGACCCATGGGGAATGCCTACAGATTTGCTTCCTGAGACATTGCTCTGTTCTCCATCCCCCATCACTTTAGAACTTCCAGAAAAGTGCCGGAATAAGAGAGAGAGAAGGAGAAACATTGCTCTGTAGCTTTGGAGTTTTCTCTCAGTACTTTTCTTTTGAATTTTTGGTTGTTGACCATTGGCTAGGACCATATGGCTCTCTGTTGTTTTCATCTACGTCTCCTCTCCAGCTCCCCACACAATGTTGGGACTATTTGCAAGGCTCCTTTCCATCAGTCCGCCCAGCAGCATATGACATCTTGGGGATTTGCATTTTTTAGTTAAATCATTAGCTTAATGTTTGGGGGACATTAGTCATAGGAAGTTAGTCTCATTCATCCAGATGCATTTTTGAAAGTTACAGCTCTTCTCTCTCCACTATAATGCCCCCCTTGAGCATGCGTTCTCCCATTTCCTTTTAAAAACACTCTGTTCTTCTGGAGCTCTCAAATAAAGATATCAAAGCTGGGAGGAATTATTAATTCAGAAACTACATTTGAGTCTTCCAGAGGAGCTGAACCTGGCTGGAGTTGTGGAGGATCTGTGCTGGTATATGGTCAGGAAATGACTTAAACCTGATCTTCAAGGGCCTGAAATTGCTCCCCTGAAAAAAGGGGAGGCATTTCTCTTGCCTACAACCCTCTGGGGAGGCCTGAGTCCGGTGTTTGCTTCTCTTTCAGTGGAAATGAATGAACAAGTTTGCTCCCCAGGCTTCTGGCCAACAGAACTGGGAACCATTCTTGGAAGTTGGGCTGCTTTTTGAGTTCTTAGGCTTTCTAAGTTGCTAGACAGATGGCTCTGGAAGGGAAGATGGGGCTCTACATGGACTTTGGAAATGTTAACTTTAGATAGGAGGGAGGAAGATTTTTCCAAGTGAGCAAAAGACATGAATAAACATGTGCAGGTATATTAATGAATATTCTGGCCCCCAGAGCACATCTGAATGTAAGCAGGAAATCAAAGTTGCTGAGCCTGGATAGGGCAGACTGGGCCATGGGTAGAAGCCTTTCTTGTCAGGTTCTTTAGAGTTCAGTTTTATTCTATGGGTAACCTAGAGCCATTGAAAGTATACGAGTTCAAGAATTTCAGGATCAAAGAAGAGTCTTGGGATTGTGAATTAGGTAGTGATAATTCCACAGCTGGTCTCATGGGAGTCCTTTTTTGGGGCTTTCTTTCTCAAAGGCCAATGATAATGATATTGTTCTTGATAATGAAATTGTCATGCTCTTAGAGTTGCCATTCTTTATACACCTAAGGACTCCCTTTCAACTTTAAATATGGTTTAAAAAATCTTCCTGTAACCCTCCCCTCTCCAAGTTGAACTTTGGGCTGCTCTTGTCCCAAGCACAAAGGCTTGACAGCATTGACCTTAGAAGACATTAATCCACTTAAGTGCCCTGGGCATGGTCTGGAGAAGACATTCTTCTGCATCCTGCATCCCTTTCTGGGCCACAGCCTTAATGCCCTCATGACTCCCACGTGCCCTCTATTTTCGCCTTTTCTCTTCCTGCCTTACTCTTAACCTGATCATTTTCCACTAACCGCCTCCCCAACAAGAAAAATATTCTTTGCTCATTCAAGGGGCTGAAAAAATAACCTTCTCCTTACAGTTCCCTTGCTCAAGATCCCCACTACAGCTCTTTTAGAGCTCATTACAGCCCTAATCCATTGATTGCTCCACTTTCGCTCTATCACTCCTACGTGCCGTGTATCTAGCTTATTATATTCACAACCTTTTTAATACCCTTACCCCCTTTCCTTCCTTCCCACCTGGCAGGAAAACACACACTCTAGATGAGCTCAACAGCCTATTATCTTTGTGCCTGTAATTAAACTGCAAAATATTTCTGGCAAGAAAGGGAGAGAGAGACAGAGACAGACAGAAAGAAAGACAGAGAGAAGATCATCATATGACCAAGCAGGGTGTCTCTGTTATAAATTGACCTCATGACCCTCAGCTTTGCTCTCAACATTGCCCGGCATTTTCCCTGCATATCTCCATTAGGCTTGCTCTCCCATACTCCAGAGACCAATGCATCTCTTCTCTCCTCTCCTCCCCTTCTATCATCTCTGTTTCCCACCTTAGTGGTCTACCAGGCCTCATAATACATAGATAAATGCTTTTTCTCTAACTTTATTTACACGTAATTTTATTTATTTTGTTCTAAGGTATACATTCAAATTGTCCAAAATTCAAAAAGTACAAAAGTCCACCATTCTACCCCAATTCCTCTTACTCCCCATATTCCTTCCCATGGGCCACCAACGTTCTCCACATGTATGCTCCAGAGACAAATTATGCATATAAAAGCAAATATATATGCATATTCTCTCTTTTACATATATGGTAGCACTTTGCTTTTTTTTTTAACTTAGTATATCAGAGATACATCCATATCAGTATATAGAGTGTTCTCATTCTTTTTATAATATAGTGTGCCATTGTACAGATGTACTTTTTTTTATTTTTTTATAATTTTATTTATTCATTTATTTTTTCCCCCAAAGCCCCAGTAGATAGTTGTATGTCATAGTTGCACATCCTTCTAGTTGCTGTATGTGGGACGCGGCCTCAGCATGGCCAAAGAAGCGGTGCATCAGTGCGCGCCCGGGCTCTGAACCCGGCCGCCAGCAGCGGAGCGCACGCACTTAACCGCTAAGCCACCGCGCCGGCCCAAGAGGTACTTTAATTTATTTAACCTGTCTACTATTGATGGATAGTTAGATTATATCCAACATTTTGTTATTACAAATTATGCTACAATGAATAAATTTATACCTACATCATTCTGCATATGTGTTGGTATATTTGTAAGATAAATTTCTAGAAATATTATGGATGGGTCAAAGGGTGTGTCATTTTCAGTTTTGATAGATATTGTTGGATTGCCCTCTACAGAGATTGTTCCAATTTACGCTCCCCCCAGCAGAGTATAAAAATACCAGTATCTTCTGGCCCACCACCACAGCATTCTACTCATCTCTTTTATCTCTCCCAATCTGATAAATGGGAAAGATTTCTCATTGTAGTTGTAATTTGCATTTCCATAGAGAAAATTGAAGGCATTGGAGAAAACTCTAATTTTATCTCCACCATAACCATAAACATATCTGATTCCACTCTTGTCCCTTCCAACTCCTACCTGTGGCATTGAAAAATATGTCCTCTCCTCAGTTAAAGATGAGTCCTTTCATATATGTTCTAGATCTCATTCCTTTTTTATTCTCAGACACAGTGATCTTCATTGGTGAGCCCTTCTTTCTGCTGCGTCTTCAACCTTTCCTCCTTACTAGATTCTTTCCATTGACTTTCAAACAAGCATCAGTAGCTCTCACATTTAAAATATCTTCCCTTGACCCCAACACTTCCTTCTAGTTACTACCCTAACTCTACTTCACAGCTAAACCACACAAAAGAAGTTCATAAAATGCTTCCTTCACCACTCTTCACCTCACAGTTGTTCTTCATTACCTACACGTCTTTTTTCTCCATAATCCCTGACTGTTCTTGTTGAAGTCACAGTGATCTCCATGTTGCTCCATCTAATGTTACCTATTCAGCTCTCATTTTTCTTGATCTCTTCTTAGTAGCATTTATCAAAGTTGACTTCTCCCTTCTTCTGAAATCCTCTGTTCCCATGGTACTCATGGCACCATACTCCCTGGTTTCCCTTCTGTGCTGCTGATCACTCCTCTCGCCCTCCTTTGGTGCCTCTCCTTCCTTACCATGTCCTAATTATTGTCTTCCCCAAGACCACAGTATCCATTTCCCCTTACTTTCTTTTTTTTTTTGGCTGAGGAAGATTCACCCTGAGCTAACATCTGTTGCCAATCTTCCTCTTCTTTTGCTTGAGGAAGATTAGCCTGAGCTAATATTTGTGCCAATCTTCCTCTATTTTATATGGGGTCACCACCACAGCATGGCCGACTTGTGGTGTAGGTTCACGCCTGGGATCCAAACCCGCCCACCTGGGCCACTGAAGTGGAGCACACCAAACTTAACCACTACATCAAGGGGCCGGCCCTTCCTCGTACTTTTTATTCTCTCCCAAAGAGAATTTATTTTACTCCCAGTGATTTAAACACCAATTATATGCAATAGCTCCAAAATATTTATCTGTAGCTGAAAATTCTCTTCCAAGTTCTAAGCTTATATGTCCAGCTATCTACATTACATCTTCAGTTGAATAACTCACTTGCATTTTAAGTTTAAGATGTCCAGAACCAAAATCTCTCTCCCCCTACACCGAGATATTCCTTTTCTCTAGTATTTCCTATCTCTGTAAGTGGTACTTCCAGCTGCACGTTTGTACCTGCCACCAATTCGGGCATTATTGCCACAGCTCCAGTCCCATATCAAATATATAAACATTTCTGTTCTTTCTATCTCAACATGTATCTTGATTCCACCAAGTTTTCCCATTTCTAACGATTCTTCTTTTATTAAAGCCACAACATCTCTTTCCTGGACCACCATGATGGCTTCTAACTGATGTCCCTATTTCCACTCTTACTCACTCTATAGTCTATTCTCGTGAAGCAGCCAAAGTTTCTAAGTATGCCAACTAGGTAATGTTACTTCCCTTCTTAAAGCCTTTTGTAATTTTTGCATTATACAATAAAATCCAAACTCTCCATCATGGTATGGCAGAGACTACTAGTGCCTTTCCTGATATCCATGCTGCCCCACTCCCTGATTAACAGAATCTGCTTGGTTACAAGATTTCATTTCCCTCCCTCCCTTGCAAACAGGTGTGGTTATGTAACAGTCTGGGCAAAGTTATTTAAGCGGAAATATTGCCTGGGAGTTCTGGGAAGGATCCTTTGAGGAAGCTGACTTAGGGCATCCCTTTGGCCTGTCCTCCATACCTCCATCCTATTGCCTGGAAAGTAAATGTGATAGTTGGATCTCCACTAGCCTTCTTGGACCATGATGAGACTTGTCAGATGGAAGCCACATGCTGGATGGCAGGGTAGAAAGATAGAAGCCATCCTAGTCCTGACAGCTATGGAACTGCGATACTGGCCCTGGACTGCCTATCTCTGGATTTCTTTAGTATGTGAGAGAAATAAGCTTCTGTTTTCTTCATGCCACTGTTATTTTGCATTTCAGTTATATGCAGCTGAGCTTAATGTTAGCTGATAGATATGGCTCATGAGGCCCTGCGTGATGATCTGGCTCCACCTTTCCTCTTCGACCTTGTCTTGTGCGCCTGTTCTGCTGGATCACTGTTTACTCCTCGCACTGGTCTCCTGTCAGTTGCTTGAACTCCTTCCCACCTCGGGGCCTTCCCACCTGTCGTTCCCCTGCCTAGAATGCTCTTCTACTCTTTCTTTGCCTGGCTAACTCCTGTCATCTTTCAGGTCCGAGTTTAAATGTCATTTACTTAGAGAGGCCTTCTCTGATTCTCTGTTCTAAATGATGTTTCCTGTCTCTCTCTCACACCACTCTGATTTTTCTTTCACAATACTGATTACGATTTGAAATGACATATTGATATGTGAGGTTTTTTTTTTCATGTCTGTCTCTCTACCATGGTGAAAATCATGTCTGTTTGCTCAGTACTTATACCCAGAACCTAATTCTAGGCCAGGCATATACTCAGATAATAATCAAATGAATGAAAGAAAATATAGAGTGCAGTTTAGAGAGTGGGATCAGGAATCTAAGATTCTGGGTTTTAATCCTTACTCTTACTAACTCTGTGACTTTAACCAAGTTACTTAACCTCTTTAAGCCTCATTTTACTGATCTTTAAATGAGGCTAATAGTAGAAAATTCCTGAGGGGATTGTGGAAGATTACGTGACCAAATAAAACTACAGAATTCAACATAGTGCCCTTCACAGAGGAAATGCTCAGTATACACTAGCTATTATTGATGAAGAAAAGAAGAAATCAATGAAAAAACCCAAGGTCATTTGGCAGCATGTTATCTAACCCAGGAAAGAGACCAGTGCTTTGACAGTGGCATTCATTTGCTGAGGTCACAATGCCTTCAGCCAAAGGATAGTGGGAATATTGTTTGTCACGGGCGTTTTGAATGTCCACCTTGACCATTTTGTAGGGCAACTCAAATGCCCCCGTGGCAACAAGGCCCACCCTCAGCCTTTGATAGTTATTGCTCTGGTTTCTACAGCACTGTGACTCTCATGGCACCTACCACAACATGCTGAGCCGCTGCTCTTCAAGCCCATGTCTTGTCTATCTCCGGCGATGCCAGGCTTTTCCATTCTGGGCCATGTTTTACGTGCCTGCTCTCCCCTGACTCCTTCCCTGAAAAACGAGAAAAATCTTTCTAAAAGTGAGATTTTAGTCTTTATTGTCAAACGAGGGCCAGAACCAAAACATCAAGAAGTGAAGAATGTGGGAAGGGAGGGGGCGGTTGGCTTCCTGTGGGTAAACCACTCCTTACTCAATTACTTCAAACTCTTGCAAGAGTTGGAGAAACCACCTTAGAGTTTGTTTTGGTTCTATTAGGGAAACTCCAAAGCCACGGTTTTGGAAAGGCTTCAAACAGTCCCCAGATGAGCCGTCTTTCCATTTATAAGGTACTCCAAAATCCCTTGTTAGTAAGAGTGGAGCAGGACACACACACATACACACACACACTCACGCAACAACCCACTCTGGATTCGCTATAATCCTGCCTTGAACATTCAAGAGAATACTTGAATAATACTCACCTACCTCACTGGGGTGTTGTTAACGATTAATTAGTTAATGTTTGTAAAGCACTTTGCAGATGTAAAGTGCTTGTATAAGTGCTAAGTACTATTATTATTAAGCAGAAGTTCTCTGGTTTGGCTGAAAATATTTTTTTTGCAATCACACATTTAACTGTAAATAAATCAGGTTTATTTACAAGAGGGTTTTCCTTTTAGGGTCACCTCCTGGTTATTATCATTTAACTAATCTCTTTTATTTTCATTTGGGTTATGAATAGAGCTGCCTCATCCTGAAAACTTCTATCGTTGAGATAATTTCAGGAATATCGTAGGAAAATAAATTCCTGAGGACACTGCCAGTTTCCTCAGGAGCGAGGCTGAGTGTGTATTTCTTCAGCAAGGACTCTATACCTACCCAGTATCCAGGACTCCTTCTGTAGAGTTAATTTATGTCTAAATTGAAAAAAAAAATTTCATATAGAACAGTGTCCTGTGAAATAGGTCAGTGGAATAAATTTGCTAGTTTTGATGATGATAATAACGGTAATAATAACAAAAATAGAGATTGGAAGTATTTTGGTTTTCATTTCTCCACCTCCCTGTCTTCAATCTGTCTTTATTCTTTGAAAGAATGTGAAGCAGCTGGAGGTAGGGGGCTGAGGAAGAAGTAAGAGGCTTCCATGGCACAGCAATACGCAAACTGTCCAGTGGAACAGCAGCCTTAATGATGTAGGAAACTGTCCAAGTCCATAGCAACCTGCAAGTAAAGTTCTTTCTTCCCCTGCCCTAGGCAATTCCATGGGAGTCGTGCCGGATCTTTAATGAACTTAGCAGACTATAAATCAACAAGGGATATGACACTGGGGAAAGGGATGAAACAGAAGAAAGTCAGACAATGGAGGCTGCTGCTCCTTCCTTACTAGAAAAGCACGCTGTGTTTTCGATGGACCATATTTTTTGGCATATTTTGTGTGTGTGCGCGCGCGCGCGTGCGTTTTAAGGTAGGGTGGGACGGTGGCCATTTTTAGCAGGAGCTTAAATTGTCCAGATATTGGATCAGTACCATGCAAGGGTTACATCCTTAATGTGTAATTCTAGGGTAGGTGGGAACAATCAAGTTGAATTACTGACACTGTAAGGAAATGAAAAGTCAAACTGCTGACCATGTGTGTTTTATATTATTTAATTAAAAGTAGATAACGGTGTATGAATGAACCACAAATCAGATAAAAATGGCAGCATTTTCTCATATTTAACACATATTTGACTTGTGGTTGTGTGACAATTTACCAGAACAGGTCTATGATGTCTCCAAATAGAAAATCAGGAGTGTAGTTAAAAAATACTGCAGGGAAGAAACAATATTAACTTCAACAGTGAGCAGAGCTAATCACAGCCCCAGTTCCCATCACCGTTATTCCTATATAATGAGAGTCTCTATCTTTCTTTATCTTGAAAGAAAAAAGGGAAATCATCAGAATTTTTATTTTAAATATATCATATGCTTTTTATGGAAATAAAGAAAATGGATGGATTACAAATTCTAGGTGTCAAGATTCTCTATTTATTTAATCATTTTAATGGAGGCTCGTTAAATATCCAACCGTCATTTAAAGTTGTCCCTCAGGACAGAATTGCTAATTCACAGGACTGTCTTTAGAGTTTTTGGCTTCATCAGATGATGGGTTGTAGGGAATGTCCATCTACTCTTCTTCTGTATCCCTGGAGTGACTATTCCTAAATTGTGCAGAGAATATTCTCAATGAATCCAATCTCTTCAACATCCATTCAAACATGCCTAGTACAATCAGAGCTCAGCATCCTCAGAGCCTGAGACAATGCCACAGCCAAAGGTCCCGAGTCTCTGACCCTCCCTGCCAGGCTCCACTTGACTTTCAAACCACATGGGGAAGACTTGGGTGCATTCTCTGCTTTCTGATCTTCAATTATCTGATGATTCAGTCAATTCACCCACCTTTGTTCAGAAATGTTCACAAAAATCTCTCACTATATCTTGGTTCTTCTGTCAGAGGGTGAGAGAAAAGTACATAAATATATGCAGTGACAAATTGTTGGTAACTATTTGATATTTCAGTACCTTTTTCTGCTTTGGATTGCACAAGACTCTGAGGTGCTTCTGCATTAGAATCTGGCCTAACACTGCCACTATTCACACTTTCCTTTGTCAGAATAAATCCCCTACTCTTTAAATTAAAATCTTGTATTTCTTACCCTTTGTTTCCCAAAATTAAGAGATTGTTTTACTGATTTTTACTTAAGGGGTCTCCTGGGAGCCAGGACAAAGAACCTGGTATTTTATCAATAGAAATGGGTTTCAATTCATAGGAGAAGGAGTGGTATAGAAGTTGATGATTCCAAGTAAAGAAGAAGGTAGCTCGTGTTCTTGTGTCCTGCGCAAGCCCGATGAGAGAGCTGCTCATGAAGGGCGGTAACCAGGGAAGGACGGTCCCAGGCCAAATCTGCTAGGCAGACTAATTATCTGTGTCAGCATACCAGGTATGGCCAGGTGCAGGGGGGATTTGGGAACCGTCAGGTCCAAAGATGGATGTGAGGATGATGACAGAAGGCAAGAGGAGAGAGTCAAGGACACTGTGGAATTGGGTGGGAAACGTGGTTCAACAGAGGAATTCAGAACTAAGACAATTTGGTGGGTATGGAATAAAGAATTCCCATTCCCCCTGAAAGACTACCCAGTGGGCATTGTAAGAATGGTCATGGCTGCTTAAAGGATTTTCAAAAGGTGTGGGAGGAAGGGCTAGGATGAAACCAAGTCAATTGAGTAAAGCTGTGGAAATAAATATAAACTTAGTCTGAAGACAAAGAATAAGGTCAGAATTACTCTGTTTCATAGATTTTTAAGACATTCGTCTTCTAACATATTTGCATTTCTGGCTTTGGTTTGCCCCTCACAATTGATGACGTCTTGGATTTAATAAAATATGATCTAGCGTGAAAGGCATAAAGGCACGAGAAAGAGATGAATCTCTGGCTACAAACAGTCCTCAGCAGATGTGAGGGCCAGAGGAATGTTTTCTGATGCTTTTAACTGGGAGTTTTGTGAATATGGCCCTTTTGCCTATCACTGTGATTTTTCAAATGAAGATTTTGGAATGTCTCACTCAGATGCTGGATCTCAGCTTCTCTTTTCTGACATTGCCACACATTCCTTCTCTTTTTTCCATTTGATTCCATTTTCACTTATATTTAGAGAAAAGTGGGGGTGGTAAGAGATCAAGGTTAAATGTCAGCCCCTCAGGAAGGCCTTCCCAGACCACCCAACAAACAACCACCCCACTCACTTTCTATCACATCACCCTATCTTATTCTCATCATAGCACTAATGATGTATCTTATTCTCATCATAGCACTTTTCTGATAGCTTCCTCTTAATTCATTGACAAATTCTGTTTATGGTCCCTCTTCTCTGTTAGAATGTATGCTCAATAAGCATAAGGACTTTTTTTACTAAAGTGTCCTCTGTGCTTAGAATAATGCCTAGCACATAGCTGACTCAGTAAACATGTGTGGAGTGAGTAAATGAGTATATGACCTTGAAAAGAGTAGAACTCTACCCTGGAGAGTGAGGGATCCCTGGAGTAAATATATATAATGGGCATTATATGCAACTAGTATGTTGTAGGGTGTTTTGTGGGTTCCTCTACGGTCGTTTCCCATATCTGTTAACGAAATGAAAAACTTTAAGAATCATGTGATTCTGGGTCTTTAAGACAGGAACCCCTAAAATATAGCTTGAGATTTTCCAGAATCTTAAATTAAAGCCTCCCTATCTCCCTGTCTGGGCTTATACATGCTGATCCAGCTTCAAATCAGCCAGCAGCTATTATTCACCCTAAAATTAAAAAACAAGAAAACAACCTCTCTTCTTGCAAACAGACATTCATGGAAAGTTTTGGCCTTATTATGTTGGCTATGGTCTTAGTAATCCATATTTATATGGCTATAAAATATCTCTCACACGTTTAAAATAGATTTATCATTAACGTTACACTAGTAGTTATAATTACTAAGGTTATCACGTCAACAAATTTAAACCAACTGAAAATTCTATCAAAATAAATTAACCTACCTCCACATACAGCTCTCAAAATAGCTCACTTACTGCCTCGAGATGGACATCACACTAGGGGAAATTGTGAAAATGGACATGAGTCATGGAACTAACTTTTAGCTTAACCTACATTAATTCCTTGAATGAGCATTAGTCTCAGAATGAAATGAACCTCTTTGATTGTAGCAGATCAACTCTCATTATACCCTCATTTCGAGTTAAAAGCAAAAATATAAACAAAATCTGTTAACATTTTGAGTGTGTGTGATGCAGAGTCATCCAGGAGTCATTAAAAAATATCTCTTGCTAAATTTAAAAGCATCGGAAAGGCAAGGATATGTGAGGAGAATAACCCTTACTTGATCATGTTAGGGCCACCTCGATGCTAGCAGGGTCCTGGTAATTCTGGGCAAGAATAGTCTAGAAAGTGTCGTCATCATCATCTTTAGTTTGATGGTTCAAGGATGAGGCTTGCGACTCACATGGATAAATAGTGTTTATCATTCCTTCATTTGGCACCTCCTGTCCTTCTTACTTAGTGAGTGAACTTGTCTAACCCAGGGCTCATTTACTCACCAGTCATTCACTGAGCATCTACTATATGGCAGATGCTGGGCTGAGTTCTGGGGATACTAAGAGGGAGACCCTGATCTTTCCCTTCAAACTGCTCAGGCATGTGTCTGGCTTTTCTGACAATGTTATGGCAGTGTGTAAATGACACTGGGGCATTTGAGTCACAAGTGGAAAAAGAGTCATTGTATGCCTAGAATATGTCTTATTTTCAGGCTATTGAAAAGTGAGGTATAGACCCAACTACCAAATGATTGACAGAAACTTCCCTTTTGATCTAAATGTTTTCATCCTGCATAGACATGACCATTGGGGTTGGGTCATCCCTTGGGTACCTTTTTGATTTGCTTAGCTCTACGACCCCTAGGATATGTGTCATTGTCTCCATTTTACCTGTGAGGAACTTGAGGTTTAGAGAGGTTGTATTAGATTCCTGTGGTTGCTCTAACAAATTACCATAAACTGGGTGGCTTAAAACAACAGGAACTTAGTCTCTTACAGTTTTAGAGGCCAAACATCTGAATTCAAGGTATTGGCAGCGCTGTGCTCCCTCTGGAGGCTCTAGGGGAGGATCTGTTCTTTACCTCTACCAGCTTTTGGTGGCTGTTGGCATTCCTTGACTTGTGGCTGCATCATTCCAATCTCTACCTCTGTGGTCACATTGCTTCCCCCTCTTCTGTCCGTGTGTCTTCTCCTTTGTGTGTCTATATTATAATGATTCATGTGATTGGATTAGGGCCCACCTGGATAACCCAGGATTTTCTCCTCATCTCAAGATCACTAACTTAATCATATTTGCAAAGACCCTTTATACAAATAGGGTGACATTCAGAGGTTCCAAGGATTTGATATGGATATCTTCCGGGGAGCCATTTTCCAGGCTACCACAGAGTTTAAGCCTTTGTCCAGGGTTATGCGTCTGAAAGAGGTGGGGTTTGAACATGGTCAGGTCTGACTTTAGAGGTCACTCTCTTAATCCTCCACTCTGACTCTCTGGAATGCATGTGGGCAGTCAAGTGATGAAGTTCTCAGTGCAATTATATAAGTAGTTTCCACCTAGAAATCTAGATGAAGAACTAGGATGTAGATTTTATTGATAGAAGTGTCTTATTACTGTCCTCCTCCTGGTTCATTCAAAAAGGGTCAATCAGTATTTATAGGGGGCCTGAGTGACTCCAGGTTCTGCGCTGGCGTGGAGACTCAGGGTTGAGCCAAAAATCCACCACTCCTACCCTTCCAAGCTTACCATCTAGTGGGGGGACAGAGATCCACATTAAGTAACACACAAATGAATGTATAGTCACAATCTGAGAAGGAAAGGGGCAATAGAGAACAGAGAAAGTTGCCCAGGCAGGATGGGAAGAGAATTTTCCCTGAGGAAGTGATGTTTGAGTCAAGATTTGAAAGCTGAGTAGGGGTTAGGTAGAAGAAGGAGGAAGGCAGCAGGGAAAAACATTCCAGAAAGGTGGAATGGCATATGTAAAGGACCTATGGCAGGAGAGATCATCAACTGTTTAGGAATTGAAAGAAGTCTGGAGCACAGAGTGAGGCAGTTTTGTCAATATGAGCGTTTGTTTCTAGGTGTAGTGCCTGGGTACAGAGTAAGGCTCAATGAATTCTCTGTGTTGGCAAGCTCTTTGAGGGCTGGGAATGCGTTTTTTCATCTCTGGATGCTCCGGCCCAGCATGGTGTCTAGTACAGAGTATATGCTCAGTGTTATACTTGTTGACTGACTTAATGAATGGATGAATGAACAAATTGCCTTGACCTTACATATGTCAAACAGGGTGTTTGACAAAGCAGGTGAAATAGATATTGTCCTGTTTGCTAGGTGTTCCCCTTCCAAACCAGGGGGTCACAGTGTGGCCAAGTATATTCTGGCCATTTGTTACCCCTACATGATTGTCCTGTGATAGCAAAGGGCTGGTGGGGGAGCCAGGAGTCAAAGATTTTTTGCCCACAGTTGTGAAGAAATCTGGGAAGGCCATTGGCCTGAGGAGAGAAAGCGGAGGTAATAAAACCCACACAGCTTCCTCAGCTCTCTCCACGTCTTTACCCCAGTCACAGACAGAGCTGATTGCCTCCTGAGGCCCCTATTGATTCCTCCATCTCCTTTGAGAGGAAAGAGAACGGGAGGCTTTTCTGCAAGCTGACCTTTATCTGTTGCTCCACTGTTAGGGCACAGCACCAGACAGAGCTAGCTCTTAAATAAGGGGACATGCCACGAGGAAGGTTTTCCCATCCTTCACTCTGAGAGTTTCACCTCACTGTTTACCACACATCAACATCAACTGGACTGCCTCCTGTTAGGAGAAATGTTTGTGAGATACATAATTTTTTTTAAACACTCACTTTCTTTCTCTGAGAGGGAACAAATTTCATTTCTATACAAAACCCACTCAGAAGGACAAGGTCTCAGAGATTGCCTTAGAACCCATGTATTGAGAGTTCTCTTTGGGATGAAACCTGGCTGGTTGTTTTAGCCACACAAATGCCACAGACGTGAAGGTCTGGCCATGAAAATCTCACAGGTGATGATGGGATGAAGGCCCTCAGAGGCCTGCATCTGTAACTGCCATCATTCCAAACAGAAAGCTCTCAGAGCTGACAAATTGTGTCGCAGACTCTGCCAACCATACGTGGAGTGTCAACTCAGAGATGAATATGATATTTTAAATGTACTCCTAAAACGGAAATTCTACACTGACCCGGTAGCTTTGTACTTCTAAGACATTCTTCTGTCCCTTTCTTACTGTCTTTCCTCCTTCTCTCTTCTTTCTTCTCTGTTATTTCTTTATTCTTGAGATGGTATGAGGTACTAAAGGTGGACAATGAATGAGGAGAGCTCTAGACCAGGCTCTGGCACCAGGTAGCTGTGCGGCCTGGGGCATGACACAGAACCTCCTTGGTCCCCAGTTTCCTCATCTCAAAGATGGAGCACTGGGATTTCTGAACCCTGTGAAGTGCCCACTGTGGTCTTCAGATCTTTCTTGCCTCTTTTCCCCCAGACAGTCAATTTTTTTCTCCCTTATCCACAAGGCCCTCCTTTTCTGTTTCCAGTCATATGCTTCTCTTACATCCCTCTTCTTGAATCTTTCCTCTCTCTTCCTCGTCCTGGTGGGAAGTGGAGGATCACAAGTCAGATTTGGTGTTTATCCTCTTTGGAGAAAAATGGAGAGATTTCTAGAGCCCGAAATGATAAGATATCAGCCATAATTACAAGGGTTTGCACTACTTTGATTAGGACAATCAGCACCGTGCTATCACAGGCTGGGGAGAAGCCATGGATTGCCAAAATTGCTGGTTCATGACAGAAAAAAGAATTCATATGAGAGGGCAAGACATGGTGGCATCTCTTTCCTTTCTCATATCTGTGCCCTTATTTATTTTCCTCATATCAGGGGCACAGTCCCCATGTCCCCTTCTCAGAGGAGGCCAAGAGATTCCCCATCTATGCCCCTGCACAGGGCTCCAACTTTTCCCCCAACAGCGGACAATGTTGGATAAACTCGCAGGAGACTCTCTTCCTCCTTTCATCTGCTCTCTCAGATTATACCTTCTTTCTACTTTGTTTTCAAAGACAAGACCACCTTAGAACATGGCTTCTTCCAAAAGAGCATTTGGCAGCTTTCTTCCAAGCCTGAGGGGAGACTGAGAAGTGGTTTCTTCTTTTTCCTAATACAGGTATTAAGCTGACTTAATATTCACTTACTCTGAAAAATCCCACTTCACAGAAACATTTTTTAACATGAGCCAAAGCGTTTCTCCCTAATTCAGTACAATTGCGCCTGGTTTATATCCATTGATGTTAAATGATTTCCTGTTTAATATCAATTGGAAATGGCTGATTTCCTACCCCAAACAGTACTTAATGTCAATTATGGCAGGCAGGGCAGAGCTGTTTTTCAATTAACTACACCACTCCATTTTGTTTGCTGGCGAGTGGTGCAAAATACATGCGCGAAGAGCCACCTCGTGAAACAGTGACAGAGAGGGACTCAGTGTCGACTTTGTTCCCTGTTCCTTACCATTAGTTTGAGAGGTGCTGGTGGTGTGGGGATGGGGAGTTAACCTTTTCCCTTTTCCCCAGGGACTAGTCTTAGTTTAATGAGAACCTACTCTTCCATCAGAGAAACCTCTGGTGAGGTGATGACCAGAACTTGTTGGGGAAAGTACAGCACTTAGCCGTAAACAGGCCAACTAGAATAGAGCTCAGAGAGATGTGGAAGGGGGTACGGATTCACAGAGAGGATGTGACTATGATGTGACTTTAGTTATTCTCAGAGGTGTGGGTGCAAAGCGCAGAGTAGGACTGAGAATAACAGGTAATATTTATTGAGCACCGATTGTGGGTCAGCAATGCTATGTTATTTTGAATCCTCTCAAGAACCTCGAGAGAGATAGTATATGCCTGTTTCATAGATGTCCACATCTGTGGTTGACAGGATTGCCTAATGCTGTCGAGCTATTCAGCGGCTGAAGCTAGAGTTCAAATCCAGGACTGTCTGATTCTATCTCATGGACCAATCTTCCTTGCTAATAAAACTACTGGTTGAAAATATCCCTGGTGATTCTACATAACCCCTAGGGTGATGCTCCTTAGGACACTGAGGGTAGTTACCGGAGGGGAACGGGATCCAGAGGTTTTTCTTTTCCTTCCTCTAGGATCCAAAGCTCTACATAATCTTTTCTCATGTTACCTTATGTTTTTCCACCTCTCTGTGTGTAGAAGCCTTTCCTCACACTTCTGCCTATGCTAATCTCATACCTTTCAGGGACTAGCTTGAGTTGTCTAAGAAACGTTCCTTGACTGCTCTGCCCACGTAGGGCTTTCTCCTCTGAACTCCTTCAGCACTTCTGCTCTAAGATCCTTTGCTAACAGTTTCCACATATGGCTGCAAAAGACTCTCTTAAGAGCAGAAGCCATGCAGGAAAGAACTTCAGGCCAGGGGCCTAATACGTCTGAGCTGAAATCCAGTTTTGTCATTCCCTACCTCATTCTTTCTTCAGGCAACAAAGATTTCTTGAGTGCCTACTATGTGCCATGCATTATGCTGCGAGCTATTGATGCCAAGGAGCCCCTATACCTGTGGAGGGAACAGACACTGAAGGACAGCTCCAATGGAGTATAATAGGTACTATGCCCAAGACAGAGGCACTTAGCTCAATGGGGGGTAGGTAGAGGAATCACAGAAGTTTCTTTGGAGTGGGCATCTGAATTGAGTTTTGAGGAAGTGGTTAAGCAATAGTAGGTAGGGGTCAGAGAGGGATGGAAACCTGCCGGAATGTTTTAGCACAGGAGTCAGCAGCTGCGTGGGTATAGATAACACTGGACCTGTGGGTTATTGAAACTTTTGATGCTCAATCCTTCATCTACACCTTCATCATAGGGATGATGTTGGGATCAATAACAGTATACATTTACTGAGTGCTACTCTGAGTCTTGCATTATCATAAGCTCTTTACTTGTATTAACCCATTGTGTCCTCATAACTGTTTTATAAGGTAGGCATTGCTATTATGCTCATTTTACAGATGAGTAAACTGAGTCAAAAAGAGTTTAATTAACTCATCCAAAGTAACCAAGCTAGTAAGCAGTAGGGCCGGAATTCAGACCTGGTGGTGTAGCTCCCGAGGCTAACCTCTCAGCCACCTATCTGTGCTGTTTCTTGCATAAACTGGTGCCTACAAATCGCACAGCACAGTGCCTGCATGCAGTCATCACTCCATTAATAGTTATTGCCTTGATTTCTTTACTGGTACTTTTTTTTTTCAAAATGCCTTTTCTTTCTAAAGATAAGTTCTTTCCACTTCAGAAAACAACTTTGTTGGGTATAGAACTGTGCCAGCTACACAGTGATTCCCTCCCTCCACTTTGGGACCTCTTTCAGTGCTGTGCAAATAGTGAACACGTGAAACAAAACAACACTGGGGTAAATGCTTGTGCAGATGAAGCTTACAGCCAAATTAAGAAAAAGTGAGGCTTGTTTCCAAGGTTTATTAGGCATCTGAATGCAGAGGATTTCTTGTCTGGGTATTGCCGAGTGGACAGCTCCTTCCTTGGCTACTCTTTCTAAGATGGTTTGAGAATGAGCCTTCTGGGTGGGTAGGGGGTTCCTCCTGAGCTCTGAGATTCCAGGATAACATACATTTTTTGACGTGGTTTGAGTGTCATACTTGATAATATAAGTTAAGTTTTTCATCGTGACCAATTTATTTGGAGGAAATATCAGATACCAGTGCATGGGCTGATCCCACTGGTTGGAAAATACAGTGTGTTATTCAAATATTGCTCTGAACAGCACTTGAAGATGTACATTTTTATTTTTCCTCTTCTTATGTCTTCTGTTGACCTACATGAGACATTCTGTATATCACCCATGTGTCTGAGACATTCAGGTTTGTGTAAAAATCTGTGGGATTATTTAGTAGGACCATTTGATGAGAATTTGGATTTTCTTTGAAATTTTTATAGTAGGTATTTATTCTTTAAAACTTAGGGTAATTAAAGTAATCCATAAATGCTAATCATTTTTATTTTACTATATGTTTTTGAGTTTAGGATCAACTTTAAACATTAAAAGGAAAGGAAAATAAAAGTGAATGGACATGGGGTAGGGGCGGGACTCAAGGAGCCCTTTATAAGTTACCGAGCCAGCATATCATTGTTTTCAAAAATGGTACCAGTGATAACTCTTATGCAGTAATTTCTAGCCTAGGCAACAAAGAGAGTTGTGCTATTTGACATTAGATAGTATTTATGGACATTATTCCATTCATCCTTGCAGTATCTCAGAATGTCATGAGAATAAATATCTTCTCCAATTCAGACTGGGTCACGGTCAATGCATGGAAACCAGACCTTTGGACTCTTTTTTACTACACTTCTGACTCTCAGCGATTGTCCTGTGCCTTGATGGGAAGCATTCTTCTCTAGGTTGGACTTTCAGAATTGTGAAGAATGGACAAGGAAGGAGTTTATGAGGAAATGAGAAGTTTGTAAAGAATGCCTACTACGTGCCTGGTACTATGCTAGGCAGATGGTAAATCTGTTCTTAATTCCTCAGAGGAAGCCCAGTTCTCTACACCTGTCGTATGCTCCCCTTCGGCATAGTCTTTACAAAAAAAGGTGGTGATTATGCCAGAGAATCTCAGGCCTTGCCAAGCAGAAACAGGTATTTGGCATGTCAGGTCCACATTGGTATATCCATCTCACAGGTGTGGTAGAAAGACCATTTCAAGGTCCCTGAGCAGAAATTCTTGACATTTGGTTCAGGTCTCTCCCAGGTGCCTTTAATCCCTCATCTCCAAGGGTGTCTAATCCAACTGCTAATTAAGGGAAAAATAGAGACAGCAGATGAGAAGTGTGACTTTTTTTTCCTTTCAAAGCGATTTAAACCTTTAGAAGGTACACAAATGTAGTCCTATTATTCAAGTTAATTTACAATCCCTCCCCCCATCCACCACAAGGAATTTATGAACCTGGAAGAGCTGGAAGTCCCTTAGCAAAGTAAACAAACTGTAACTCAGGGTTGCATACTTCCAAGGAGCCTCTATCAGCAGGTTTTATTTTCACACCAGAGGTGAAAAGATAATTCCGTGAGCCGTAGTTTGTCTCATTGGCAGCAGTCAAGAGCCTGCCTGCACAGTGCGGGAAGAGAAGGGCTTGACGAGGCAGCGTCTGCGGGTTAACACACGGCAGCTGTCATTGTCCTGGTGACAATGATGATGACAATAAGAGCTGGCATTTACTGAGCCGTTGCCATGAGTCAGGTACAATCCTACACATTTCAGCCTCACCGCAACCCTTTGACATAGACATGGTTATTATCTCCATTTTACAGATGAGGAAATTGAGGCTTTTAGATGTTTGGAAATTTTTCCTCTAGAAACAAGGTCAGAATGTTACTTAACACTGTTTATCTACAGATGGGACATTATCTGAATGCAGAGAATGGGCTCTGTGCATAGGGTGACATTGGCTAGTGTTTTCTTTTTGGAAAGGGGGAGATTTCTTGCTCTTTCTTTGCATCCTCCTATCTTCTGCTTTAAAGCAGGCAGTGAGCACTGGACTGGGAGTCAGGAGGCCTGCATTCTGGTCCTAGCCCTAGAAGGTACTGGCCACACGATCTTGGATAAGTCCGTTCCCTTCCTCTGGCATCAGTTTCCTTATTCGTAAAACAAGGAGAGCAGCATAGGTGGCTGACGTCTAGAACCCGTGGCTCTCAACTGCAATGGCTCCAGGATTCTATGAACCAGGGCTGTCGATCTTTGCCTTTCGACCCCTTCTTCATCCACCCTTGTGTGTGGGACAGCGATGCTTCTCTAGGATGTGCAAGGCACTGAAAAGAAAGAAAGTTGGTTTTTTTAATGTGCTGTATACCAGATGACCTTGACATGATGGACTACGGGATCTGGTGACACTGCACACTCAGTACTATTCAACACTCTCCCTGAAAGGGAGGAAGGAATGGATTTATTGACTTGCGACTTTGACTCGGGCCTGTGTATCAGGCCTGTTATTATGTGGGATGATTAGGCTGCAGTGGCAGGGACAAGTTAAACTAGAACAACAAAAGACCTCCTTAACCTTTACCTGGACACAAGGCCATTCATAATGACTTGCATGGTTTGGAAAACCAAGTCTCTCCTGGAGCACTCAATACTCTTGCAGCCCCAGCAAATGAGCAGGAAAGGGGAAGATGGATGGGTGAGGGAGACGAAATGTAATCCAATTCTGCATAGTCCTGTTTAGAATTCTGAGTTCAGGTCCGTGTCAAAAAACAGCAATGGCTTAGAGATCATCATCATTTTCTTTGGCTTGAAAAAGGAATTTGAAACCAGATACAATGGTTGCTCGCTGAGAAAACTTCCAACTATTTGTTATCCGCTAGAGCAAATTATGCTGTTTCTGAAAGATATTTTCCCTCTTGAAGGAACCATGTGCCTTCTATTAATGTGAAAGGAACTGGATATGTAGAGCTTTCACACACACACACACACACACACACACACACACACACACACACACACATGCACACTCACAGAGTATCAAACACAAGGTCTCCTTGAAAAGCTAAAATAGCTGTAACCATCTCAGACTTCTCTCGCTTCCGAAAGAAACTCTCCACTCTAGCTCAGGTCCCTGGCTGAGGCTGATGAGCCATATTTTTGTTGGAATGGCTGTAGTATCAACCATTAAAAATATTGGTATATGGGGATTTATTCCGACATCTTCTCTTAAATATTGTAAGTTTTAATGGAGCTGGATGCCACACAAAAATTAGAGAATCCCAGAGTATTACATTTGGAGGAGACCTTATCAGTCACCTAACCCAAGGGAAACAAACTTTTTCTTTAAAAGGCCAGATGGCAAATCTTTTAGGCTGTCAGACAGTGAAGGGGCCTTGAAGCTTGAAGTCTGGGGAATGGTCTGGATCAGCGCTTCTCTAACAGCAATGTTCACACAAGTCATCTGAGGATCTTGTGAAAATGCTATAGGTCTGGACTGGAGCCTGAGACTCTGAATTTCTGACACACTTCTGTTGATGCTGACTTCTCGAATGGTCTGCTAGCTGTCTAACACAGTGAATAAGTGAATGGTATTGGGGCCAGAAGACCTGGATTTAAGTCTTGGCTTCATAACTCTTGATCTGTAGAAAGTTATGCAATCTTTCTAAACTTCAGTTTCCTCTTCTGTAAAATAATACTAATTATATCTAGCAAATAGGGTTGATGCAAAGATCAAGTCAGATAGTGGCTACAAAGTGCTCATCACAATGCCTAGCATATTGTAAAATGCCCAATAAATATTTGCTGTTTTTATTAATATTAACAGTAATCTAATATGCAAAATGAGTAGATGTCTCCAACCTTATGCATTTTACTCTGCTGGAGTGGAGGAGAGCCACCCCTAATGTGATGTGATTTATTATACAATATACAAAGTACAACAGACAAAGAGGGCAGTTGTCCTGTTATTCATAGTAGTATATTTCTTCCTGGAAAAAAACTCCACATATTTTCCAAGAGGAGACAACAGATTAAAAGCAGTGAATTCCATGAAGGGAAGAAAGCTGTGAGATACAGAACTAGTAGCAGCCTTGAGATGTGAAAAGTAACAGGTGAAGGGTCAATAAATAGATAAGCCAACTCAAATACGCAACAGCATGGGGTTGTTTAGTGTGAGGGACAAACAGCCTTGCATTGTCTCATAGCCACTCTTGGAATCTAGTTTCCCAAAGAAAATGAGAGATAACCATAGCAAAGGCTGATCTAGAGGATGGTAGAAATTCATTAGAAAAAATGACACAACTTTTGATTCTATGCAGGGAAGGCTTTATTTCTTGGGGTTACTTGATGACTCCTTCCATTTTATAATGATGGTAATATGGCTGGACCAAGAGGGGTTCAAGACCTGTACCCAGGGTTGTGAGTTTGGGAGGGCCTGTGCAAGTGTACATCTGCCTGTAGCATGAGTTTTCAAGCCAGACGAATTTGAATCTCTGTCCCAGGCACTAGTGGGTAGTGGCCGAGAGAACCAGTTCCTGAGTCAGACTGCCTGGGTTGAATACCACTTCTCCCACTTATCAGCTGCATGATCTTGGGCTAAATACTTAACCTCTCTGTGCCTCAGTTTCCTCATCTGTAAAATGGGGATAATAATCATACTATCTTCCTCATGGCATTATTGTGAAGTTTAAACTATATAAAGTATATAATGTTGTATTTGGTAAATAGTAGTTCAATGACAGCGTCACTACTAATTCCTCCATTACTGTATAAATGAGAGTTGACTTTTGTGTGTCCAACCATGAGAGGACAATATTATCTACCAGTGATAAGTCTTTGCAAACAACCATGAAGGAGTATCTTGCCCCCTGTTTTAACCAGCATGGCAGGGTGTGCAGTAACATGAACTGGAGAGATCTGATTGGTTGAAGTTAAGGCAAGAGTGGAGGGGTGGGGACCTAAGCAAGAGGTGTGGAGATGTCATGGTAGGTGAAGCCAGATGACATACTGGAGGGCATCATCAGGAGACCTAGTCCAGAAGGTCGAGGTTGAGACCAGCTTGATCATTGTTGAGGCTGAAGGTGAGGAACTGAGCATATGCAGGTTGGAAAAGGGTCAGGCAAGCTGCGATGTGCTGGTGAACACAGATCAAGACCACAATGCAGACTGCGGTTTGGCCAAGTCTTCCTCCAGCTATGCAAACCAGAAATCTAGACGTATCTTGACAGCCCTTCCCCCCACATATCCAATCCAAACCTTTTTTGCTTTTACCTCCTAATGCATTCACTTTTTTTCCCCATTTCCACTTCCACCACCACACTTAACCAAGCCAAATCGTCTTTTGCTTGGATTGTAAAAGCTTCCCAAGGAGTCTCCCTGCTTCCGTGCTGGCTTCCTTCCGTTCTTTTCTGCATCCTGCAGCCAAAGGGACTTTTTCTAAAAACCAATATGATCATTTGGCAGCCTGCAAAAGCTTTTCATGATTCTTAGGACAAAGTCACAATTCCTACTGAGTGTGGTCACGCTGCCATGTGTCCTTCTGTAGCTGTGTCTTCTTCCAGGCGCCCCTTCATGCTGTGCTCCATCAACCCTGGCCTGCCTTCAGTCCTGCTACTCACCACACTGCACCCAGCTCTTGTGACTGCAGTTGCCTCTGCCTGGAGCACTCTTCCCTCCTCCTTTTACCTATCTAACATCTTCTCATCCTCCCAATTAGAGGTCAAGCATCAGGGAAATTATCCCTGATCTCCCTGATCAGGTTAACCCTCCCTCCCCATTTTAGGCTCTCATAGAGCACCACGAATTTCTCCTTTATGGCACTTACACAATTGAAATTCCACATATACTTGCAATTAATTATTAATAAGCTCCATGAAGGCAAGAATCATGTTCGGTTTTGCTCAGCATTGTATCTCTAGAGCATAGCTTGATGTTTAGAATATACTTGTTGCTTGATGAATATTGGTTGACTGAATAAATGCATCCATGAATAAATGAATGGGCACATTCATAAACAAGCAGAGATTCAGGCAGAATCAGGATGTGGGATTGTATAACAGCACGGGTTCATCAGGAGGCATTGACAGCTGCGTCGCCTTATCAGGAGATGGCTCAGACCTTCCCTAATTGGTCCTATCTCTGAGGTCACCTTTCAAATGATGAGGGGTCTTCACTCTCCTACAAGGTTCAGGAATGCAGAGGCTGCATTCTAGTTGGTTCATCTCTGCATCCTCAGCTCAGTGTGTGGCATGTAGCAAGCACTTGATGTGTTTTTTTTTTTTTTTCCTTTATGAATGAATGAATCACTGCCCAGGGGGGAATAATTGCCCACATTCTCATCTTCTCTACCATTTTACTGTTGGGCAGTTGGGCTTGGATGTCTGGTGTCTATTGGAGTTGGTACAACTGATGCCTCTGAATGTGTCTTAGATCCACCTCTCCTGGGGAAAGGATTCTGACACTGTGCTTGGATGTTTTACGCCATTCACAGTCGGAGTTTTGGCCTCTCCATCCCACCTCTGCCATGTTGTGACATACCAAACCTAAGTCCTCTCACTCTGGGGTGAATTTGGACCAAGGCTGCTGTTGTTCCCCTAGGACACCAAGCTGGGTCAGGAATCCGCCTCCCCTCTAAGGCCTGGGAGTACCTTTGTTTCCTCCAACGTTCTGAGGAAATGACTTTTCCGGAAAGAATAGACCCAGGACTCAGTTTCTTGGCAGCCAGAACTGGAGGGATAATGTAAGCTGAGCCTTATCCTTTCTCCCTGCACTTCACAAATATCTCATTCTTTATTTCCCTCCAACAACATGTGATGACCCTTTGGCAAGTCCTTAGTGCTAAATTTCTTTTTTATGGAGGCAGCAGTAAAAGCTCTAGGGCCTTTGATAGGCAGTGCTGGGACATAGAGTGGATGTAAATCACTTGAGCATTGGCGGGATTTGGTTGACAGATTTCTAGGTTCAATGAAACTTTCCTTTCCCGAATAAATCAAATTCTGATCTATGAAGGTCTAAGCTGGGAACATTCTGAAGTGTGTGCATTTGGGCTGAGGTTGGAGGCCGTCCTATTTGGGTGATGGGCATGAATTTTGTAGTGAGCACAAAGGGAAAACTCAGGACCTAGAGTCTTGTGTGTTTCCCTTTTGCTTGAGGCTTTTGGTGCTTTTTGCTCCTGGTCCCTTAAATGAAATGGATGCAAAAAAAATCGAGGTCTTGGCATAAGCATGGAGAATTGAACCCAAGCCTTGATGGTGGAGACATTTTTATTTGAAAAGAAGTGTGTGTGAAACTCTAACCTCTATGAACTTGTTAAAGTTTCTCCATAGCCAGACAGAACAGCTATGGCTGGACCCTGGTAAGAGATTTGTATATGGAATGGTGTTGAGAAGATCTGCTTTTAGAAAGACTTGGAATTTTAGGATTTTCTCCAAAGTGTCAGTTATCTTGCTGTGACTCAAAGTACCTTGAGGATCAGAGGGACCTGTTTGCTTTTGGACTTCGTTTTATCATTTCAAATGGCATATTGTTTTCACTTGTAACCCAAGTGCCCGTAAGCCAGTTTACTATAGGAGTCCCAGACAGAGACTGTAAAGAGACACAAGGTGTCCAGAGCAGGTAATTTAAGAAGGGACCTACCCCACTTCTCACCTGCGGGGGAACCATCATGAATGGAAATGTGCAGCTTTGCTGAAGCCAGATATCAGTCAGGTGGGGGACTGCAGAGACACTCACTAATGGCCCAGTTATCACGGAATAGCATAGTGCCATTAACAACTGATTATACACATTATTGGGTAGCTCACAGCTAATGGGACCTGTCACAAGATCTCAGAAGACTGAGCTTATGATCTGTTGATAAATAGGTACGTGGTACACGTGGGTCAGTCATTTCCTTGTTAAGAAGGAAGGAGGAAATGAAGTGACAGCCTCGGCAGCTCCACATAGACTGGGGCTACGTGCCCGGCTGGAGAATGGTGTCAGGACGTGAGGCCTGGGAGGTGCAGCGGGATGTGTTTCCATTCTAGACTTGCAGATATAAAGAGTGGTGTGGATGAGGCGACGCCATGGAGAGTTTAGAAAGTGCGTCAGAACTCCAATATTCCAAAGGAACGTGTCTTCCTCCTCGCAGCCCCCTGAGAACTCTCCTAGTGGGCTGCCTTTGTTCTTGTATTTCCTCTGTGGGGTTTTTTTGGGAGGTGGTATATTCTTTTCGAGCGTTCTCAATTGTGTCAAATCTTTGAAGGAGTAATTTGCAAATGTAAAGTAAACAGAGATGAGAATATCACTGCAGACTAGTACTGTATAATTTAAACCATGATTAAGGTCTACTTCCCGTCTGGATACAGTTATCTAGGGTGATAGTAAAGTAGATCTGAAAGTTAGGCCACAAACACAGGTGTGCGATATTATTTTATTTAAATCAAATGATATCTGATTTCACTCAGGTGAGAAATTCAATCTCTTGTTGGTGGAGAGTGGGGGATGAGGACATTTCTTGAGGACTCTCGGGTATCAGTCCACCCAGGTTATTGTTCAGACCCTAACCCTGACTGGTTCCTTGAAGTCTGGTGAATGCAACGCTTCCTCGGCACCATATTTTTGCCAAGGCTGGGAGCCTTTCTGTCTAGGGTCAGCCTCTTTAGGTGCGTTATGCCAACTCCCCACAAGGGACCGTGTCACCTCCCCAGGGAATTGTAACAGAGCCCTGGAGTCCCATTCCCCTCCAATCCCTTCTCAATCTTGGGAAACCTCCCAACTCGAAAGCATTTGCTTCTTTCCCTGTGTCTCAAGGAGCTCAAAGTTTTGGGGGTAAAAAAAGCCAGGTAGAGATTTTTCTGCAGGCAATTTCTACTTTCAGCCTTTACAGTCCTCTGCTCAAGTAAGGAAACACAGAGCCTGGCTACTCTTTGGGAACCAAGGAGGGGAAACATAATGAGAACAAAACACACATTAATATCTCAGCATATTATATTGCCATGATAATGGTGGTGATGACAATGGTGATGATGAAGATGATGATTTATACTGGCATTTTGCTTTAGAATTTCAAACCACTACCTGGCATGATCCCTATAGTAGGTCAGTAAGATAGGATGGAGTGCCAAAAGGAAATACAGACTCAGAGAGGTTTTGTGAGTTGGCCAAGTCCACACAGCAAGTTAGTAACCACAAGTCTTCATTTGTTGGTTCAATATAGTTTTCTTTGAAAGAGGCCACATGTTGCCATTGTTTTATTTGGAGAATACCAGAGCTAGCCTTCAGTGAGAAAGTGACGGGAAGTGACTTAGAGACAGTGGGGTTTTGGACACTCAGGAATGTTAACAGAAGGAATCCTGAGACTTGCTGAACCCCACAAAGTCTCCCTGCTGTCTGGGCAGGAGGGGTCCCTCTTAGGTCAGACAGAATTTGACCTCCATCATAGGGGATGGGTTCTCTTAGAAAGAAAAGAAAGTTTATTTCATTGTTATTTCTCTCCTCTGCATCAATCTCCCTAAATTTCTGCTGCTCCTTTCTTTATACTAGGACTAGCTATTTACTTAATTATTCTGCCAGTGAAAGTGGTTAAGGGTTAGACAGAAGAGGCAGAAAAAGATTGCACTAGAAGGAAAGAGAAATGTTCTATTTTTTCAGAGGGATACAGATTTATTTCAGTTTTAGTGGTTCTTATTTAAATTCATCCAAAGTAATTAATGAAACTAGAAGAAGGCCTACGCGCGCACACACACGCACACACACACACACACACACACACTCACACACACACCTTCCTGGGATTTTTTCACTCTTGAAATATGTTGAGCTGTTTGGTCTATTGGTTCAGTACCCCAAGCCTAGTGCAGTATTGTCATCCCTTGCTTTACAACACAGTCATTATATCCCTAAACCACATTGTGATACACAGTGCCTTCTGTTTACGACTCCCGAAACTCCCACTCCATATATCACCTGCCATAAAACCCATCAAACTGCTGCTACTAAAATGGTGCACAGTGGGCTAAGCAGGAGCCAGGCAAATTGTGTGATACCCTACTGTGGTTAATGAGAGTGAAAATGTGGTTAGGACTTGATTCAGGCGATGTTCATTTGCAGCGCCATTGTAGTGAGATGGCAAAGAAAGATTCTTTTGTTAACTTGAATGACAATATATTTTCTATTGTACGGAGAAGCTCAGTGCAGAGTTTGCCAAGTTATTTGTCAATTGTAAATAAGTCAAACTGTGACCTTGAACAACTAGATTTTTATTGCTCGGGGGTCTTGAAAACTAATTAATATACTGAGATTGTTATGTTGAGTATTGGAAACCTGTTGCCAGATTTAAAGTACAGTAGTGCAATGTCTAATAAAGACAAAAAAAAAAGTTAAAATAGAATGTCCTTTTCCTATATAATAGATGTAATTTATAGTGTCTTCTACCTGGGGGATTTTTTAAAATAAAATGGAAGATAGGAGAAAGGGCATTGTACCTTTTGAGTTTTTTGCATTCTTCTGAAACCTGAACATCTGCAGAAAATTCTTAGCGACGTCTGTAACCAACACTGAGTCTCTAAAAGGTATGTAAGGATCTGCATTCAAAATAATTAGAACAATTAAACGTAGCTTTGTTCTGTAAATAATCTTAATTCAAAGGAATTCTCACCCCTCCTCACACCCTCTCCCCATCTCCAGTTCAAGAGCCATTTTGCTCCTAGAGAAAGGATTTCTGAAAATGGTTCAATAAATGCAGGTATTTTAGTCAAGGAAAAATAAGATAAACTTCTCTTATTATTCCGTGATCCACCTTATTGTCTCACAGCTCTTTCATTCCCTCTAGACGACTAATTGTGTGGCATGGAAGACATATAGTGCTAATGATATTAGAAAACTTTCTTCCACAAGCCTTGGTCCATTTATGAAAACTTTAAAGAAGAAATTAGCACAGTGTATGTGCAGCACGTCTGATCTCATTAACTCATTAATTCATCACTGAGATATGAGCATCCCCAGAGACACTCTGGGCAATGTCCTGGAAGCAGAGCTTGTCCCTGGCCCGCTCTTGTCTCTCTAGTTTGATCTCTACTGCTCTCGCCAGGATTAATGGAGTCCGGGGGCTGTTGCTGCCATAGCGTTATTATTACCGCCAAAGCTGGCACAGGCAGCCCACCAAACCCCAACTTTTCTACTAAGTGCTTCCTGTCTGTTATTCATTTGATACCCACAAAAATGCTATGAGGTTGCTTCTAGTGTATTTCCCACTGTACAGATAAAACAAATATGAGACCCATGGCAATTAAGCAATTTTCCCAAGGTTAAGAGAATAAGAAGAGGCAGGATCTATTGTGGCCTCCTTCTTCTAGACATTTTTCTTCTTCTTCTGATCACCTTCTCCTGGGATTCTCTCCACCCCCAGTACTCTTCCCCCCATCATTTCTTTAAAGTCTTGTTGTCTTCTGGGGAAAATGAGTCGCCAAGGGAAGAGCTACATGCCACCCCTGCACACCCCCCAGCCGAAGCACATGCCTTAATTTCAGTGCAGGACTCTGACTTCCTGAGGCTCTTAAAATGATACTCTTCTTGGGTACGTCACATGCTATGGCCTCAGCAGAGAAGCTGTTGGGAAAGAGGCACCAAGCCTGCTTCATAAGTATGGTGGGCTGGCCCTGTCTGCCATGAACAGATTTCCTTAGATTCCTGTCTCTATGTTCACACCTTGGCAGCCCTACCCATTAAAGGAATTATCAGGATGGACTAAATGGGGGCTAAGAGAAGAGTCCCATCCACAGAGCTTTTGTGGGTGATACTAAAAAATGCTATGTACTTTCAGGAAGCTTTGTTCATCACCCCAATACTACACTCCCATAAGTCTGAGACACACCAATCATTCAGGTAGAAACAAAAGGGTAGCACAGGAAGAGCATGACTCTCCATGGAATGACCACAGGCAGTGGGGCAGAGTTCTCAGATTGGGCCCCTCTGTGATCTGACTTCTAGGGGAAATCTGACTTCAATTGAGTCATATTGTTTTTTAAAAATTCCAACCCCAAACAGCACCACAAAAAGGAAATTAAACTATAAAAAGTGCATTAAGGTAAGGCCTTAAGGTAAGGCCTAAGTTACTGGCCCAGAAACAAGTCAAAATCAAAGTTAAGAATAGAACCTGTAAGTTGCTCTAGGTAGACATTACGGATGCCACCAGTATTTACAACTGCTTCATATAAAACAGTCTACCTTGCAACGGATGCTGACATCATCAGCACAGCACCTAGGACTTGGGGATCTCCAAGTATTTTATAAGCATCTCTTTCCTTATTCAGTTCTGGTGGAAAATCAGATAAATAGAAAGTATCATTATTCAAGCCACATGGATAGAAACACTCCAACTGGAAATGCATGCTTAACACGGGGGCTTAGTGATGATTTGGGAACCAGAAAGGGGTATTGCTGGCCCTCAAAAGCCTTGACTACATTCTCTCCTTGACTCGGTTCTCTCATACTTTGTAGTTCATATTTCTGGAGTTAGAGATCTGCATTAAGATAGGCAGTTGGGTAAAGAGAGCTGTTTATATTGTAGCCTTGGTGGTGCCACTAACTAGCTATATGACCTTGGGCAAACCACTTATCCTTTCTCCCGTACCTACTGTCCAAGGTTATTTTGAAGATCAAGCAAAAAAATAATGTGGACAAACCCGGGAATGTCTAGAGCACAAAACAATTGTATTATCATTATATAGGAGAAAAAGAAGACAAAAGAAAAAGGGATATAATTAAAAAAATTAAGCTGAGAACCGGCCACAGAGTTTTGCAGGCATATAAACGTAATATCAAATTTAATTTAGGTACAGTTGTGCCCTTCCTAATTATTTCTTACACCTAGATGTGGCCCATGGGAAAATTCTCTCAGAGGCCATGCATTTAGGGTCTTGTATATTTTCAGTTTTCCTTATTAAGTAGAAACCAGAAGCCTTTTTATGCCTCCGTGGGGGCACATCCAGAGCTTATATCAGCAAAAAAGAAACCATAACCTGAGGTGCTGGGGTTAGGACTGAAAGCCTGAAGGGGCTTAACCCCTGAGAAATGGGAGACCACTCCACTTGGCTGGCTTCGTGTGCTGCACAGCCCTATGGTCTTCTCCTGGACACAGAACAGTCATTGTGATTAATAGAACCTTTGCCTTTTAAAGAGGAAAGAGTTTAGAGGGGAGAGAGAGAGAGAAAGAGAGAGTATGCGTGTGCTGTGTGTGTACGTGTATGCTGTGTTTATACACAGGCACTTGATCAAAAAGTTTTGGTCTCTCCATTAGCAATGGGAAAGAAATAGCAGAGAAGGAGGAGAGGGAAAAAAAAACTAGCTAACAGGTATCAATTGAACACCTGGAGACACAGAGTATTGTGCAATATGTTATCTGTGACATCCTTTTTTAAAAGAGGGTGGACATTGCCATTTATTTTCATTCTCAATTGCTAATTGTTTTCAGACTCACCAAATCATTCTTTCTGGTGGTTAATCCACCACAGTTTGCCTAGTTTCGAGCTGGGTGCTCTGTGATTCAAAAGAAGTCAGAGTAACGGGTCACTGACCTGGAGGAACTTATGGACTGGTCAAACAGAATACATGGATGACAAGAGGGACACAGCACAAAGTAAGAGGATTTGCAGTTAAGTGCTGCATCAAGTGGCAAAGACAACACAGACTTTGGGGGCTCAGAGAAAGGGGAATTCTAGTGCTGGAGATATGAGTAATGGAGTTGTGAGTTGAGTAAGGGAGACCGCCTGGAAGTGCTGGGACCAGACGGGGCAGAGAGGAATGGGCAGAATTTGGAGAGACTCACCTCTATAAACACCTTGGCTCTGTTAGCCTGGGACCAGCAGGGGGAGCACAAGGTAATAAACAGTTTCCTTTGAGAACTTGACTGTGTTCTTTGGAGCTCAAGGAAAACAAGGCTGTGAGCAAGATGGGATCATTCATTGCTATCCTCTCTCTGCTTGTGTGTACCTGTTGCTTTTAAAAAGTCCATCACGTCTCGCTCCCACCTCACTTACAAAACTTATTCCATGGTAAATGTAGAAACAAACCCAAAATCAAACTAACCAGAAGAGCCCACAAGCAAACAAAGAAAATCTAGACAAGGAAAAAACAATAACATTCCGTTCTTAATTGTTGTTTAAAATGACCTCAATCCTTTAGTCTCCCAATTTTTGAATAATCAGGTAAAAGAGGAGTTCACAGAATATTATTGCTCAGAGACCTGTCACTTTAATATTTTCTCTGCCTCAGAGAAGGGCTATTTAACAAAATTCAGCAAATCAATGACTGTTGAAAAGGAGATGTGGGAGAACTAATGCCATCTTTATAAGGCTTCAGCGGTGAAACATGCATTAAGAAAGGCTGCAGCCTCATGTTTATTCTCAGCAGAACTACTTTAAGTTTCTAGAACTTGGTCAAAAATATCAAAAAACATAGACATGTTAGAGTGAGGCTCCAGCTTTACTGAGCTGCTCTCCCTGGCTCTCCATGGCCCATTTCATGGGTCTTCCATCAGTTCATCAGAGAACAACCCTGCCTGCCTCAAGGCCTTTGCACATGCTATTTCCGCTGGAAGACCCACTCTCCCTCTCCTTCTCAACCTTTCTTTTGCCTAGTTAATTCCAACTCAGCATTCAGATCTCAACTCAGGTGTCACTTCTTAGGAAAGTCATCCATAATCTACACATCATATCTGTCTACCATACACTCTCAAGGCACTTTGCAATTTTTAGTTATAGAACTTAACAAAGTTTGCAATTGCATATGTATTTTTGTGACTATTCCACTCTCTATTCTTTACCTTACTAGACTGAAAGCTCCAGGGTGCAGGGACTCTGTCCTTTTTATACCCCATTGTATCTTCAGCATGAAGTATAGTGCCTAAAACCTACCAAAGCTCAATAACTACTCATTTGTTGGATGAAAAAAATAGACTTAATAATTATCAACTGCTAACAGCAGGTGTCACATTCTGCTGTTGGCTATGAGAGAAGTAGAGAGTAGAGAGAAGAATTGAGACTAAGAGGAGGGCCTTGACAAAGTTTTTGGAGGAGAGGGGTGGAATGGGGAGGAGAGAGGGAAGGGTATTGGGAGAGGGGCTTGACAGGAGAGCGTGCATAGTGCTGGCTAAGGGGTGTATAGGGCAATGTGACAGAATATGTGGGGATAACTGCCCTGTGTCTCAGATAGGTTGAAGTACTAGTCATAGCTCAATGTACTATGATCTAAAGAATGTTATTGATCCTGCTAGTTATTGTCCGTTTGCTTCCCACCTCTGAATCCATTTTGCATCCTTTACATCATGCTCTGTGTCCCAGGAGGCTGACCCTGGCTCCTGGTTGGATTTGGCCAGTGGAAGGCACTGGCAAGGACATGGGGGGAGAGAGGAGAGAGAAGGTGGGTATGCCTACTCCCTCACTTCCTTGAGTGCACATCTCTGGTGACAGCTGCACCCCTGCATTGCTGCAGCTCCCACTTCATGGCCCCTCTCCCTTGGTCCAGCTCTCACTGGTCTCAGGAAACCATTTCCCACCCTCGTTCCATCAGCCTTAGGGCCTCCTGCTAACCCGAGTCTCTACATGCCTCTCTGCTCATTCTTCATTCCTTGTTTGTTTCCTTAACTCTGCGTACTCTTGTGCCAGTGGCCACTTCTTAAAATCTCTTCATTTGAACCATCTGGAGACAACTCTGTTTCCTGCTGGGACCCTGACTGATGCACTTACTTTCTCCAAGTGATGGCACTTACTCACATGTTGCATTTGGTACAGTGCTAGGTACAGGACTGCCCGCCAACAGGCAACATGATTACAACTGGCCATTTGTCTAGATTCACATTAGAAATATCCTCTTTATTTCTGGGCAGTGCATTGACTGTTAGATTCTTGGCTCTGTCAGTGGAGGGAAAGGCATTTTTTCTGCTCTTCTACTCTGCATATAATGGCTATACTGGTAACAACCTGATCCCAGACCTAAAATCTCTGACTGAAGAAATGTGACTTAGAAAACCCTAAGCTGACAGGGGCCTGGAGAATAGACCATTAGCAGGTAAGAGTGCTTATTAGACATCCAGTCTGCAAAATTCAGGTCACCAAATTTTTTGAACTAGATTATTACACTAGCTGTCTCAGTTCTCTAATTTATTTTGCTGGTGCAGACCCAGAGTCTGCACCCCTTCTCCCTGCTCCCCCCACCAAAAAAAAGTACAATGAAGTAGAACAGGAGGATTCTGGGTATAAGAGATTCTCTCCTGGTTCCAGTCCTGTTTTGATATTATGGCTAGTTAGATTTTTCTCCCTAGACACATTGGACATGTGCCCCCAGATCTATAAAATGTCCAATTAAGAAACCAAATGAAAGTGTTCAGGAACCAACTCAGTTACACTGATACATAATGTAAGGCCTTAAAAAACAGAGGAGAATAATTTAAATATGTTTTTAAACTTATGGCATATTATTTCTTCTGACACTCCCCTCACCCAACTCACTGCCAGATACCCAGAGCAAGAAAATTCACTACGAGTGAATTTTCTAAATTAGGAATTGAGAAATGACCCATTTACAGAAAATCAAATGCAGTCTCTCTCATGTTCTGCAAGTACCCAAAGAAAATATACAGAGGGCTCATTTTAGAACCTGCTGCAGAAGGGGCCAACGTTTGATCTGTAGAATCCTGTTCACTAAGGAAACTTTTCCTCTTTGGATGGAATGTTGAAATAGAAGCCACCAGGGCCTGGATCCTGTCTGCACTTGGGCTTAATGGACTGGGCCAGGATGTCACCCGCAACTCAACAACCCGAGGAATGGAAACGTCATGTTGGGGATTTAAGGTGGAATGGAGCCCTGATTGTTTACTCATTAGTTTCCTTCAGATTATTTTAAAGAACAATCTTGTAATACACAACTTGTACTTTTCTGTAAATAGACTCATTCTGTTTGTTTTGGGGCTCTCCTATTGTTTCTCTTGCATGTGCGAGTAGGAAATCCTACTCAGAAGCCATGGCCCATAATCCCAAGTCTTCAGAGAAGAGCTGACGTGGCTGCTCACTGCGTTCCCTGTGTGCAGACCCTCCTCTATGCTGAGTCTATGATGGGGATGAACGAAGATAAACATAAAAATATCTGGACTGTATCTGACTTAAACCTCTGGACATTTTTCTTAGCCAATTTCCCCACCCTTTTCTTTCTCAGGAGGTGTATTGCTAAAGGAAAAGCAAGCTTTTTACAGTTGGTCTTGGAGTACTTGTCATATGTAAGGGACTGTTTATAGGGCTGATTTATAAGCATGTTGACTATAGTTCACAGCAGAAATTCACTTAAGTAGTAACTCCAAGCCTTGCTGTGTTGGTGCTCCACGGTGGCTGGACTGTCTTCGGGGAGAGTCAAAAGATGCTCAAAATTATTTACAATTCAGTTTCATTTTAATCATACAAGCCAACTAGTTGTAGTGGTCTGGGAGTCAGAACAATAGCTCCATTCCTGCCATGAGCTTGTTGTGCGATTTGGGGCAGTTCCCTTAACTCTTCTGAGCTTCATCTTCCTCTCTGTGAGAGGGAGTGTTCAGACACAGGACCTCTGTGTTGCACAACTACAGGGAGCGCTATTCATATTGCAATCTATATGACGCTTCAGGAAGGCTCCATTCCCCTAGTGCACAGTGAGAATGGTGTCTCCTGGAATGGTGCATTGCTGAGGCCCAGGCTTGACCTCTAAGTCACTGAATACCTATTGAGTACCCATTATGTGCCCAACAATAGAGAAGCATGTAGAAAGCAAAAGGCATATTGCAAGCATTCGGAGGGGAACACCTGACGGAGGGTGACAATTATTTCATTTATGTTCATGTGCTTGTTTCACAGACAGGTGCTAAGAATCTACTAAGTGCCAGAAATGGTGCTAGACTATTGCATATTTTTCCTCTAAACTAAGCTCAAACCTGACTCCCTTCGTGAGACCCAATCCCCTCCCTCCAGAAGCTCATAAGCTTGTGGGGAACAAACAGAACTTGTGATAAGTACCATCGTAGCAGCATGAGCCTGAGGCATCGCAAAATTTAGCCATAAGGATTTTTGGATTATCTGATGTTTTATATTATTCATATTTCTTTTACCTTTTGATGAGTAATTGAGGTGTCAACGTACTTCAACTACTACCTAGTGAGTGGGTGAAGCGTTCAAGAATGCAAATGTAGGTGACGTGTAATATGTGTTGTTGAGGATTAAGACAGTCAGACAAATTCGTAAAGAACATGAGTGGACTTTGTGAAGGGTTTAGCAATGTGCTATAGGATTCCAAAAGGGAGAGAGGAGAAGAGTGCACTTGCACACACAGCTTGAAGAATGAGAAAGGTCTCCCGGCAGGAGGTGCCATCGAGATGACTCATCCTTGTTCTTCCAGGGTTGGCCTGGTCTCTGTTTCACACTCTTGTGGCTCCTGGTACTTTGCCTTGATAGCCTATCTCCCAGTTGTAATTCCACATTATTTGAGTAAGATCTATGCCACTAGATTGTAAGCTCCGTGAGGGTAGAGACTGTCCTTTTTGCTCACTATAGTATCCCCAGGGTCCTGAATGGTTCCAGTTTAGAAGGCAGTCAAAAATACTCAATAAATGAATGAATAAGTGGGTATTGAAGAATAGGTGGAACTTGGGATAGAGAAGGAGTCTTCCAGGTAGAGGGAACCATTTGAACAATTGCCGTTCATCAGTAGCCCCCTATTCATCCTTAGAGAGTTCATGAATGTTAGAAATGCTTCTTACCAAATGCCTAGAGCGTTTATTGAGAGAAATTGCGGCAGCTGCACGGACCTAACCTCTCCCTAATAAACTCAAGAAAGATGATCACCCCTGATTTTATTTAAGCTCTTCTTGAATCTAGTAGGTGCTCATTAAATATTTGAAAACGGAATTAGAGCCTGGACGGATTTACTGATGTTTTCGGTCCAACAACCTTTTGGAATAACAAGCTATCATTGCCTACCCCCTGCCCCCTCCTGCTTCTCACTTAAGCCATGTCTTTATACTGTGAGAAAAATGGTGCAATATGGGGAAAAAAAAGCAGGGCATCTGGTTCACCAGATATGCATATGGCCACAACATATGGCAAACCCAGGGCATTTGACCATCGTGCTCATTAGGAGGTGCGGGCAAACCGGATGCTGCGCGTTCGCTGTGTCTGTGTCGTTTTTCTCTCAGCGTGTCGACCTGGTGTTAATCATCAGGACACACTTGCCTTTCCCGAGCAAATTGCTTCCTCCACTCCTTTCACCTCTGATTTCTGCTGCAATTCCCTCCTCTTTTGTGTTTACGTTCTGTTGGTCCAGGGCCTTCCAACACACAGGATGGTCTTACTCTACAGATCCCACTAAAAACATCAACAAACCGCGCTAACAACAAAAAGCCACTACAGCAGCTCGTGGCCTTCTCCAGTGGGGAGAAGAAAATGCAAGGTTCGTTTGCATGAAGGCATTAGGGAAGATAATCTGTTTTTCTCAGAGAGTCTGGGATAATTAACTTAGCACAGAAAAAAGAAAACCCAATCCACCCCAGATCCCTGATTTTCACTCGGGGACTTCACAACTTCAGGAGGAGAGGGCCAGGGAGAGTGCAGCTCACCCTCTCCCCTGGCAAACAAAACAAAACAACAAGCAATTCAAACGATTGAGAGTGGATCAGTCGTCAAAAGGCAGTGAGCTGCTCATTCATTTTGCGTGTTTGATTATTTCCCCCTGAAATGTCCTGGCTCCAGCTTTTCCAGGCCCATCTCATGTTTCTATTCCCCTCTCTCCACAGACCTCCACCTCCCCTTCTCTAAGGGAATTCCATTTTTCGATTCTCATTGGCAGTTGTAACACCATTCATTTAGTATATTTGCATATTCCACTTTCGTCCAGGTTGCTCCTCTCCTGTTGCATTTCTAAAAATGAGAAATGAGATCTAAACTCACATTAACCCTGATGTCATCCCCTTTGCTTTTCATTCATTGCTATTCTTTGTTTATCATCTTTCAGCAAATTTTCAATCCATACGACAATACTCCCATCGAAATCAATTAGAACCAGTTTCAGAAAATAGACTTACTGATGCCCTCTGTCAATCTTTTCTTGAATTCCAGCTGTATACCATCGACGCACATTCACTTATTGCTAGATATACATTATTCCTTTCATCTGCTGGTAACTATCAAAAAACAGTAACAAATTTGGCTGGAAGGATTTATTCTCTGCATAGTTTCCGTCTTCTCTTTCTAAGTATTGCTGATGATTTGATTGAACTCAAAATAGTTACAGATTTTTCTCATTTAATACCACTCCATTATTTCAAGGCAGGAAAAGTGCAGATTTTTCTTTTTTCTTTTAAATAGTTTTATAGACAAAGTGAAAGATTTTTCATTCTTGCTTCAAATTCATTGTGAAAACAGAAGGCCGTTTTCCCAGATGGAAATCTGTCATATCATTATGGAAATGTCAGATTTCCACCCGGGGCATATTGACAAAAAGCCATGGTTTTTGCCCAGGGGGTGGAATTTCACAAATTTTCCCAAGAAGAAGCTGCACTCCCTGGTAGAAGACGAGGCAATTTCTTTCCCCATTTCAGATTTGCGAGACTGAGCTCTAAAAGATTGGTTTCAGGCAAATATCCATAAGAGAGAAAAGATTTTAGCATCCCTGTGACTGGCCATAGGGGCTTGGCACTTGTTCATGAGTCAGTCCTGGCTGTATTTACTTTGGTGTTATAGTCACCCTGAGCTGTAACTCTATTGGCGACATCATATAACACGGGTATGTCATATCGCCAAACAGAGGAGAAGTTTCCTTCTTTGGCCTACCTGATGCTGCCATGTAAATCTCTCCCCTTTAGTTAACAGACATGCTCTTCTTAAAGTCTCCCTTAATTTTGGTAATTGTATTTTTTCCCCCTGGGAATGCAGCATTTTAAACCTCCGTTAGTGAAGAATTCATGCATGCATTAGAAATATTAGCAAATCATGTCCATGTTAATGAATGATAGGACATTTAGAGGAAAATAAAACAATCCCCAAACATTTTCATACATTTATAGTCATCAGAATCTCATGCTTTAAATAGATGAAAGAGATTTGTGAGTGGCATAAGTCATGGCAGAAATAGCCTTGGGACATGAGTTACTCTATTCTATTACATAAAAGTCTCGCTACCTTGTATAATAGCCCTGCAGATTAGCAAGGACAAGGCAAAGGATCTAAATATTTTTTTTAAATAAAGATTTGCTGTTCTCAATAGAAAACCTCCTCCAAAGATTATGCTAGTATAGGTACTTCGCTCCATTAATATAAATGACTCCAATGTATATTTTTTTCCTAGCAGAAATACCTGCATTTTTTAAAAAATGCAGCAATAACTTCAAACTTCAAAGGTCTAAACTTCAAAAGGTTTTTTGCATTCTGCTTGATGGGACAGCATCTTATGCACACATGCTTTTTTCCCTGCTAAATGCCTTAATAATGAGCTTGGGTTCAGATTTTGTGAATCGGAGCCAAGTAACTCTATTTTATTATATTTGCTGGGAAATGAACTAGCTCAGGGTAATTAGGAAAGCAATTTTATTAGCTTCTATTTCATAAAGATTGTTTTTTAATCAGAGTCAGAACTTACTAGAAATGATTCTGTGCTCATTGCTTGGGTCTCAGGAAATGAAGTGGGGCACCGTAGGTCCTAACCCACAGTAAAACCAATGTGATGAAGACAGAAGCTTTGCTCTTAATCTCTAACAATGCTGTAAAAATAAACTCAATCTGATGCTGTTGTAAATAAAAGGGTCACAGCTCACGATTACCTGTGTCTAGTTTATTATAGACTAGAGCCTTGATAACTGAAGAAATTAAAGCTTTCTTTTAATTGACCGAGGAGTCTTGGATTCAAGTTGCAAACAATCCTGGTTTGGGGGATGCGGGGACTGGGACGGGTAGGAAGAAAAGGAAAACACTGGATTAGGTGACTATGTCTTCAAGAGACAAATGAGAGAAGGAATCGGGACTGATAGTGTATTTAGATAATGTAGTGCAGCTGTGAAAAAGACAAATGCTCTACTGAGGCACACAGCATATGAGGGAGGTGTTGCTTATAGGGAAATGGAGTTCCTGCAATCATGCCTCTCCTGGCAGCCGCTTATGGAGCAGAGCATACTGTTTGGGGCACCTCATTATAAAGGGAACATCAATACTGTAAATTAGAGACAATTCAGAGAAGGGTGACAAAAAAGATAAAAGGATTAGAAGAGATGACCTATAAAGAAAGGTTAAAGGAACATAACATTTAAAGCTTTCAGGAAAAGGAGCTGGAGAGATGGAAGCCTATGCTAACTGTCTACAAATATTTGAGCAATAATAATTTTAAGGAAAGAAGGGGATTGCTTGCTGTGGTTGAGAATGGTCTAATAAGAAGTAACGGCTTGAAACTAAGGAAAGGGGAAAACGTCGGTTAGGAGACATTAAGAAAAATTTCTTCCCAGTAAGGGCAATTAGGCAGTGAAGTGAACTGCCTGGGGAGGTGGCTGAGGCCCCATCACTACAAGTGTTGCAAGTATTTAAGGGGAGCTAAAACACTCAGGGAGCTCTTGTGAAAGGAGAGAAAGCCTACTCTGTTCTGAAGACATTCCCGTATAGCAGAATTGGGCTAGAAAACCCAGGAGGACTTTGCCAATGGCCTCAACTGTGATTTAAATCTTGTAAAGTGAGTGTATGGAGGGTTGGCGGTGGAGGTGGTAAATATCGTCGGAGAGAAGAGCCCATCCTATGTGCATGGGAAATATCTTTCCAAAAAGCTGTTATTTTCTACTGTCGGTCATTAGTGTTGGTGTTCTTCATTTCCCTTTACAGTCATTAAGACATTTGCATAAATCACTGCACAACACCTCCAGAAGTCAGAGCTAAAGTGGGAAGGGAGAGATGCCTCTGACAAGGAAGCACATTTAAAAATGAATGGTGTGAGGTTGTGTGCATCGGTTTCTGTTGTGCAAGCAAAGGGAAATAGAGAAAATTGCCATGTTTTATCATGTCGGACGAGCTGGAACAGGTGACACTGTGATCAGGTGTGCATGCATAATCACTCCCCCAAATAATCGCCATGTGGAATAATTCCCCCCCAAATCTTGCAGCTTCAACTTATTCTCTGAGAGTGACTCATAAATCTTGGCCTTGAATGTGAATCAAGATTCCAAGCTGCAGGCTCAGGGGTTTGTTGGATTTATTCAACTTTAGTCTTTATTTATAGACATAAAAGTGTATTATTGGTTGTAACATCCAAACAAAAGAAAACAGATTGTAAGCATCCATTAATGTTTTCCCAAAAGGGAAATCGCACGTTTCTCTCGGGTCTTTCATTCTCTCCCTTGTAATATTAAGATGATGTCATAAACTTGTAATTACTTTGTGATGTTCTTGTGCACTTTATATCTGTTGGTTCAGAGATGCAAATTCCCTATCTGATCAGAATGTAGCAAACAATATGAGCAGGTGGAAGATAAGTCTTCGGTGGCTTGCAATTTAGAAGCCTCTGAAGTTTTGAATTCTGTTTAAACTCTGTTCTTTGGGAGGGGAAAGATGCATTTAAAAAATCTTGGGTCTTGCATTATATACATGAGATGAGATGTTAATATTCTGGAACGATGACTCGAACTACCAGAAAAGAAAATTATTTTGGCTAACAAATAAATGTAAGGCTACGTTAAAAAATATTATTGTATTTATCTGGTAGAAATTTTTCATCCACTAGTCATATCCAGGAAAGCAGAGATACTTTAAAAGAAGAGATATATTTGTATCATATTATTAGATGTTTGGCTTTCAAGAACCTGTGACATTGAAATAAATAGAAAATACAAAACATAGATCTTTGAGAGAAATTTGATCACAAGACGGTGACTTTCTATTTTCTTGGCCAAATCTTTGTTCTTTTACTCCCAGCTCATCTCTTCAATTCTGTAAGAAGGAGACCATAAAGTATCTATTTCCGAGTCCTCTTTAAGCCTCGCTCAGATTTCTTATTGCTCATTGCTAACCATTTTAATTTCTGACCTCTTCTGCTCCACTAGTTATAGACCCATTCACTGACCCTCTAGGATTTCCAACTCGGTGATTTATGTCCTTGCTGTATTCATGTGAAGCGCCAGCATCAACCTCAGAGAGAGAGAGAGAGAGAGAGAGAGAGAGAGAGAGAGAGAGAGAGAGAGAGAGATGCTTCCCTACCATTCTCCTGCTTGGTGTCACAGCAACTTTTCTTTACATTTCTCTTTTCTTATAATCTTAATAATGATCTCGATGCTGGCAATTTTAGATGTCTCCAGCAATACCCCCTCCAGGAAAAAAAAAAAAGAGAAGAACGCCTCTTTTGAGTTGTCATGGCTGCAGCTATTGTAGACTGACAGGCAGCGTTTTTCCTTGAGTGGTCGAATTTGGGGCAGGTTGGAGAGAAGTGATCCTACAGTCACTAATCTGATCAATAAAAGCTATTGACTTCTGAGAGAGTCAGACAGGGAGGGTAGGGTCTGGGGAAGCCTACTTCCGCCTTGGCCTCAGTGCCACCTCTCTCCTATGGGGAAGCAGAGCCCTTCTTCCTTTATCATCAAGGTATTGAGGGTTATGGAGCCATCTGTTAGAAGGAGCTGAGCCACTCTTATCATTTGTCTAATATATGCCTGCTCCAGTCTTCTTATCAGTTGACAAGTAGACCAACAAATGTGGATGCCATTTGCCGTCCTCAGCTGAGTCATTTGCGTTCAACGTTGAGTTGAAGGTGATCTGGCTTTCGAGCTTTGTTTAGCCATTTTCATAGGTATTCCTTTCTGTATCTTTTTCTCACCCCTATGCTTAATTTCCAGTCCTTTCCCTCATTCTCTGCATTCTTTACAAATCCTAGGTCTCCCGAAAACAACCACATCTCATGTGAGCCCGGTTCGTGGATCAACTCTCTCTCTCTCTGACCCGGGCACGTGTGTGTGGTAACACTGTTCGGAATGGAACACAAATGCAGACTAGTGAGCCTTTTTGACAGGACATGGACGTATCCCACACGTCGATCCTGTTTAGTTATTAGAATTTGAAAACTTAATCACACACTCTAAGAAAAGGCTTTGATAAAGAATTTTACTCCTGCGTGTTCATTTAAGATTTAGACTTGACGTATTAACGCCAAATTTAAAATTGTGTCCTCTTCATTGCAATCCTCTGTAGTTACAAGGTTCTAATAAATATTATGTCCTCCCATCATGCAATTAAAATTTTCCACCTCATTTCACAATGCAAAACATTCACATGTTGTCAATCATTCTGAAACATGATTTTTTGACATCATATAATTTCACTTCATTTTTTCAGACAGACATTGCACCAGGAAATTATTTAAGAAAGAATCCTATTATATCTTTATTTTTCCACCAAATTTCACCTTCAAATGCAGTCATTTGTATACATTTCAGTAATTTCAACAATAAACTTGCAAGGAGAGGGAATGGCAACTCCTCAGCCAGACGTTCGCAGATGGGTTTTTCCTCTCTTGCGAGGCTGCGGCTCAGTTGTGGGCACCCGGTTAGAAAACAGGGTTTTAGCCATGGGAAGTTTACAAGTCTTGCTGCACAAAGTGAAAAGGTTGCTGCTTGAAATAGCTACCACCTGGGAAGCAGGGAGAAAAACATGCGTGTGCTTTTGAACTTTCCTTTGTTTAATAACTAGCAGACACTAATGATTTGCCCAGCATCCTGATTTAAGATGGTGGTAGTCAAAAACAAGGCTGCCTGCTGGTTGTCAGGTAGCCCACCTGTTCTCCAAACCAAAGTTCCCCTGACCTGTGCCCAACGCAAAGCTGTTATCCTTTAAGCCACTGCTAGATGTGCGTGTACACCTCGTTGGGTTCTCTCGCTAACATTCTGGTCTGCTGTCAGAGAGAAGCTTCTTCCAGGAAGCTCCACGTTGCCTTTTTTATGAAGAAGGATCCCCGAGGAATGATCTCAGGCACAGTCTTTGGGGAGGTTGGGGTGGGAAGTGGATGGAGGAGAAGGGATCAGGGCTCATCTTGTCTGAGCAGCAAGGGAGAGTTAATGGGAAAATGTTGACTAAGGCACTGTTCAATTCATTGTAGGATGAGTACCACTTCCTAGTTTTTTAAAATAGTGGGGTGGGTTTTTCAAGAAGGTCAACCATATTATTCAGGATTTGGTGTAGTTTTGTGAGAGGTGAGGTAGAAAACAGTTAGTGGTTGAGGGTGGGGAAGATGTGAAATAGGGAAAGCAGTGTTGAAACGGTGTCTGTGGTCTCTGGTAGGGTGAGCAAAGGTGGTTTTTGATTAAAACAAAAGGGCCTGAGGAGGGAGAATGCTATTTGGTGTGACCCAAAGTAGAAAGGAATTAGAAGAGTTTATTAGGTGCCAGTTTGCTTATCATCTGTTAGCATTAGAAAGTTAACTTAGTTAGCACTCTGTGATACACAAAATCCTATGGACTTTGCGATGGGCCAGATTACTGTTTCCAGCCAACCAAACAATGGCAAGAACATGGAAGCTGCTAGGCCTGGGCTCTTTCTTGATGTTCTACTGCTACTTGTTCAAAATATTCTAGGTTTACATCGACACTGTAACACAGATATCAAGAAATATATCAGAGTAAAACAATCAATAGTGCAGGAAGGAATTCTTTTAAGATGGTTCCATCTAATACTGAGTATTATATTAAAATGATTACATTTGGGATTTTGTTTATTTGTTTATTTTTTGGTGAGGAAGATTAACCCCTAGCTAACATGTGTTGCCAATCGTCCTCTTTTTTGCTGAGGAAGATTGGCCCTGGGCTAACATCCGTGCCCATCTTCCTCTACTTTATAAGGGACACCGCCACAGCATGGCTTGACAAGCGGTGTGTCAGTCTGTGCCTGGGATCCGAACCTGTGAACACTGGGCTGCCAAAGCGGAGTGTGCTCACTTAACCGCTATGCCGCCGAGCCGGCCCCTAGGTTTGGGATTTTATTAACGGTTAATCTGTGAAAGTATTGGGTATGGAATAAGAGTCCATGGCACACTTTTGAATACCTACTATGTACTGTACTTTACAAATATTATGTCATTTATTTTTATTTTTATTTTTTTTATTTATTTATTTTAATTTTTTGTTTATTGCAGTAACATTGGTTTATAACATTGTAAAAATTTCAAGTGTACATCATTGTACTTCTATTTCTGCATGGACTACATCATGTTCACCACCAAATTATTATGTCATTTAAATCTCACACCAACCCAACAAAATTGGTATTATTATCTCTTTTTCATTCATGTGAAATCTAAGACTTACACTAAGTCATATGGCTAATAAAGAGCCAGAGCTGAAAATCAAATCTCCCATACTCTAAATATTTGTTCAATGAATGTTGACAATTAAATCCATACCGTGTTCACTTATGGATATTCACACATACTTATCTATTAATTACACCCACACGTGTCAGAATAGCTATCTGTTTTTCGGTGGGATGACTAGTAAACTAGGAGATCCTTTATGATAAGCAAAAGCTTGCTTCCCCCATATTTCTTCTAAGTAAAAATCTCTGTAATATTCTTTAAGCTCTAATCCAGAGGAGGTGTCTCCAGGGACCAGGGGATGCTTAACTTTGTTCTCTAAAGCCAATTGGACTACAAATAATGATAGCGATTAGCATTCAACATCCTTGGTGATTTTTATCTTCCTCTCTTGGTTGACAAAGTCTTTATCACTGTGGTACCTAAGTGCATTGACATGCTTGCTACCTTCTCATGAAACAATACTGGAAGGAGAATAGCCCCTTCCTCTGAGCTGTTCAGTGCTTAGCTCACAGAAAACCATTTCGTTTCCTCAATATTGCTAGTCCTTCATCATCTGAACCCTTGTGTTGTTTACACTTGCCCAACATTAATGCAATGAAATTCTTATGTGATGGTGAGCAGCCCTTTCAACCACAACAAGATATATTGAAGTTTATGCCATGGTGTGTCTACATACTACTTACCACTTGCTTTAGGAATTATTTGGTACAAGGAAGAGAATCTACTTGAATAAACTAAGAAAAGTAGATGTTTTAAAAGGCTTCATGGTCATTTCATGAAACCTATATGTGCTCATAGAGCTTAGCCTCACAGAAATGGGAGTGGAAGTAAGCTTTTGCTAGCTGCTCTCTCATCCCATCAACTCTCCTCTCTGCTTCTCTGTTTCTATGCTTTATTCTCATCTTTGATGACCAATTTCTCTGTTTACGCATTTGTTTACACATGGCCCATCATGGCTGCCTTCAAATGGTGGCCTTAGTCTGAAAATCTACATGACCATCCAGCTCATATTCACCACATCAAATTAATGCAAATTCTAGTTTCCCTATTTCAAATTCTTGGGAGAAAGACTCTGCTGCAGCCCAGGTCATGTGTCCACAGCTCTAAACAGTTGTGAGAGGGGCAGGTGGCTGGAGAGGAGAGGTCATGCATGCTGGGCTGCTTCTTTCAGGACACTGGGAAAGTCTCCTAAGAAATGGATTGGGGGTAGAGAGGTTTGTCTTTCTAGAATCAAGTATAGTAAGAATTATCTGTGGGGAAAAAAGTAGACTTAACTATGTACGATGATGGGTTTTTAAGTTGTACGCTTAAGAGAGAGAAATAAAATTCTCATGCAGAAAACCATGTGCTGGACATTTTCAGATAGAAGTGCTTCTCCAGAGCACCAGGGAAACAGAAGTACCCGATCTTAGATCTTAGGTCAAGAATCTACATTCTTTCTGGACTGAAATCACTAAGTGTTTCTTGGAAGGTTTCATTTCTGTTTCCACATACAAATCTGTTTGTTGGAATCCAGGGAAAAAAGAAGGTTGAATGCAGCCAAATATCCCTCCTTCTTACCTTCTACCCCTAGAATACACTAGAGAGCCAACTTTCTCCACTCTAATCCATGTGGTTTTCATATGCAGACACAGCCACCACCAGGTATTATTGGCTTTGTGCACATGGCCCCAAAAGTCTTGAGGAACCCTGAAAAGTTCAGTTAGTTATTCAAACATTTCTATCAAGCTGTTTGTAGATCCTAATCGGAATTTCTAATACTCTTGTGTAGACTTCTGTGATTTGCTGAGGAAAGCTTAAATTGTAATCAATTCTTGGGAAAGGTTCGATTGGAGGGCAACTCCTCTCGGTGCCTGGGAGCTCCTCTGCCTCCTTCTGGCAGCAACATTGTGGTCTGCTCTATAGAACTTCACTCAGTTCAGCTGTTGATTCACCAGCCTTGAGTCGTTCCCAGGTAGCCGGTTCACTCTCATGAGATGAAAGCATGTGTATTTGAACAGGCTGAAGCATCAAGTTTCTTCCTTTCATTCTAAGGTTCCGAGCAGAATTGTGATGCCATCACAGGATGAGCAATATGGTCTATTAGATAAGGAATATGATCCAGTTCTAATATCCTATTTTCTTATTTTCTTTTCCAAAAAGTGCTTTTCGCGTAGGTCGCTGGCCCTGAAGTATGTGGCTGAGGGTTTATGAGGGGCTGATTTCTCTCCGAAAGTGCTTCCCTCTCCAGTTGGAGACATACATGCCTACAGGAGCTTGCAGTACTGTGTTCTAGTTCTACTGAAAGGAGAGTTCTAGCACAAAACACCTTTGTGTTTTCCCCATCTTCTGACAACTGTTTAAGAGCGTTAGATTTTGTCCCTACTGCTTCCACCCTTAGCCTCTCTACCTAGGGACCTAACCTTGGAGTGACGCTGAAAGATCGCCATGTCCATGCCGACTATCAAACTGCCCCACTAGGGAAAATAGAAACATGTAATGAACCCAAGCCTGAATGTAATCATACAACAACAGAATCATGTGAAAGAGCTGCTAGCTTTCATTTTCCTGTCCTTTGAAGGCTCGTTGTGCATGGGCAAGAGAGACCTATAGCCCTCAGTGCCTGCCCCTTTCAGGGCCATGTAAACAGCAACAAAAATAACAACATTTTAAAGTAAGCTATTTACTAGACACTGTTCTAAGTACTTCATCTGGATCATCTCATTTAATTCCAAAAACCACCTTTCGAGGTAGGTATTTTCATTATCTCAATTTTATAGATGAATAAACTGAGGTTCAGGGAGGTTAAGTAACTTGCCTCAAGTCACTCACCATGTAAGGAGAGGGCTAGGGCTTGAACCCAGTGTGAGTCCAGACTTTGTGTCTGTAACCACTATGTTGTATCACCTTCTGAATATAAATCCACCCAGTCAGTTGTGCACTTAAAGGGCAAGACCAAGTGCCCTGCTCTTGTGATCATTCCCTTCCAGTCACACCTAAATTCTCTTCCTCAGACCTCAAACCTAATGATGCTTCCCAAACCATCTACTATTGTGGGGATTTGAAGATAAGGAGAAAAAGAGAGAAAACAAGATCAAGGAGAGAAGAAAAATCTAGGAGGAGTTGGGGCAGGGAGGGATGAACAGGAGCACAGAGGAATTTTAGAGCAATAAAACTACTGTGTATGATACTATAATCATGGATACACGTCATTATACATTTCTCCAAACCGGTAGAATGTACAACACCAAAAGTGAACCCTAATGTAAACTGCGGACTTGGGGTGATTATGTTGTGTCAATGTAGGTTCATCAATTGTAACAAAGGTACCACTCTGGTGGGAGGTGTTGATGATGGGGGACGTTATGCATATGTGAGTGCAGGGGTATATGGGAAATCTCTGTACCTTTCACTTAATTTTGCTGTGAACCAAAAATGGCTTTAAAAAATAAAGTCTTTAAAAAAAAAAAGTAGGAGGAGAATGTGGGAGGAGTGCTAAGAAGTGGTTTATATCCTCTGAAGAGGGACAGTGGAAGAGATGGGGCACACTGCTTCCCTGTTTGGAAATGCTCATCTGTTTTTAATGGCTTCTTGCTCTGTTAAAAGGGCCCCACGGATGGCAAAAAGCAGGTCATCAGAGAATAGGCACTCTGAAAGACTGAGGAGAAAGGCTCCTCCCAATGTGGGAGGATAAACTTTGCATCAGAGTTTCCCATGATGCTGCATTCAATGAGTTATCTCCATTGGACAGTGTGGGAAGCAGTGTCTGGCCCCTCAGGGAGGAATCAAGAGTCAGAAGATTCTGGGTCCATCTTTCCCTCTCCAAACAAGACCATTGGGTCTGTGGCAGGGAGAAGTCAGTTCAGGACTCTGTCATGGGGAGAAGTTTTATAGGAGCATTTGGGTGTAAACCTAATAGTGTGATCAGAAAGTGATCAGATAAGTGGTCTGGGCATAAGCCCCCTCCTGGCGGCTGGGTGGCACCGAATCGGCAGGTGAGTGAGTGCCCAGTATGAACTCCTGCACCCACCCACTTCCTAACCCTCTGTCTGCTTTTCCCCCTTAGTCCTTGTTATCCTTGAACACCCTGTATGTTTTACTTAATAAGGTTATTTATTATTTAGCTTCTTCCTCTGTGGAATGTAAGCTCTATAGGGGCAGGGACTTTTGAACATTTTGATTACATTTTAGGGAGTCTTCTTAGGTGCTCAATGAATATTGTTGAAGGAATGAATGTTGTTGTTCGACATCCATTAGGACAGTCTGGCCAGGAGGCCATGCCTTTGCTTTCCCATTCACAATAGTCATTGTCTTCCTCTCTCATTGTCTCGTCTCAGTTATTTTATGGCCAGGTGGCTGGCTGAATTGGCTTGTTGTTTTTTTGGCCTGAGCTTTCTTTCTCTCTCTTTTTTTCTATCCTCCATACTGTATTCCATCCAGTGTTTCTCACTGTCATTTGGAGCAAATTTCTCTCTTTCTCTCTCTCTTTCTCTCTCACTCACTCTCTCCACAAAATCTTTATGCTAAGCCATGAAGTGGCGTGGGAAAGATGAGGATGACAACCTAGGAGGGTAGACAAGGGGACTAACAATTTCTCCCAGGAGACAAGGGGTTGGAGAGAATCCTGGTGTCAGGAAAGCAGACCCAAAGGGGCACAACCATCCTGCTTTACTTCATAGGACTAAGTTACCCAGACAGAGAATGACCCATTAGCCCACATCCACACTGGGTTGTGGGTCAATAGTGTGCCAGGATCAAGCCATCAAGATGAAATGTTTTGCTTTTTATTGGAAAGAAGATTTCAAAACCTCCCTTGATAGCATTTCCTGGATGAATACTATGTATGTGTGCATTTATTTAACAAACTTCTGTAGTGCTTATTGTGTTCCAGACACTGTTCTAAGTGGTTCAAAAATAAATACTAAGGCATCCAGTAGTACTATTATTATCCCCTCCTCTCCCCCATTTTACAGATGAAGAAAAGAAGCAAAACAGGTTAAGTAACTTGCTTGAGACTAGGAAGTAATAGTGGCAGGGCTGAAATTCATACCTGTGTACCCAGATCTGGCTGCAGGAGTCAACACTTTTATCCACTAATTAGGCTACCTCTCCAGTATTTACTAATAATTTTGAAGTATTGGTTATAGTCTCATTAAAAATTTTCCATAATTCTCTACATCTTTACAAAGGAGATGACAAAAACCTACAGTGGAAGCTAGGCAGCTATTTTAACTTCAAAGAAAAGAAATTTTCTGATCTGATTTGTTTTATTTTGATACATTGATTATCTAATATATATATGTATACATATACATTAAATATATATAAACGTACATAGATCAGAATATATACATACATATACATATATATTCAAATGCTACATGAATATATTTTGTCTAATCCATATAGAGCTTCATCAATATTTCTTCTTTATTCTCTTTTATGCCAGCAGCTTTCTTTATGCATTTCCATTTTCCACATTTTTCAGAGTGATTGGATTAGGTTGCATACACTTCTCCTGAAATATTAAGGGCATACAATCCGCATCCACATGCATTGAGTCTACTGTTATGATCTATCATTTCAAAAATCCACATGTTAAAAAAGAACAGAACAGGCCCTGAGTGCTATGAAGTATTAGGTCCAAAGAACCTCCTGCCATTCATCTTCTCACTAATGCAGGGACTAACAAGACCCCAGAGTTTCTGTCTCATTGGCAGATCCTTTGTCCTAAAACCACTGAAACCACACACACACACACACTCCCACATGTATGCATTTCCATACTCGCTCACTCACATCCACTTTGTATATCTCAGAGAATTAATCCATTTCATAGTGAGTAAGTTGCTGCATAGTCAACTAGGAGAAGAATATCTAACTAGTGTGCCATTCCTGAAATTTTTAGAAAGGATATGGTATTAGCACAAGTGTCAGTCCAGATTGTGGAGCTTTGTCCCCAGGATGATTTGGGCAAAAACTAGATCCAGAAATGATTGGGCAAGGCATCATTTTTAACTTTAATTGCCTCCACTCTATGTTGTCTCTCTCTCTCCATATTGCTTCTTCCTTATGACCTTTATCGTTAAATACTCCCAGCATCTAAGGTGCCACTGCTGGATCTTCCCCTTTTATTTTTTCCTTTGATCTCTTAAAAATATAAGACAGCCTTTCTTGTTTGACTTATGGAAATTGGCCTTACTACTTTGGAGTCAAGCCATGTTCATTGCAGTATAACTTCCTGGCTGGTGGTGTCTCACTCGGCTAACTTCCTGGACACCCCCATCCCTACATTGGGTCCACAAATTCATTTTCCCCCCTTTTATCTCAGTGGATTTCTGCTATGGTGCATGCCCACACCTCTGAGCATACATTCACTTTACTTCTGTCTTCTCTTGAAGTCCACTGCTCAGAACTTCTGTGTCCCTATCCTCTGCCTTGTGAGATTTCATGACTGATCTAAGGTTGAATCTACAAGTAACGCAAAACCACTGACCCCTTCGATATGTTTCTAGATAAATTCGTGAGGAAAAAAAAATTTGATTGAATTAGTTTGTTCAAATGGAGAAATCTTGTGTCCCATGTGGACATGATGTACTTCACTGGGTATTTCAATCACTAGTTACTTATGTCTATAAAGTCTACAAAGCCCAAACAGCCAGATTTGGTCAGTCATCTTTGTCTATACAATTCCCCAAATAAGGATCCTCTTACATATACACGTATCCCAATGGTTAACATCATGGACCAAACATACTGATTATTTTGCGAATTTTTCACAGTTCAACTGGATGTTTTGGCTCTGTGTAAACACAGATTACAGAGTTCTTCCCAGTAGGTATCTCTTTGAATCTGCTTTATTGATGTAGAACAAAGTTTCATTTGCTCACAGTTTTTAATTTACAAAAGAAAAGCTAATGAATGTTGGATCACATTCTTCAGTGAAGGTAATAAGCCTTATATGTATATATAAAAGCTACCACTTTCTGATCGTCAAAGTTTACTTCTTTCTTTTCAGATTCTTCTTTGTATTGTTTTACAATCTAGGTATATCTGTTTAACATGAAATGCAGAAAATGACAGGGCTCAGACAGCTACTGCATCCAGTGACAAAGATTACTGTCATCCTGGCTCATCAGTTAATTCATCATTGGCAATGGTCCATTCCATTTCCTGGTAGCCTAGCAACAGCCAATGATGGGGAGGGCTGTTTGCCATGTGACAATGGTATGTGGTACTTTCCAGAATGCTTTTACATAAAAATAGGATGATAATTTATAAATTTACATTTTTATTTTAATAAATGGGAATATTTGGTTTTAGGGGTTGACATTCAAAAGGGAGACAATTTTATTTTGCAGACCATGACTTTAAAGTGCTGGACTAGTGACTTGATAACAGAAATGGAGCTATCAATTTCACACATAAACAGGGTTTAAAGTTGAGCTTGTGAATGCCTTACTTTACCTTAGAGTGGATGATATTCCCTTACAGAGTAACTATAAAAAATAAGATAATTAAATGAGAGCTGTTCTTATATCAGCACGTGCACACACGCGTACATATACATACATGCGTGCACACACGACATAGGATTTTGCGTCTGAAGTTTGGCTCCTAATTTTCTTTATCATTGGATAGAAAAAAAGCAAAGTGATCCATGAGCAACAACAATTGTTGCTGTCCTCAATATTAAAAAAAAAATCTTTCAGTTTCTCACAATCTTCCTAACCCTCTATTGATGATTCATGGTTCGGCAACTCATTTGAAAATCTGCTCGTTTGTTTTCATTGATTGAATTCCCTGATTGTTAGTGTGTATAAATGTGTTAGCTACTTTTGAAGCCATCTTCTGTTAAAGAATTGATAGAAAATCCTATTTAAATGTCATAATGCTTTTTCTCTTGTTATGACAGTATCGAGTAAATAGTTTTATTTTAGTGCTATAGTTAAGAAAAATCTATGATCACCTCCTGATAAATATTTTTTTTAAATCTATATTTAGCCTCATCTGCAGAGACAGGAGTGGAAAATAGGAGACTACCTAAGACATGAATTCCTTTAAATATTAAAGAGATCTCATCAATGATTTTATTAGTCTCTGAGCTCAGTAAAGGCCTCACTGACATCTAAAGCCTAATGATTTTTTTAAATATATTTAAAGCTTTGCACTGCACCTTTAAATATTGAACAATATTGAAAAATATTGATGCCCTTTTTTTGTATATTAGCTTTAGGCAGAACTGTTGTATGATTTCCACTCCTTTCATGACATTGTAATGATGTTACCACATACAACTTTATCTTGCATGAAAAGGTGAAGTCATGAGTGATTTCTCCAATTTAAAAGCACTCAACCCTCACAGTGCTAGAAATGAATATTTTGCATATATTCATGCAACAATGATTCAATTTAAGATTTCTATTTTCAAACATTGCTTGAAACCTTCACTATGTTAGTAGTAAAATTGCCAAAACGTGTAATAAGATTTATTATAGCTGAGTAGCATTTTATTTAGTATTTCATGTTAACACGCTTTTAGGGTTACCTGGTTTAGCAGGAGAATTCATCTTTCTTTTCTAATCAGAGATAACATTTTATTGTATTTTAAAAAATACTCTTCCTGTACACATATATATTATGGCACAAACTGAATTTTCTCTCGCTGGCAACACAGACCCAAACATTGCTCATGTCAAAGCTCAGTGTACCTTCACACAAAGCTGCTCTGATTAAAAAAAAAAAGAAGAAAGACTTCCATTTCTCCTTTGTAATCCCTGTCCCTTCTCTCCAGAATAGCTGTAAAATTCTTTTGCTATACATCCTTAAAATGGGTTCAGAATTTTGCTGCAGATTTTCCCCTTTAAAGGGGTCTTGCTACACTCTTGTTTATACTGTGTAGATGCTTCATGCTGTAACAGCATGAAAATGCAACATTGTAAGTTTCCTAGAAGCCACATCACCGCATATGTTACAGGCACAAAAAGTATAAGTTGGCGGGAGCTCTTAACTGAGGGTCTGTGTTTCTGAAAGAGGCTTGCACAGATGGAGGAAGAGATTATCTAAAGGTGGTTACCTATGGGCTCATATATAAGAGATAAGGAAAGTGTGTAACCATTTCATGACTGTACCTGTGATTGTCACAGAGGAGGCATGAAAAGACATAAACTCTTACCATTTCTGTGTTCATTATGCATATTTAGGCCCTTAAGTCTTCTTCCCATTCCAGATTTTCAATCATTTCAGCAATAAAAGAGAGAGACTTCCACAGACCCGTTTTACAGGCATTAAAGCAACACACTTCCTCTCCAAGTGTATTTATAAAGCATACACGGACACACACAATCACGTAAGTACACACTCATACACAAAACAAGGTTCTGTGTATGTGGGCAAGCTTATACCAAAAAAAAAAAAAAGCTTATATCCAAAGCACACACTTCCTTATCCAGAAAGAAAATACTAACTTGATTTTCATTTAGAGGAAACCTATAGTTGCTAGCAATCAACCCCATTTGTTGGTGCAAAGCCACTCACAGATGACACATCCATACAAATGCAAGTTTTTTGGTTACCTTAAATTTTATGGTAAAAAAAAGTTATTGGCAACTGGAGACACAATATGCCAGTTTGTGGCTTGTTGTGCATTTTGGGGAGGGAAAGAGAATGGCCATCTTATTAGATCCCTGGGTGGGCCAAATTTTCCTAATTACATGGAAATCAGAGGCAGCCCCTAGACTAGTATCTTACCTGCCTGAAGTAAACACTCCCCTGCTGTCACTAATGTCCTATAAATCATGTTAAAGAGAAGCATAATTAACATTTTTGATCAAATCAAGCTTCAGAGTCATGAGGTGCTTGAGTGAATAAAGCCACATTTCAGTGCCAGCAGTGAGCATATTCTTCAGAGGAGGCTTAGGTTGGCTCTGAGCTCCTCCTCGTCCACACCCCCTACCTTCACATGAGGGAAGGGGAATTTGAGTGAGGAAGTCCTCAGCAACATACCACGTTCAGTTTTGTGGATCTAAGTTTATCAGCAGGCAAAGAGTGTGGGATGCAGAGAAGGAGAAGCAACCCCATGTGAGAGAATAATGAGCAACTCTATCGATGTAGTCTGGTGAAAGCTTATCTTTTTTGTGCTTGGCCAAATTGGTTCTGTTTGTCTTTCAAACCATTTAAAGAGGATGATATTCCTGGTTAAAGGTCAGGTGCTTTTGCACAAATCATTTCAGTTTTCACTTTTCATGTATCTTGAGAAAATTTCCATCCAATTGCCAAAGGCCAATTAGAACTCAAGCTCATCTGGAGGTGGGTGCCCAAGTGGAATGGTTGAAATACATTTCTAAGATTTCTAGCCCCCAGGAGAACATCTATATAGAACTCTGAAACTCCTGTCATGGGACACAGTGCTTTTCTTTCTTTTAATGACAGAAGAGACTTTAGTTGCAAATTTCCCTAGAAGTTACTGGTAGGCTTGCATTCACACCGAAGTGTAAGCAGTTGATAGTAAACATCACAGTCTTGATGAGGATTTGATTCTGGTTCTGAGAAGGTCTCAGTAAGCATCAAGAACAACACAAACAGAGGTGGTATGGAGATTTTCCCTCCCCGCTGCATCCAGTGTAACTAGAGAAAGAAATTTTCCCTCAGTCCCTCCATTAGCCTGGGTACCAGGGAGGAACATGTCCCGGCAGCATGGTATACCAGGTGTCTGGGATTAGGGTCTGCAGCTCCCCCGCATTCCCTCTGGCTCCTCCCATCAGCACAGTATGTAGAATTTCCTCTTCCCAATTTCCCATCAGCCAATGCTGGCTTTATCCTTCCTGCATTGGGTTGAGATGGACCCTCTGAGAAGAAGTGATCCTTACCACTTCCTGCTCCATTGGGTGGATGTGTGTGTGTGTGTGTGTGTGTGTGTGTGTGTGAGTATGGGGTAGGGGGTGGAGGAGAGATGTGCCTGGTGCTAGGTTATGCCAAGACTCCTTATTTAAATAAATAAATACAATATTAAGAGTCCAGGAGCTGTGTGTACTCCAGAAAAGAAGTACATTTTCTACTAGAGTAGTATAGATTACATCGGTTTTGAGGTATATATACAAAGAGCTTATAGGTTTTCTGGAGTCTATTCCAACTCTAAAGTTTCAAATATTGTATTTAATAATATAGGGGTGTGTGTGTGTGTGTTTTGGTGAGTGTATGTTTTTACTTATGTAGCTATTTTCTTTTCAAGAAAGGCATTTTTAAAAATAACAAGAACCAAAAGTGGTTTAAATTTTATAACTTGGAAAGGCTTTTTATATAAATGAATTCACAAATCAGAAAAAGAATTCTTTATTAGGTCTTGAGTTCTAAATTATGACTCAGGAAATGTGGTCACTGGAGTTATGCATACCGCCCTTCTCTCTTGGGTCTAAATGCCTGGAAAGCAAATGGCTTAAAAAGATAAACCCAGCCAAACTGGTTATTCGGCTGCTTAGAAAGACCAGATCCTGCTCCTCTCTCCCTCGAACCCCAGACAGAGAGCCCATCACAGTTTTACTCTTTTCTTTCATTTTGCTTTGTCGTTTTACTTTCCTGAATTCATACAAACTGATCTATGTTTAAAACAAATGAGAGAAATACGGTTTGAGTTATTCTGGGAAAAAAGTGTTTATTTCCTCTTTGTAGAGATTCTGTTACTTGAGCTAATACTATTGCACAGGATCTGTGGTCCATGCAAACTTTCCGTGGAATCCCTTGAGTGATTTCCTAGGTTATGCTTTCAATAGATTCCTGGGTCAGTTTGATCATCTCTGCCCCAAAAGAAGAAAAGCTTATTCAAATAGATGAGTTGACTAAGTTTTTATCTAAATAGGCCTATGGTCTTTACTCAAATATTCCCCCAGTGAGGTCTTGACTGACCATCCTGTTTTAAATTGCATAATAGCTCCTCACCCTCCACACGCTTTTTGCCCTCTTTTCTGTGCTTTATTTGTCTCCAAGGTACATACTACCATCTGACCTACTACGTATTTTAATGATTTGTTTGTTGTCTGTTCCGATATCTGAGCAACTACCCCCTTCACACATGATGTAAACTCTATGAGAGCAAGGAGTTTTGTCTGTTTTGTTCACTGAATCCCCAAGGCGGAGAATAGTGTCTGATACATAGCAAGTATTCAGGAAATATTGTCAGATAAATAAATGGAATAAATAGATTGGATTTATCAAGTTGACTAGTTTTTTTTTTCCTAATATGTAACCTAAATTTAAATTTGATTAATTAGTCAAGTTTAATTTTTTGCTGTTTCTTCCTGTCTTTACCATTTTGGTCATTTTCTTTTCCATGTCTTGTTCCTTTGACAAGTTATGTGACACCAAAATGTGGGGAAAAGAAACAAAAAATCCATCATTCAAGTTATTTTACCTCACGTAGACCAAGAAAACCAGCTACGTCAGCAAATTTTTCACCTTCCAACTGGTTGTTTTGACACTTTGAGGACACCACTTCTGTTTTATGCATTGTCATTTAGTCTTCATCGTTTCATAGCACAAGAATTTGATCAGAGGACACTTCACACATTCCCCAGAGTAGAAGAACTGGGGTAGGTAGCTTGAGGCTGCCATACTGGAGTGCTGAAGCTGGAAGTCTGAAAGTGCTGAATTCTACAAAGCTTCCATCTTTGACCCTCGGTGATTCAGATACAATTTATATTATATGTAACTATTAACCATCAACAGTCACTAAAAACCTAGCTACCATGTCTTACCCTTCTTTTATTTCTGGAGAAAGATATATATATATACACACAATGTAATATAAGATAAACATTATATATATATAATATCCATACAATGTAATATAATATAAACATTATATATATATAATATCCATAAATTATATATGTCTGTGGGATACATATATATAGAGAGAGAGAGAGAGACGAAAGGTATGAATGAAGAAACGAAGAAATGATGTGTTGAATAATGCTTGAATCAGTGTTACTGAGCATAGTTCTTCTGCTTTTGCTCTAGGCTTCTTTTGCCCTGCATGAAGAATCTATAGCTCTTTACTTTCTGCCCCTCTTTGGCTCTCTTCTGGATGAGGAGACGTGCTCTGCACCTGCTGGTGTGTTTTTGTGTGATGTTTGGGATTTTCTGGGGTCTTCCCCAGAGGTGACTGTCTGCCAGTGGTGAGTGAATAATGCAGAACAGTCTACAGGCTGTAGCCACCGAGTAATCACTGGGAATTCTTCAAAACAATCTCAGGTGGGTAAAATTTTCCACAGAAAATAATAATAAGAGTAACAATAGCAGCACCAGCTACAATAAACAAGATATGCCCTGTATGCTTCCACCCAATTATTAGTTAATAATGCATAATTATGATTAATTCCACTCTTTAAATGCAGATTCTAAATAGCAATAACCATTTATTTTATGTTTTCACGTTATTTTCCTGCACGTCCTTTATGTCAATTATGTGTTTTCAGGCACATCTGATTGTGCTCTACTGTGGTTTCGATGGTTTGGTAATTGTACATTAAAAAAAAAAACACGTGTTTAGTATAAAAATTAATTACGTTAAGCATTCCTACTAATTTTGCCAGGCAAAAAACGGCATCCCACAAATTTTCAGCATAAAGCGGGTGGCCAGCCCGCTTAGGAGCTGTATGATCTGTGGCTGGGTTTTGCGCGTGAGCTCTGTCAAGGCAGTTTTCTGAAAGCTGGAGATGGAACGCAGTGGACAGCAGCATGCCCCTGCACTGGTCCCTGTGTTCTCTTAAAATTCATCTCTGGCATCCATCTAATCAACCACTTCCCAATTACAGTTATAATAACAGCGCTGGAAATATCATTTTGAAATGTCGCTGCGATCCAAATTGACAGAGCTTCTGCCAGCAAGCTGGAGAGTCAGGGATGTGGCTTCCTTCTTTTGGTTTGGTCGTATTTATAAGAGGTTGATTCCTGGTAATAATGAAGAAAAACATTAGATATTCTGTAAAAAATCTACCCAGAAGATCCATGGGAGCAGGAGAGGGGTGTAATAGCTGAAGGGAGAAAAGAAAAGGAGGGGCAGAACCAGAAGGAACTGGATGAAAAAAAGTCTGCTCAATATTGCAATATTTAGGGAATATTTTCTTATGATGCATTAAAAATATCTGATTCTTAAAACAATTTTCTGCTCCTGTAACTCAAAATAGCATTCACTAAGGGGGAGGGGAAATGTAACAATTAGTTAGCTTTATTTCTGAGGTTTTATTACTTTGATTCTGTTTGATTTAATCAGCCACGAACACAGCTACCAGCAGACGGTGACTTTTCCCTGAAATGTGCTTCCTGCCCAGAACGGTGGCTTGTGATTGTAGGTTAATATTAATGAAACATGAAAAGGCAGATCTTTTTTAGGAGAATTTGCTATTAACAAATAAAGACTTGGTAACATTTAGAATCACACCAGAAGTCACACCATCGAAAATATGGCCGGAGCAGATTCCGGAGCCAGCCCGCCATGATCAACTGATAAATTTGTTTACATCCTTCAAAAGTTATAACTCAGTATAGACGTAGTGACGTCCTACTTTTCACATTCATGTTCAATTCACAAACATAAAGAGACTCTGAGCCATTAGGGAAGCTTTCATTTTGGCTGGGGAAGGATGAAATGATAGTGATAGTGGCTTTCATAGCAGAAAATAATTGTATACTTTTCTTATTATTATTTTTGGCAAGGCGCGCGCATTTCAGCTTTCCGGTGTATTACATCATTACATTGTATAATGCATCATAATGATAGAGTGAATAGAGATGAAGAAATGCCAGCGTCTGCTGCAAGTTAAAAGAGAGAGACATTGCATGCATTTTCAGCTGGGGAGGCTGCTGTTCAGCGAAGTGTTCTCTGAGATGAAACAAAGCTGCCTTCCCACTTGGCATTCACATTAATTGTGGACTTGCCAACCGGCCAGTTTCGTTGGTATATAAATTAGTGGGGAATAATTCCACTTGTCTCAAAAACCGGAATATCTGAGGAATGCTTCCTGAGATGGTGACTTATTTGTTTTTTTGTGGTTTGCACCCAGCTCCCAGAAAACCTCCAGGATCTGCTAAACACAAAAAAAGCTCTGTGTTTCACCCTGGCATACCTGTGTAAGAGGTAATGGCTGTCATTAGGACAAATTATTAGGAAGTTTTATGATTTTCAGCAGCCTATTTTTCAGATATATTAAAATGAATCATTTCTCAAATCCTCATTTTTGAAAAATGAAAATCCATTGATGCTTCCTGAGAGGAAATTTAAACATGCTTATTGTTGTTAATAATAATACTAGTAAATGCTAATTGAGAGTCAATGATAGTCTAGGAGCTGCCAGTCAGGACGTGTCAATGGGATGCTAAGACAACCAGTTACAAAGGAAAAGAAAATTTTAGTCAGTTCATTTATTTGTTATATTTGTTTGCCGTTGTGTTGCAAAATAAATGCTTTTTCAGTGGCTAAAATAGATTTTTTGAATAATCCAAATTTAGCCAAATGTATTTGATGCTGCCTTCTAAAATGTTCTGTATTTCTTAGTTCTACAACAATTATAGTGATGATAAATATATAGTCCAGGCCTTTCAATGCCCCTTTAACCTTTTACAATTGAAATTAACTAAATCTTAAACATTCACTTTTTCATTCCACAATTGTGAACGTATTGTATGCTTTGTATGGTGCTGGCACCCGGGATACAAAGGTGAACAACACAGACCTGGACCCTCTCTTCCTGGAGCTCACGGTCTAGCAGTCTAGATACCTTTATACCACAACTTGACAATTCTGGCCATACCAGGGTTTGCACACTTGCATCAAGTATAACAGTCACTTTTAGTCGGACCAATTAGCCTTGAACTTATTGAGAAAGGCCATGTTGGTCTTAGTATTTATTCTGTTGCCTTAAGTCTTAGCAGGAAAAAAAAAAAAAGCATTAAACCAGTTAGTTGAAGACAAAGTACATGGATGTTTCCACTGTCACCTGTTTATTTGGGCAACAACGAGACCCAGATTTTCTGTCCTTTAGATAATAGAATATTTTGGATTTTTACCAGTCATGCAATGCAACACTTACATAATCCAATAAAACAGGTGTATTTGGTTATTGAGAAAATCAGAAGTGCCCAGTTACTTAGTTAGCTAGCTATCTGGTTAGTCAGTTAGTCTGTTATTTGGGTGTTTGACTATGTTTACTGATACCCACACCCGTTACAGCTGCCAAATGCTTTATAATTTACAAAACATTTTGAATATTTCGTTTGCTTAGTGGTGAAGATCACGGGCTTTGGAGTCATCCAGGTGGATAGGCCTAGGTTCAAATAGTGGTTCTGCCATGTATTTACTAAGTGACCTTAAATTCTGTAAGCTTCAGTTCCCTCCTTGTAAAATAAGGACAATAGCTATTTCCCAGGGTTGCTATGAGAGTTGATGAGATAATCCATTAAACTAGTAGGAAACACTCAATAAATGGCAGCTATTATTTTTGTTGTTGTTTTTTAATAATTTCTAATCCTTATTACAACTTTATGAAGCAGCCTGCTAATGATCTCGTGAAATCCTCCTGTTTATTTTCATCTGTATGTGGCGGCACAGACAGACTCCCTTTCCTGGGGTTCCAGGAAACTTCCCTTTTCTTCATCTAAGTATTTCCTACCCATTCTTTAGGGCTCGGTTAGAGGTCTTTTTCCTGACTTCAGCACTTCAGTTCAACACATTGCTCCACAAATATTTATTTAGCTTCACTATATGCAAGTCACTGTGTTAAGTCCTGTAGACACAGCAACAAAAGTGGGAGAGATTATTGTCCCTGCCACCATGGAGCTTACGTTCTATCAGAGGAAGCAGTCTTTCAACAAATATTGCAAAGATACGTGTTTATTTCAGGCTGGATGAAGTGCTTACAAGGTGAAGTACTGGGCATTAAGAATGCATATTCCTGGAGACTGACACAATCTGGGGTTGGAAAGATTTCCTTGAGGAGGAGGTATTGGGTGGAGATCTAAAAAATGATGAGGATTAATCCAAGGGAAGAGGGTCAGGCAAGGTGGGGAGAGAATCTGCCATATTTTCCATCTGTGCAAAGCCTTGAGGCGCATGCAACATACCTTCTAGCAGCTTTTGATTTGGGGGAACACCTTCCCTGACCACCCTGGTGAACAATGAGCTGCCTTTTCTTGGCAGCCCAAAAATGCTTACTGTTGGAACTGTTTATTTGACTTCTTTCCAAATATGCCTTGTTCATCCATTCATTCATTTATTCAACAAATATTTATAGAACATCTAGGGAGATCCCAAGTATAGAAACACCCATGCTTTACATGCATTTATATAACCAACCATCTCTAAGGTATATTTTTATAACTGTAGATCTGGGCTTGTTTACTACGTTACAATCCTGACTGCAGGAGACGTGTCTATCATCACTTTCTGTCCCATTCAGTAACTTGCACACAGTAGATGCTCAATAGATTTCGATGACCTCAGGTGACCTCTGTGCTGATCTCTCACATGGCTATTATCTGCCATACTTTTTAAATCCCTGGCAACATTCTGCAATGTTGAATGTTTCTAGCCTAACAAAAAACATAATTAGGAAGGTAAATCTGCTGAAGCTGAAACAAATCGTTTAATTCATTCCACGAGCCAAATGGAAAATGATTTTGAGATTATCCACCGTATTGGGTTATCTGCTCTACTGCTCCGTACCATTAACTCAGGCAGTTGGGAATTGCTTGCAATTCACAAAGAAGCAGATTGTGTTTGGTTTGCGTTGGCTGTGTACCCTCCTCTGAAGTGGCTGCAAGTCCTCTCCAACTCAGCTAAGGCAGCCAGTCAGGGTGGCCAATAAGCCAAGTAGGTTTCTCCCACGTTGGTGCTTCTGTGTAGTGTGGGGCTCATGTGCACACGTGTATGCCTACCTTCTCAACTCTAGTTCCCCATCGACTAAAGGTGGCGCCTGGTAGATACTTAGTCACCTGAATTTCTGGATGACATGAGGATTCCTGTTAACCTTTCACCTTTTTTAGGGATAAAAGTGACCTGATACTGTCTTGTTCAGAGTAATTTTCCTTTCACAAGAGGTGGGTGCTGTCTCTGTTTCTAAGAGGTTTTGGGAGGGCATCTTGACCGTGCAGAAGCTCCCTGGCACTGGAGAGGTTGAGGTGTAGAGCATTTTAGCAGTTGAATCCACTCATCTCCTTGCTCTGAGACCTCTTCCTGCTTCTCTGGCTTTTGAAAGTTTCCGTGTCTAATGTGGCAGGGTGAGGCGGCACCATCATGAGACACTTGTTGCAAGCTTGGTGGGAACCTATCCTTAGACCAACTTGTACTATTCAAGGACACCTTTGAAAGAGAGCAGCTGATAAGAGCTGTGCTTGTGAGAGGTGCAGTTTTTGGGTGTGCAGTTCTAAGGCGACTGGGCTCCAATGCTGCAGTTTTACAGAGGGTTCAGATGTCTCTTTACAAAACCTGAGACTGAGCCCTTCAGTAACTGCTTGACAGTGAAGAAGATGGGAAACACATAGACGGAAGGGTGTGTAGATAGATAGACGATTATTAGATACATAAAGTGCTGGTTTCCTGTAGGGACTTGCTCCCAGGGTAGCTAGGGAGTTACTCAGATGGTCTTAAGAGTTTTTCTTCATCACCTTTGCTCGATGAGTCTGGGGGCCCTTCCTGTCCTTTGGAGCTGTGAAGAGAGGCAGTGACACTGGTGCTTTGCAGGCCTGGATGCTCCTCCAGGGCCAATATGGACCATTCTGGCAAGGCTCCTGTGAGGCCAACAGAGGCAGACCCAGGCATTGGCAGGTGTCACACTTTATTAGGAAGGCTACTTATGAGTTTGGCTGCGTGTTCTCAGAATGTAGGAAGGCTGAAGTCTTGGGGGAAATAAGTTAATAAAAAGAAAACACCTGACTCAAAGCAGGTCCCTTAAATAGAATAGGCAATTTGCTAATATCGCGGTACAAATGATGCTTTTCTTATACTAACCCAGACAGAATAAAGGACAACTGAAAACAGCTCATAAAAAGTACGATAACTTTTGTATCAAAATATTGTTGTAATCTAAATGCAGGATGGTTCCATCTACATTAGCATAAGAAAGGCCACTGACCTATAAATCTAGCATGATGGTAGGGTGGCACTCCATAACGAGGACTTTTGCCTAGACTTTTTGCTCAGGGAAAACTCCAAAGCTATTAAAAAGAAAAAAAGCAAGATCTTAATGTTTAATAGCACTGAAGAACACTGGCTACACGAACTGAGACAGCAGTTCACTCTGGCTCTCCCTCCCGTGTGTATGTTCTCATTCCCTCTGCCTCTACTTGAAAGTTGGCTAAAAAGACAAATCAGGGCATAGTTCTTACGGTGACAACCAGTAAGAAGCCAGGACTGTCAGTCACACAACCACAAGGAACTGAATTCTGCCAGCAACCATGTGAGTTTAGAAGAGGACCCAAGCTCCAGAAAGGAGCACAGCCCCAACTGTCACTGTGATTGTAGCCTTGTGACCCCCTGAGTAGGGAACCCAGCTAAGTTGTGCCTGGACACCTGGCTGCAGAAACCATGAGATAATTAATGTGTGCTGTTTTAAGTCACTAAATGTGTGGTAATTTGTTACACAGCAATAGAAAACCAGTACAAATTATTCTCTTTACAAAATATTCTACCGTATAGCTCTTAAATAGCAAAGTCACTGGATACTCTTACAGGATTCAATGTATAAAGTTGCAGTTGACACACAACTTCTGGCCTATAAGCATCACGATAGAAAGCACGGTGATCTGTACTCCTGCTGCTCTCCAACTGCTTCCACCTCCAACGGAGGAGGGCCCCACTGGACCTGTGAAACATCTGGCCTGTCCCATGGCGCCCCTGCCGTGGCAGGCCCCTTTCTCAGCTGTCTTAGCACCGACACGTTTGATCCAAATAGGGATTATTAGTCCTGAGGGGCCTGGGGGGAGGTGTTGCTGGTGACAAGCCTCCTCCCCATGCTAATAGCCCTAACCCTCGTGGAATTTCAACTAAAGCTGTATACTGAGAATCCACAGGGTTATCCAGACAGACTTTCATGCTGGTCCTTTTCTGTTTTGCCCCAGGGAGAATCTGGCCAACTATATATTCATTGCTATTTTCCCCATTATTTATTACCTAGACAGAATAGCATGATTAATTATTGATCATAGACCAGTAACTGATTAAAGTGTGGTTCTGATCAGCAGTCAAAAGTCATTTGTTTCCAGGCGTTTGTAGTTCCTGCATAGAGAGTGGCAGAACAATACTCTCTTTTCAATGCATAAAATATGACACCTGTAGGCAGGCTGTAGTTATAAGCCAGCAATGGAGCTCTTCAACTGTACTTTGTCTTAATAAATGGGAAATAATGATTTGCCGAAAGAGAGAAACTGTTCGGAAGATTTACATGTAGAGAATATGATGTGAAATATAATAGGAGGATTCTAATTAGAATTGTTTCTCATGGACTAAATGCTTTGCTGAAGAGAAACTCACTAGGAATAGCTCTTTACCATCTGGGAAGCGTATCAAATTTTGTCTCATTCTTACTTTATTTCTGGGTTTATTCTCCCTCTCCACCTTTCCTCAGTCACTCCTTCTCTCCCTTCTTTTCTTGTTCCCTCACTCTTTTCTTCCCTCTCTCCTTTCTTTACATTTTTGATTGGATAGTCTATGTCAGGAGATGGCAAACTATGGCCCGTGGGTCAAACTCAGCCCACCATCTGTTTTTGTAAATAAGGTTTTGGAACACAACCAGGCTCATTTGTTTTCATATTGTCTATAGGTGCTTTTGCACTATAATGGGTGCTGCGCAGTTATGACAGAGAACATATTGTCCACAAAGCCTAAAATATTTACTATCTGGCCAGTAAAGAAAAAAGTATGCTGACCCCTATCCTATGTGTCAGGCACTGGGGATACAATCACAAATAAGACACAGTCCCTGTCCTCAGTGGCTTCAGAGTTATGTGACTATATAATTATACTATCTCGTGGAGGGTAGGACAGTGGACATCTGAATGAAATACTGTGGGAGCCAGGGGACAAACATTATGTATTTAAGAAATGGAATTAGAGGATGACATCTCAGCAAAGGTAATATTTGAGTTGGGAGTTTCTTGGCAGCTTGGAAGTGGAGAAAAAGAATCAGGACATGAATCCTGTAGCTCAAATATCTTATTTCAGCCCCCACAAAATACCCAATCCAAAGTTATAGTTCCTTATTTGGAACTATACCTATTTTTTTTTTTGTGGCCAGTACCAAAGTTATTACTGAGTCTTCTGCTTAGAAACATCTCCAGACGTGGGCGGCTTTGTGGAATCTAATTTTTCTCTTGGATGTTGGAACCTACTATATTGGTGAAGAATGGAGCTTCTGATGGTGGGGAGTGGCAGAAGATCTTGAGTGGCCAAACTGTCTCAAACCTCCAGGAATGCTTGCAGAAGCTACTGCATTTGTCTTGAAAATATAAGAGCATGTCTCCATTGCTCTGATCATTGCAAATGGGAGTCAGATGGCACGGGAAGAGGAGGAGACTCCCACGTGCCCACAGACAGAAATGGCCCTAGGGTTTCCAGCAGTATTTGCTGCTAGAGAGAAGTATCCCTGAAGTTTTGGCAGGAAGCCCCTTCTCACTGCCAACATTCAAACTTACCTGGAAGCTAAGTTCATTCCAGAAACAAACATTATGGTTTTTCTTCTCTCTTCTAAAAAAAATGTTCAAACTCAAAGTAGGCAGTTCATTCCAAGAACCTAGCTTCAGTCCACCTAGGATACTTTCCCGGCCAAGCAAAAACAAAAACTCAATTACAAAAATCAAGTAAAGACCAGAAGCCAACTGTGTCAGATTTATGAACTCTCTTTCTGTCAGAGTAGAAAGAACTGGTACTAGTTTGGTCTCTAGAAAAAGAGAAATAGGAGAAGAATGCTGGAAATCGTTTGAAAATGAGTTTTAAAAAAGTTGGGCAGCAAGATTTTGCCAAAAAAAAGAAAAGAAAATCCACTGGAATAGGTGAAACCATCATACTTCGTTTCCCAGTTATCAAGATGTCAATTCCTGTGTAAGAGGATTTTAATCCAAAATTCCTAAGGTAAAAGGAACTTTCCTTTATTGAATGTGGAGTGAATGTCAGTTGAGTCGCCTGGCTTATTTTGACTTTTAGACGTATACATAAATCTCCTCCCTGGAGTTGTTAGGTTCTCCAATCCAGAAACTCTAGAAACTTCTGGCACACCTAGGAAAGGTAGTCGTGTCAGGTTATGAACCTAGGACTTGAGCGAACTATGCTTGTGCTTTAATCCATGTTCTCCGTTCCTTAGCCTGAGGCCTTGATCAAGTCAGCTAACTTCTCTGAACCCTGGTTTCTTCATCTGTAAAATGTGAATAGTAATAGTGATGTGATGTGGCAATTGTGAGATTTTCACGAAGTAATATCCATAAAGCAGTAAGTACCATACCCAACACGTGGTAGGTGATTTATAAATCTTAGCTACTTTTGTTTTTAGTTCAATGTTATAGTAATTTGATTTCCTAGGAAGTTTGGGGATATTAGAGACTGACTTGGACTTGCAAGTTCACACTTTTGCCCACACACATTTGGAATGTGTTCACCCAGTCAATTAAAATCAGAGTGGTGCTTACTGAGCAATTTGTGAGCACAAATTTCTGAATGTCTGCTTGAAGAATGGACAACAGAAAAGACAATAAAATCTTCAGGAGACAAGAAGATTTTTTTTATTTACTCAACATCCACTGAATAAGCATTATGCATTAGACACTGGGCAATGGCTTGGGAGACAAAGATAAATAAAATATTGTTCTTGGCTCAAGATTTTATAGTCTAGTTACTCTGTAGGCATGTTAACAGAAGATTATAATTCTCTGTGAAAAGTGCCATAGTGGAATCCACGAGATTCAGATGGCAGCAAGGGGACAGGGAAGGCCTCGTGGAAGAAGCTTTTGAGCTGAAATTCAAAGAACAAGCAGGTGCTTTTCAGGCAGCAGGTGAGGGGAGGACATGCCAGGCAGAAGGAACCATGCGGAAAGACATCGAGTAGTTCAGCACTGCTGGAGCATAAAGCACGTGCAGGAGATAGTGGAGGGAGGTGCAGCTGGACTGGTTGGCTGAGCCCTACATGCCCCACAAAGCGTTCTGCTTAAATCAGGTAAATGAGAGGGGGCCATTGGGAAATTTTCAGCAGGTAAGTCACATGATCCAATATGCTTGATAGAAAGATAATCTGGTTGGCAATGTGTAGGACTAATTGGAGACAGGGAGTCAGGGAGATAGATCAGTTATGAGGCTATTGCAAGTACCCAGGCAAGAGATGATGAAGTTCTGACTCAGGGCTGTGAAAGTGAAGAAGAAGAGGAGGAAAAACATGTGAGTGATGCTGAGAAGGTAGGAACTGATACAGATGGACAGGTGTTGATTGTTATTCAAGTGAAGTCTGGTTTAGGTGTGCAGATCTCTCACAGCACTGACAGAAATTTGATGTATGTACCTGAAAACTCCTGTGATCTGAGGTGGGACCTATGGGAGACCAATGTTGGCCTGCTCATATTAGCTCCTTAAAACTCTAAATAGGACCAGAGATTTAGTCCTCCAAGTTCCATTCTTGTTGATTGATATCTGGTTGCATATCTCACAGTGTGGGTCAGCCTAAGTCATGGTTGAGTGCCCACAATCTGTGGATCTTAGTTTATCATCAAAAAGAAATAGCCTGTTGACAAAAAATGGACAATTCACACTTTCCTTAACAAATTCTGGCTTCTTGAAACTCTAAATAAAAACTCCAATCTCTCAGAGATTATATTTAAATATCGTACTATTCATTATCCACCCACTCATCTATCCATCCATACATATGTCCATCCATCATTGATTATCTTTGACTAGCCACAAAAACCACCGGTGAATTTTAACAGGTAGTGTGAATCAATTTACCAACCATTGCCATCAGGAAAGAGTCAGGAAAATTCAAGATGTAGATTTGGAAACATCTTTTGTCAAATCTAAAATCCACAAAGCCTGTTTATTTGCTTGCTCTAATAATCCAAATCTTGTGTGTTTTTTTTTAAAGGATATTTGCTAACAAAGCAATTAGTAAAGACATATTTTTTTGTGTATATGTGTATGTGTGTAAATATGTACAGTCATGTGTCACAACGACAAGGATGCGTTCTGAGAAATGCATCGTTAGGTGATTTCATCATTGTACAAACATCATAGAGTGTACTTACAAAAACCTGGAAGGTATAACTACTACACCTAGGGTATATGGTACTAATCTTATGGGGCCACCATTGTATATGCGGTCCATCGTTGACTGAAACGTCATTATGCAGCACATGACTGTATATGTATATATGTGTGTATATATATATATATATTCAGTCTGACTCTTAATATATGCTAATCTCCATAGCACATGTAATATTAAAAGAAAATTTGGTAATACTTGAAATGTTCTATCATTGTGAATTCATTTTATATTCATTGTAATAGCATTGATCAAAATGAATTCATTTGGTATTCATGTAGATGTCACATGTACTTCCATAGGTGTTTCATTGTAAATTAGCATTTCTCAGAGGACACTTAAAGTAAGTGTTACTGAAAGTCCTCATTACACATATTGCCGAGATTAGTACATTAAGGATCATGTACTTACATAGTACTAATGCATTTCTGCCACTTAAAATACTACATTACCCATTTCTGATATCTAGCAAATATCTAAAGCAATTTTGAGAATTACTGACATCCTGAAGGAAGTGGTACTTTTATGATTAAGCGAGTTGCCTATATTTTGTTCTGATTTTTTAAAAAAACTAGAGTTCTGTTAAATACAAAAAAAAGAGGATTAAAGATGAAATTTATACACTGCCAACAACAATCTTTAAATGAATTTCATATAGTCAGTCACCCAAAGAAAGAAGAACCTTATCTAATTTTATTTTTAATCAATCACTTTGTTAAAAAAAGTCAAGTGCAGAATTTGTGGACCAGGCTATAGATTTGCCAAGAAAACATTGAAAACCTGGATATACCATTTTTGAGCTTGACTTATCTCAGAAGCAACAAACAAACATACAAGCAAATGGAGGATCATCAGTCTTTGCTATTTATGCCCTCCTCTCCTTGTAACTTACCCATTACTATTTGGGGCGGAATTTTTGTTGTGATCATCATGATGTTGGGGGAAAATGGTGGCGGCTCACCCGGATAGCAGTTGGCTACAGGGGAATTGACGAGTAAGTCAAGAAACGCTGTTGTTGGCTCTTCTCAACTGCCCGAGAATTCTGACAGAGAAAGGAGGAGGGTTCTGATGAGTGGCATGGCAGTGGCAACAGGCTTGTAGAGCAAGCAGGTAAAGCTTTGGGATTCATCAGGATATTCTGAGTGCTGGTTGGGATGTCTGTCTGAGAGTCACACTTCAAAAAGACATAACATATGCTTTGAAGAATAGGATTTCCCACTACAGTTTTGGTGGGGTGGAAAATGGTACAGCTGCTATGGAAAACAGTATGGAGGTTCCTCAAAAAATTAAAAATAGACTACCATATCAGCAATCTCACTTCTGGGTATATGTCCAAAAGAATTGAAATTAGGATCTCAAAGAGATATTAGCACTCTCATGGTCATTAAAGCACTAATCACAATAGCCAAGATGTGGAAACAACCTAAATGTCTATTGATGGATGAGGAATAAAGAAAATGTGATACATACATACAATGGAATATTAGTCATCCTTGAAAAAGAAGGAAATCTTGTAAAATTCAACAATATGGATGAATGTTAAGGACATTATACTAAATGAAGTAAGCCAGTCAGAGAAGGGCAAATTCTGCATGATTGCACTTATATGAGATATCTAAATTTGTCAAATTCGTAGAATCAAAGGGTGGAATGGTAGTTACTGGGGCTGGAGGGAGGGGGAAATAGGGAGTTGCTAATCTAGGAGCATAAAATTTCAGTTAAGCAAGATAAGTTCTAGAGATCTGCTGTACGACATTGTACCTATAGTTAACAATACAGTATTGTACACTTAAAAATTTGTTAAGAAGGTAAATCTTGTGTTGTGTTCTTACCACAATAAAATAAAACTAAAAAAAAAAAAAAAAGACAATAGAGTTTCCCAATAAAAAGCTGTGCACTAAAGGGATTTAGGGTCACATAAGGGAAAACTCTTAGTGCTTCCAGGACATGCCCAGTCATCCATTGTAGGTCCAAAGTTCTTTTTCTTCTTAGATTCATTTGTTCTTATCTTCCTCTCTGCGCAGACCATCTGTTTGCTCTCTACACCTGGTACCACACTGAAGGGTTGTCCATGCGATGGACTTTCTCCTCTCAGCCACGCTGTCAGGAGACAGCACCTTATTTGGCGCTGACTCAGTGGGAGCCAAGTTTCCAGAGGTTACCAACTCACACCTGCAGAATTTGCCGGCACATCCGTTTTGCAAACACACAAAATGGGTAATTGGGCACACAAATGCCTATTTGCATTGCAATTTGGCGTTTGTATACACAGTGATGGATTTTTTTCATGTGCAAATGTGGGGGATGCAAGTGCAAAATGGATGTCCTCAGGAAGGAGGGGTGCCTCTAAAAACATATATCTTTTCAGAAACTTGCTAGAATTTTGAGGAGTACCAGGAAAATATGTAGGCATATGGTTGTATTTTTCTTTTTTCCCCCATTCAGGGAAAGTCCTAATAGAACACAGTTCATTTGTTACTTTTTGAAGAAGGGCTACGTTTTCCCAAATAGGCAGAGAGACATCAGGGTTTTTACACTCGAATAAAGGACTTATCTAAGGTGTCATGCAGTCAGCTAATAAATATTAGTACTTTAGCTCTAATGAAATATGAGAAGTTTTTACATTCTTAGAGTGTTGGGCATTTTCTGATGAGGGCCATACACTGGTTTTGAGGCGCATTGTTCTGTTTAATGTTAAAGTTCTACACGCAAACACAGGGCAACATCTGGAACCACAGATTTTATAACTAATCAGAATAATGCAAAAAAAAATAGTGATGGCCCTTGTACAAGGAATGGATGCAGAGTGTTGAGGTGCTTCACGTGTTCCGCGTCATTCTCTGGTTTCTTTGTCCCTCCTGTCTGCCCTTGGCTCTTTAAGTCTCAGTGCTGCTCTCTCAAATCTCATCATGTCCAGGGGGGCTCAGGAAAGGAAGATGCGAGCATCCACCTGAGGGATCCTAGACTATGGCTCAGAACCATGCCCTCCTTTGCCAGTCACTGACTTGCATCTGCCTGTTGTCCAGACTCTGGCCCCTGGTTCCACATCAGAGTCCATATCTTCTGATCCCGTCTGCTAATGACAACTTGCAGGACCTTCTCTTGGATCTTTTGGACGCTAGCTTACTGCTCAGTTGTGGCTTCACTTCCTTCCTTTGTTTTGCCTGTGATGCTCTGTGGAATCTGCTTCTAGGAAAGCCTGACTGGCCTGCAGCCAGGACATGAACTTCTGCCCAGCAACTATGGGTATGGATCACGAGCTTTGTTCCTGGCCCTCCTCTTCTTTCTCCGAACATTCTTACTTTTTCTGAGCCCAGGCACACTCATGACTTGCATTATCGCCTGTAGTCTGACTGACACCACTCATCTATGTTTCATTGTTGCCCAGTTGCTTTGTGCTGTCATTATCTCTATTTTAACATACCTAAAGCCGGATTTGGTTTTCTCTCCTTAGTTTCTTCCTCCTAGCATTTGATTTGCTGTCCCCGTCTTCTCTCCTCTCTCAGCCTTTTCATCCTCATGGTTGCCTTTCTTTTCTCTTCCACTCTTATCCCAAGGGCCATTGAGTCTTCCTGAGACTCCTTTTGAACTGTCTCAGGTTCTAAGCCTTTCTCTTTACTACAGCCACCACCATCCGGTCCCCTTATGACTGGATGGTGGTATTTACTGTCTGAGATGTCTTTTTGCTTGACTATTATTTCATTAAATGCCCTGCTTACTATGGCGTTCATGTGATTATGAGCTAAAGAGATCCCAAATTATCAGGGCAAGTTCCAGCTCCCCTTCATGGCCTCAGGGCATATATTCACCATTATTTCCCACAGTAATACTGGGAAATTCTTTAACAGATTTTTACTCCAGACTTTTCTCTTCATTTGCTCAAATATGCCTCTCTCTTACCTGCCTCTGCCTCTTTCCATGTGGATTTCTCAGCCTGGAATATTTTCTCCTTCCTCATTTCTCTAAATCCCAAAACAGCCTTTGAGGTCCCCACAAGCCCTAGTTCTTGAACGAAACTGCTTTAAATTGGCCCAACACAGCTTTTGCCCACTCTGAATCCTACAGCAGTGAGAGCCCGACAGCTGTGGCTCTACGTGGATCAAGCATCTCCTCGAATTATTTTTTCAGGTCTTGCACTAGGCTGCAATTTCCTTAAGGATGGTCGCTATGCTTCATAATATTATGCCCTTTGCAATACTTAGCACAGTGCCATTCATATGGAAAATGCTCCCTTAAGACTTCTTGACTCTGTTTCTCTTTACATCTCAGAGCACTGGAGATTAGAAGAGAAGCCTGAAGGGGCCGGCCCCGTGGCTTAGCGGTTAAGTGCACACGCTCTGCTACTGGCGGCCCGGTTCGGATCCCGGGCGCACACCAAGGCACCGCTTCTCCGGCCATGCTGAGGCCGCATCCCACATACAGCAACTAGAAGGATGTGCAACTCCGACATACAACTATCTACTGGGGTTTTGGGGAGAAAAGGGGAAAAAAAAATAAAAGGAGGAGGATTGGCAATAGATGTTAGCTCAGGGCTGGTCTTCCTCAGCAAAAAGAGGAAGATTGGCATGGATGTTAGCTCAGGGCTAATCTTCCTCACAAAAAAAAAAAAAAAGGAAGAGAAGCCTAAAGAGTTAGTAGCGGGAGAAAGTCGTGAAGCTCCATTAAATATTCTCTATTTATAATGCTTCCAGCACACCAGGTTATTATTATTGTTTAATATCTAAACTCCGGTTCCTCCCCTTTTCTCCTCCTCCAGAGTAACAAGGGCCTAATAGGCTTCATGTATAAGTGCCTATTTTTATTAAAGACAAGTGTAATCTTTTGTAGACCAAATGTCCCTATCATAAATGCTAACGGAGAAAAATATTAGGACTCATTTATTTATGAACCTGTCAATAATGAGGAGCAGTTATGTAAAAAAGGCTTCCTCAGCAAAAGCTCCTGAGCAAACAATGCACACTGGGGAAAAGACGCTAGTTAGCCTTCTTGACTTAGATAAAGCTATGCAGAAATGACAAGTGCCAGGAATTAGCGCAGCCTCTTCAACAAGATAACTCTGTACATCTTTGTCTATTTCAATCACCAAAGACTCCGATTCAGTGTAAAATTAAACCTTGGATGCCATCAATTTCTGTTAACCTCTTTATATTGTTCTGTGTTCATGCCTATGTGATAGATAGATTTTGTCATTTTATTAAATGGTGACATCTTTACAGACACGTGACCTAAAAATCTGTTTGCTCCTTAGCAAAGTATTCTAAATCGTCTCATGGTGTGGTTCACAACTAGGGGACTGGATGTATTCCCATATCCCATTGGTCAACTCCTTGTCTTTAAAAACTTGACACTTCTGTTTGAGCTACCCTGCTTTTGGCTGCTTACCCCAAACCTACCCTGCTCCAAATAATCTGGTTAGAATACTACTTAAGGTCTAGACTCCATCAGGCTGTTTATTATATTCACATATCTATCATGGAAACTGTGATTTGAAGCATCATCTCCCTCTGTACTTATTTCCTTCTTACCGCTCAGTACCACCCTCCAGCCTATTTTAAAGGCTCCTGATTACCCACGATTTCAACAGTTAGTTTTAATCTGGGCTGTTCTAAAATTTTACTGCTTAATATTCTTTGCTGCCAATAGGTTTTTATTAATTTATTCATTCATTATTGTAAGAAATAACAATAAAAATGATCATCCAAATTGGGAAATAGGAATTATAAGAAATTACAGTTTAATTTTGGAGTCCAGGTTTATTTACAGTAAGTCTTGTGTAGACTCGTGATGAAGCCAGTAGGACCAAGGAGCATGGCATGTTTCAAGCTGTCCTACCAGGCACTGGCCCAGCTCAGGGTGTCGTTCACGTGTGAGACAATTCTGTGTCCAGGGTACAGGAGAACATCACGTAGCTTAGAAGAAAAGTGTACAACATGCTCTAAATTCCCTACTCTCCTTCATTAACTTCGTTCCAAATTTTATTTCATTAAAATGTTTCCTACCATTTAATTTTGTGCAGGTCTGCATTCCCTCTTGTCCTCTTCCTAGGAACCTCACTTCTCTGGATGAATACCATTTTTGTTTAATGTGCTTCCCCTACCTTTTATTAACTACATTGTGTTCTTCTTTTTTTTTCCATTCAGGAGACAATATGACATGCTTCGTCCCTTATGGTGAGATGGGTGCCAAAATTCAGCTTCTGTAAACTTCTTCTCAATTTGAGTACTGATTACACTGGTTCCCTGGGAAATATTACAAGCTATCATTTAAATATGTATTTACATGATATTTTAAGATGCACGTTATCTAGCCAATAAAGCAAAACAGCTCACAACAAGGAAACGGAATCAAGTGCATTTAGATGGTGTTTAAAAGCACAGGTTGCTTTGTAGTAAATGGTGAGGGAGCCTTTGGGACAGACGCTGTTCGTCAAGGGAACTCTATGCAGGGTCTTAACTTTGTTGCTGCGATTGTTTCTGTGACCTGCAGCTTTGCCCTCTGGGTTAGATAGACGGGACCACTGCGTAAAAGTCACCGTGATCTTTACATTTGTGAAATTTTTGGTAGTTGAAGAAAGAAGTAGCGATGGAAGTGAAAGAAAGGCAGAAAGAAAATTACAAAGTAGGGAAGAAGAAAAGAAGATTAGGAGAAAAGGACATTGATACTTTGGAAACAAAGAAAACCTACCTAGGCAGCTATTCTGAGCTAAAAAAAAAAGGTGCAGATCTCCTTGGAAAAGACATACAACAATGTGGTCTTTGCTTGTAAGTGGCCGTGACTGTGGATATTTGGATTATTAGCCAGCCTCCTGAAAGCCATGCCAACCAAAATCACGAGCAGAAACTCTGAATCAGCACAGGGATGAATTCTATTTGAGAGCTCCATCAAACAAACAACAGCAACACAACACCACCACCACCACAGCGAAAGGAATCATTTTTAGAGGGAGCAGCTGTCCAGCTTTCACCCTCAGATATTGAAAAATTTACAGAATGCAATGCTCCAAGTCATATTCAAGTAGTTCTACGCTCGCTTCTGGCTCTTCTTATTTCCTGTTCCTCTCTCTGTTCCCCATCTAAGACCCTCACGTCTGGGCAAGACCTCTGTGACATGAGCGCCATGTCTGCCAGCTGGAGGAGCGCCACCCCTCCTGCATTTACTTTTCCTCCCCCCTTTCTCTGTTGCCTGAGCTTTAGCTTTCTTCTCCAGACACTTCTCAACTTTTCAGGTGTGCTCTAAGTGTCCCTTCCCTATTTAAAATCAAAAAGAAAGAAAAAGAAAAAAGGAAAAAAAAAGCACATGTGGTTTAATTTTCACTATTTTTAGGTGTTAAGTTTTAGATTCGCACTCTATGTCTTAAACCACTGTATTAGAATGCTGCTTGACTCACTCCCAAATTGAAGACCTTTTAAAAAAATTGAAGCAGTCCAATAATTTTAAATCACTCTACACTGTGCATTGCAATTTAAAATTATTGGAGTGCTTCAAATTTTTATAAGCCCTTGAATTTGGAAGTGATCAAGGTTCTAGGCATACTCAGTGTAGAGCAATTTAAAATTATAAGAGCTGTCAAATTTTTATATAAGCACTTCAGTTAGAAAAGGGATTTGGGTTCTGGGCATGTGCAGAGAAGAGCCATTTAAATTATTAAAAGTACTGCAATTTTTTTTTTTCCCCAAGCACCTGATTTTGGAAGAGTTTTGGTTTGTGCAGCCTAAAGTGACAACTTTCTTTGAGAGAGTCTGTGTAAAGAGACTTTCAATCTTTCAAACAGGGCCAGCACTGTGCAGATATGGAGTAGGCAGCCAGCTTTCTGGGGTGATCTGGAGGACACCAGGAGAGTGTGTTACCCCCAAATATCTCCTCGATGACTTGGCATCTTGTCACTATAACAGTTCTTTTTTGGTAAAGGCATTTCCAGAAGGCCCTTGTTAAAATGCTAATTTCTCATATTAAATCACTAACATTAACGAGATTAATGTATCAGTGAAGAGTATAGCCCTAGGGGACTGAAGACTCACAAACATTTTGGTGGATAGGAGAGAAGACAGGTCTCTGACACAGGCCTTGTCTCCTGGGATGCTAGGTATGGGCCTGGGCACACAGCATGGGGTCTCTTGGTTCCTAAGGCTGTGGCTGAGAATATTCTACATGGCCTCAGAGTAGAAAGTGGACGAGAGCATAAAAGTCACTTTGTGTGTCAGGATTTTACTGAGCATTAATCCCCTCCCCCACTTAAACTAATCATTAAAAAAGGTGGATTCTCTGATGCTTTTAATGTTCATTTGCATTATGGCTTGCCTGGGATATCCATTTTCTCTTTTCTGAGAAGTGAAATATTATTCATCTGAAGCATTTTAAGGGGAAAATTGAAAGGAAGGTAGAATCGATAGGTTCAGCTTGAAGGTTGATTTTCCTTATTTCATCTTTTGGTTGGGAGTTTCAATGATGTGAAAGAAAAAAGAAGGGGACAAATCTAACCAAATGAAAATAATGTTTCCCTTTCAAAGGCTTATTTACAACAAAGGGAAAGGGAAGATAAATGATGTGAAATTTAGGCACTTTACAGTTGTAATTTGTATTAATTTCTTACCTCAGTGAGACTTAGGTTACCGTTTCAAATATTTACCTTTATAAGAAATATGACAATCATGTCGCCTTATGTGACTGTGCCATTTGGAAAATGTGGGTCCTCGGGTTTCTTAAAGGGGAAATGGCTTTAAATCAGGAAACTTGAACATGAAGAAAACGATTCACTCCTCTTAGCTTCTTCAGAGGGGTGCTGATTCTCTTTGAAAGTTGAAACCATCATTGTTGTGGAGTGTGAAGTGTTCAATTTATCCAATGTCTGCTTAAGGGCAGGGGGTGAAACTTCCCAACTTCTCGGAGGGCTCCACGCATTTATCATTTTCCCTCCCAGGCACACACAGCCAAGGCAGTGGACCAGCAGAGACCCTGACCTCACACACAGCCCAGAGCTCTGGGCCTCCCCATCCTTCCTTTCCCTCAGAGCTGGGGGGCTGAGCAAGTCTTTGGAAGATGGAAACCGCTTCACTTGGTAAACTGTTTGTACCTCCTTAAAGAGTAACCAGACGGTGGCTTATGTCCGTGCCTTTGTCAGAAGTCAGCAGACTCATCTGGGCCGGGCTGTGCAGGTTTGACTCAGAGGTCAGCAGGCTCTCTTCAGGCCAGGCCATGGGCACAGGCCAGTGTCTGGCCTCACCAGTCTCTGTCCCTTAGATGACGGCCTGAGACACTGTTTCAGAGTCAGCAATGCAAGGACAACTTGCTGTGTCTTTCAGGCCAGATGAGTTTAAAGTTAAAATGTCATTCCATCACATTAATCCAAAAGTTAACAGATTAATAAATATATTAATTAAATCACCATCTGTTTACTGAGTATGAGTCATCATGCTAGGTGCTAAAAGATATAAAGATAAATGAGAAATAGTCATTCTCAAGGAATAGCAGTAGAAAGACTTGTGCACAAATGGCTAGAATATAAGGTATCATATTTTATTATAACGTTTTTATAATATATTATAAAACAGGATAAAATATATAATCCATATTCCATATTATTACTTTTTACATTGGGCCTGACTCATTGTAGTATTCCCACACAGAACACATTGTTGTACATGGTGCATTTGCTCAATAAATAAATACTAATTAAATGTGAAAAGTAGAAGGGATACAAACCAAATACTTGAGCAGGGCTTCTCGAAGTTGGGCAACATGAAAATAACCTGGGGACTCTTAAAAAATGCTGAATCCCCGGGGCCTCATTCCTAGGGATTTTGATTTAATTAGAACAGGAAGGCAGCATTTTTAAAAGCTCCCCAGCTTTGATAAGCACCATCCTAGGGGACCTTAGAGGGGTAAGCCGTGAACTGCACTTGGGGAGCAAGCAGAGACTGTTTTCCAGAGGAGGGATTTAGACAGGGTTTGACAGAGGCTGTGAATACAGAAAATGGCCTTCTCAGGAGAGGGAACACCATGGACAGGGGCAGAAGCAGGAAAATGCATAGTATGTTCTGGAAGAGTCAAAGCCGGGTAACCCCACCATCTGCTGTGTGAGAAGGTGTAGTGGAAAAAAAGGGGCTGAAATCATAGATTGGGGGCAGATTGTGGAGGAACTAGTACACTTCTCCAAAAAGTTCAAATTTATTTTACGCAAGCTGGGGAACCATTGGAGGTTTGGAAGCTGACAACTGGCATGATCAGACCGTTGTTTTAGGAAAACATGGGCGCGTTGTGGAGAATAAACCAGGCATAAGGAAAACCAGAGCAAAGGCCATCAATTTGGAAAGTAAGGCTTCCAATAGACTGGGTGAGGGAGGAGGCAAATCTTCGCTGGACCAGTTTGGACGGGAGTGTAGCGAGGAGAGTGGGTTTGGGAGACATTTATGAGACAGCCTTGAAGAGATTTGTTGGATAATTGTGTACTGAAGACCAGGATGCAGTCAGTGAACATCCAGAGAGAATACAAAAGCAGGAGCAGGTTCTAAAAGAGACAATGGTGTAGGCAGGGCTACCAGATAGAAAGGTCTAACAGACAGTTGGTAATATTGGTTCAGAGCTCAGAGGCAAGATTCAGCCTAATATGCAGATGTCACGACCCAGAACCCCTTCTCTCTCATCATTTAGGCCTTTGTTTTGGTTTTCCTTTTATCCACGTCACTTGAAGCAAGTACACATTTTGTTTAACAGCAGGCATCAAATGCCAGTGCTTTATTTTTGATCACCAGAGCTGTTGTTTTACTCAGGGCTTCTAGAAGAAGGCCATTTGCAGCCCTTACACCTTCCTCAAAAATGAAAGTTTTGAATAAAAGCCAGTCATAGAATTAAGTCAGGGCGAAGTGGTGTCAGGGGTGAAATTCAAAAGACAATACGTAATAATTGGTTTTAGAACAGGAGCCAGATGAATCATAAGGTCAGACATATGAAAGGAAAAAGCTTTCTCAGGAAGACTTTGGGGCTAAGGCTGCAAGGGGTGGTTCAAAAATAAAGTGGGATGATCATGGTACAGCCTGCGAGTGAGACCTGACTGGGAAACCACTCACCATTTCCAGTGTGTCTGAAAACTCTCGATGAGAAGAAAGAGAGCTGTGTCTTCCAACTGTTTATGGCTTCACAGAAGCTATTTCCACTATGTCTGTAGTCATTGCTTTGCTTCCTCCAGAGAACCCATGGGTCAGGGAGAAGGAAGACAGGGCCTTAGGAGGTCAGAATGTCAATGTGTCTACTGGAAACCTTGATCTCTGAGGAGAACAGCTGTAGGATTCAAGCGGGGGGTCCTAGAGAGAGACGCAGATATTTAGAGCTGAGAGGGAGATGAGACACTGTCTGACACCCAACTTCACAGTGGTGGGCGCCGAGGCCGGAATGTGTGGGACTTGCTCAGAATCAGGCAGCCAAGTAGCAGTGGAGTCAGTAGTAGAACCCAGAGCTCCTGGCTTCCAGGCCCGCGCCGGTCCACCTCACCACTGCCCCAAAGGCAGGCTGCCCCAGGATCTGCGCTGTTGTGAGTGACTGTGGGGTGGGGAGCGAGAGGAATCCCATCCATTCAGAAATCTTTTTTGTTCTTTTACTCTTTTGTTTCACTCACCGCTAGCGTTTACCCTGTTCTGTTGACCTGAAGTGCAAATTTCAGATGGCATTTTGCAGCTGGGACGCAAGAGATTGAAATGCAATTTTCCGGCAAGACACGTGTACAATTATTGCCCAGTCATGGGTTGCCTCTTGTCCTGTGGCTACCCAAACTTTCCTCATTGAGCTCCTTTTGTTATATTGGTGGAGTCCTGTTTTGAAAGATTTTTTGCTACGAAAATGTTTGCATAAACAGTGTTTACCTCTTAGGCCTCCTCAAACGCTTGGTCCTGTCTCCTGAGCACCACCCTGAAGCTTTACATACCACCTGACCTGCCACCCTGACCACCCTGAGGGCATCAGGATGCAGCGGGATCACAAGCTGCATTTATTTATTTATTGCCTTTTAGAAATTTGCAATTGGGATGCAGTGGTTTTCCTTAGCTGGATCTGGAAGGTCATGGGAACCAGTGGGTTCTGGGTGGTGTAACTTAGTTGCTGAGAGCCCAGCTCCTGGGGCTAGTCTGCCGGGGCTTACGTGCTGGCTCCACCGCTCTCTAGCTGTGCAGCCTTGGGCACGGCACCTCTCTGCCTCAGTTGCCACAGTTGAAAAATGGAGAGAATAATAAATAATAATAATAAATGAATGACATAAAATGAATGAATAGTAAATAATAAAATAAATGGTAAAATTAAGGTTGTTGTATTAAATAAATTATATATTACGTACTTAGAACAGTGCTAGTAACTATTCAAATGCTTTCTACTATTATCGTCAATATTAGTAGCAGTCATAGTAGTACCGCCATTGTTGTGGTGCTTTCAAGATGGTCTATGAGGAAAGTCAGCCAAGGAAATGGGGTTGCAGAGCCAGACGAGGAATACACGGTTGTAAAGAGAGAAGTGTGGTCAGAATCTCACGAGTTACCTGAGGAAGAGAGAACTATAAATCTGGAGAGAAGAAGAGTTTGGAGTCTGATGTCTCTCAGGCCACAGTTCTGTTATCTCTTGAGGCCCAAATATACTTCTCCCTCTTGGGTCCTCTGAGTTCCTCCTATAATAAAACTTCTCCCTTGAGTTTCTTTGAGTGCGGGTTTGTTCCATGTGACCAAAGGATTCCTAAAGAAGAACCAAGTTAAATCATGCGGGATGAAAGCAGACAGACGTCTTTCCTCTGCATCTTTTGCCTTTCCGAGGGCAGTGTCCTGGCTTAGCTCACTCTCCATGCTCAGGCAGATCTCTGGCTAAGCCTCGTTTTGGGTAGTTCAGTTTAAATCAGAGAGGCCTGATCCCATGGCAGCAGGTGCTGCCCTGGCCATTGAGGTGAGTACTGTGAGTTATAAGACATGGCCGCAAGGAGCTGGTTATGTCCTGGGAAGCAATACTAGCTCAACCAGAGAAAGTGTGTCTTGTTCAATAGTGTGTCCCTGTCACCTAGCAGAGTATCAGGCACACAGAAGGGCTCAAGGGATGTTGACTATGGAATACATAAAGGAAGCAGTGTGTGACTGTGGCTGAACGGCCAGGCGGTAAGGACACAGGAAGTCAGAGGAGGACTGGGGCTGGGGTGGGGAGGGGGGACTATATTTTCCAGTGCTAAGGTCCCTGATGGATGTATCTTGTGGAACCACTTTTGGAGTGTAAATTTGGTCCATTTTTATTCCCATTCTTGGAGCTCCTTCTCTCTCCCAGTCATTTGCTGTTTCAAAAATTTCCTAAATAATCAAAATGGAAAAATCAGGACTTGCACGTTTATTTATTTATAAATTTATTTTAGATTTTATTTTATTATTCATTTTAAAATTAATTAATTATTGTATTTTGGATTTCATGGCGGGTCAGGGTTTTGCTATAATCTTCATAGTGTTTGGGGGCCTTCTGAGCTTAATGCATGGAGATTCATTTTATTACACTTACCTTCACACCCTGCTGAGGAGGGAGGGCAGGTGTGGAGAAAATCTTGACCTAGACATTAGCCTTCATCTCCCTGGACTATTTAAAGGGTGATATTTAAATATTTAGCCACCAGTATCGCACAGGCCCCTACAAATGGGGATAAATGTTGCTCCAGTCAGAAGGGGGCTGGCTGTAAACAACCTGTCCGGTGAGTTCTCACTGAATACTAACCTTAATGTCTCCAGATTCAGTTTCCAAGAATTTTGAAGGAGTTTCCTTTCCTTTAGAAACCCATAGGTCCCAGTGCTGGACTTCCAAGCACAAGATATTTGAACACCGTATAAGTGCAGTAAGCGCACCTAACGTACCGGGAGGTGCAGACCAGCCCGCAGTCAAGGGTCCTTGCGGAAAAACCCATTCCCATAAGTGAATATAACCCTGCTGTTACTTTGCATCTCTGCCGGTCAGGAAAATGGATGCAACTTTCAACACTTGCCTTCATCGCATTACTTAGAAAGTACAGGTAGCCAAAGAGAAAAAAAATGGAGCAGAGACTTCCATACACGGCTCCTGGCCCCCGCCTTTTGAGTCTCTCTCCACCCGCCTGTGTACAGGGGTCACATCATGCACCTGATACAGAGGGTTAGAGAGAGCCAGAGACTTCCAGGGAAGGACACAGGCCCTTTCAGAGCTCATTTCTAGCATGAAGAATGAGAGTGGCTCTATGCCTGTCCCCACCTCTTGTGACACACTTTACACAGAGAACACGTCCACTCGCCAGCTGGCTCCTTTTTCCTTCTAACTGAAACTTCCCTCCTTGATGATTTCACTCCAGACACTGCTTTCCCTAAACCTTTCCTTGACTAGAATCATGCTAATGTTGGCAGTTTTCCCCCACCCCCACCCCTTTGTTACATCGCACAACCCAGGGAGAAGGTGAGGTGAGCTTGTCGGAGGAGATGAAAGATGGCAAGAAATGGGTGTTTGGGGACCGGTTTTTTGGTAACATCGACTCTGCAATCCTTTTCTCACTCTCAGAACCTCACTCCCTCTCTCGCCTTCTCCCTCTCCCTCGCTCCCCCTGCCTGCTCTCCCTCTCATTCTCTCTGAAATGGTGTGTGCCTCCCGTAATTTACATAATACTCTTCTGACACCTTTACTTTAGTCATCAATCACAGTACCTTCTCTCAGTCTATCTTTTGTCTGAGCATGTCTCTTCTTTATCAGGCCATGCACAAAAGATTAATTTCACAGTTTTTCTCCCTTCTTTCTTTCCTTGCAAGATACAAAGCTCATGAAATGACAGCAGCAAGATAATGAAAACAACAATGCAAGCAATTTTTTTTTGTTCTTGCAGGTTGGATCTCAAGATACTTTTTCTAACCTCATTGTGTGCCATCTGTCTTAGAAAAGATCTGCTCTGTATTTTTTTAATACCTTTCTGATGCTGTTCAGTAGACTACCTGAGTGGGGGGAGGAGATTACATATTTAAAGCAGGTCAGAGGCTTGGGTTTGAAAATCTTTGGGACAATTAAAGCAAGGGGCCCATCTCTAATGGAGGCATGGACTACTGCACAATGCCCACGCCCCAATTAATATTAATAAGATCTTATGCATAGCCAATTTATGACATTTGATTGACTCAGCCAACCACCCTTCAACCTGTCTTATAAAGTGAAATATATGGCAAAGAAGGCCTTATTTGCATATGCATATGTTCTTAATATTAATTAGGCTAATGGATCTAAGGACTTGGAGATAATTTGGGCACTGGCAAAGAGGAAAAAAAATCTACTACCCACAAAACAAAAGTGTTCCATGTCCTGTCTCTGCGCTTGAACAAAAGAAGTTGAACTAGAATATAAAAATGACTGTGCCAATATTTCCTCCTTTTCTTGTGTTCTACAGGACTCATAAGTTTTAAAAAACAAAAATATTTACCACAGGCGTTAGAATTATTTATCTTATTTCTTCCATTTAAATTGGGAAAGGCTAAATAGATTATGGACTAACTTATGAAAATAAAAGCCTGGTTCAACTGTATGTCAGTGGCCATAGGTCAGATCATTCCTGTCAGCTGGAGGGACACTGTGGCTTCAGGAGGACGCAGTGTCTCACAGGGACACATGTTGGATATAATACAGGGGTTATGTCAGGAGGAAATGTTCCCAAGGACATCTGCTTTAGCAGGGTCACTAATGGAATTTATCCCTACAGTGGAGTGGCTGGGAAGAACTCCTTTGATGTAGCCTAATTAAGCCTGGAGAAGACAGTCAAACTTCATGGTTTTAGTGTTGGAATTGGGGCCAATACATACCCTGATTTTTTCTTTCAAATCATCCTTTAAAGCCCAGCTGTGATGTTCTTTGATTCCAATGATATAAGGAAAAACATTTCTGTATCAGCTCGCTCTCTGTATGCTAAAGGACATTAAAACCAGGTAACTAGCAGGCCTTGGACAGCAGAATAGCAATGGTCATACGAGCTTGCTTCACAGTACCATAAGTAATAATCATTACAAATAATAATAGTGACTGTTACTTGAGTGCTTATTCTATATCAAATACTATGGAAAGCATGTTCCATCTTCTATCTTATGCCAATTCTGTAAAATATGGATTTAGATCCCTATTCAGAAATCCCTACTTCAGTGAATGGAACCCCAGAAAGATTATGGGACATGTGTAAAGTCACACAGCTGGGAATGGTGAGGCCAGGATTCACACCTGGGGGACTGTGCCTCTGAAGTATAATCTCTTTCCCTTGGTCTTCCAGGGTCAGGACCACTCAAGGGTGTCATAGACTGGAAGTAGCTCAGCCTAGAGTCAATAAAAACAGCAATAGGCACTATTGGAAGAGGGACACACTGTGCTTCCTTTTAAGACAGCCAGTGACTTGGCTAACTCCATGATGTCCAAGTAAATAGTTACATTCAACAGTAGAAATGATTATTTCTTGCCACACGGATAAAAGAAAGTGAGATATAGAAAGAAACCTGATTAATTAGCAGGTCAGTGAAGTGCTTTGGAACACAAAATATTTATTTGTATTTAACATTTATGAGTGAAAATTGTTTATGGAATAAAGCCTTATTGGACAAAAATCTTCCAGAGCTTGCTAGAATGGTCATACACACGGAAAGGAGAATGGGACAAATCGATGGGGACTGGATAAGGCCTGTGCTAGTGGGGAATCCAAGGTGGTAATATTAGAGACAAGCAAGGAGTGGAGGCCTCCAAAGGCGGGGATGGCCCCACGGATTCTTCTTATGTCAATTCCCTGCAGTCTGGTGGCTGGGCACAGCTGGATATTAAAACTCTGCTGGGGACTTTGCCTTCTGATAAAATTCCTGGCGAGTTTTATGAGCTGCCGTAGCTCTCTCTCTCACCTAGCTCACTCGTCCATGTCGATGTGTGCCTGTCTCATGTGAACGTGCATTTTGGGGGAGGGAGGTGAGAAGAACAGGAAATGGTGAGGAGACACTTGCAAGGAGAAAAGGAGGAGACATCTTCTTCCCGGAGGTCTCGGGCTTGCGTTTGGCTCTTACAAGACTGATGGGGACCAATATGATGAGTCCTTTTCTCTGATAACTATTTATTCTGCCCAAACTTGTTATTTTTTTTTTTAAATTATCTCTGCTGCTGAGAATGCTTTGACTACATTGTAAAGATGTGACAGGTAGTGAAAGAGTATGTATGAAGCAATCACAGAACTGATATGCTTTATTCTCTTCTCACATTAAATCTATGTTCATTAAACAAGGGCTTGTTTGCAGAGAGACAGTGGAGAAGCGGGCAGAGGAGGGAAAGGACTGAAGTGTGCCTGATGCCTGTTATTCTCAGCCACATCCAGCTCAACGAGAGTCAGCCTAGCAGAATCGTCAAGTGTGTGGGCTCTGGATCCAACTGCCTGGAACTATATCCTGGCTCCACCCTTGTGAGCTGAGTGCTCGTGCGCATATTACTTAACCTCTCCTCACCTCAGTTTTTCCTTCTGTCAAACAGGTACTATAAGAGCACTGATCTTATATTGGGTTGTTGTGAAACATAAATAAATGTACAGTGCTTGGCACAGAATAAGTGCTCCATATATATTAGCTCTCATTATTATTACTACCAGGTTTCTCCACCCCATTGATACACTAAACTGCCTACCTTTCTACTAAGCATTCTTGGAACTCACTCAAGAATATTCTCTTTCAATAACTATCTATTAGCATTGCCAATCACTGTACTAGTGGCTGGAGATGAGCAGGACAAATGTGACCACTGCCCTCACCGAGTTTATAGTCTAGCTGAGCAGTAGGATATTTAACAACTGAATGCAATAGAGTGTGATGAGTGTTCAGAGTGAGGATTTAGGTGAGTCGTGGGAGGGGGCAGAGCAAGGACTGTCCGAGTCCAGATGTCAGGGAAGATCCCTGAGCTGGGATCTGAGGGATAGGTCAGAGAGAGCCCCAGGAGGGGGTCAGGGAGGAGTGGCGTGGGGATGGGGCAAGAGCAGCATAAGTAAACTCCCAGAGGTGGGAAGGGGCAGGTGTAGGTCCAGGGACTGAAAGAAGGCCAGAGTGGCTAGACCTTAAAAACTGCAGGAAAGAAAATGACAGAGGGCAGGCAGGAGGGCAAAGAGATCCCAGCCATGTGAGGTGTGGGTAGCCACTCAAGGAAGTGGGATACATGCCATGAGTAATGGGAAGCCACTGGTGCATTTAAAACAGGACAGTTGGATGGGATGAGATGTACATTTTGAAGAGATGACTAGACTGCAGGGGTGAGAGACAGAGGAGAGGGTGCATCAGGCTGGTGAGCAACCAGCTGCTACGACAGTGATTAAGGAGAAGGGCAGGGGAGTGAACAAGCTCCACAGGTAAATTATCCTCCCATGTCCATTGGCCGAACAGTTGTCTCTTGAACAATTGCTAGGGTTCATTTTAAGTCAGTCCAAGGAGAGCAGGTCATGTGCTCCAGTGTAAGAGGAACCTTCCTAAAACTGGAAGCCCATCTGTGAGTGCCAGGAGTCAGCTCCAAGAGCATTTTTACTTAAACCCTCCAGTTCTAGGTTCCTGCCCCCACCTGCCAAAAAGAAAATGTGTCAAGAGCACTTTAGGAGAAAACACACTAGCAATTTCTCTCCTTTTCTGTCCTCTTCTCTGCCTCCGCTGACAGTGAAAAGGCTGAGCTGTGGAATCCTTTATTGTAGGAGAAAGCATGCACTAGAAATGCAACCATTTCTCCTTCCCACTGTGCCAGCCTCAGGGCTAGAACACAGTAGGTGCTCACTCAATGCACATGGACTCACCTTGCCCCCAGTAATCACTGTTTTCTCTCCTCCTCAAGAAGGGCCAGGGTCTGAGGACAATGATGCTTCTGTGATTGCCAAATTCTCCTTTTCCATCTGCTCATCATTTATCAAGGTAATAGCGGTCCAGCTTCTGTGGAGGAGAGGACATTGCAAAAGGAAGCCCAGGCTGACTAGCCCAAGATGCCCTGCTGCAGTCAGAGGACAAAAATGTGAAGTTTGATCCCCAGCCTGTCATTCAGCTCAACTGCCTGTCGGGGCCCTAGGGTTCCCAGACCTGCAGGCTGCCATTTGGGAAGCAGGATGCTTATGGAATCCATTTTGGGTTTGGCAGCCAGAACAAAGAACTAGTCTGGAATGGAGCAAAGAGGTGTAAATGTAGCCCAGAGCAGGGGGCTATCTAGTGTCTCATAGCTGACCCTTCTCTGGCAAGGGTGTGGTTTTGGGGGTGAGGGTGTATGTAAGGACACCATTTAAACTCCCACAACAAGCCAAAAGATGAGGAGCCAAATTGCAAATGAGGTCTCTCAAGCAGCTGTCTTCCAGCGATGAGCAAACCCAGTCTGTTTATCTGTAGATCAAAAGGGTTTTTTGTTCTGCCCTGTACAGTTATGGCACGCAGGAGGTGAGATGGGAATTTTGCATATCTGTGGGAGTCAGCCCAATCTCCTTAGCCTCTACTAATAGGATGTGCTACTTCCTGGGATGGCTAGAGCAAGCTTGGCTACGAGTGGTCCCTGTAACCCTGCATCCTAAAGAATATGGGCATTTGCAGGCAAATCTCTGGGTACCATCTTCCCAGCCCCCATCCCACATGCCCACTCACACACACACACCCCAGTCAGCCCTGTTCTGCTTGAAAAAACTCTAAAATATTCTCTGTCCTTCATATATGGGGGAAAACCCTTTAGGCCTTAGATACTGCAGTAATTACTATATAATGGAGTAAATACTATACTATAATAATTAACTTGTAAACCTTGAAATAACATTTACTGTAATTTAGACCAAATATGAACTGTGAGTAATGAAGCTCGATCCAACATGAAATCATTTGCAGGGCGCTTTAAACATATGTCTGGGAAAGAGAAAGCAGCAGTTTCCCCTCGTTACCAAAATGGGCCCGGAAGAGGCCCTCACATACTGGAAGTGCACGCAGCTGCCGTTATTTTGAAATACCCGGTTAGCATTCTTTTTTCCTTTTTAATAAATCGCTTTCCTCTTGCCTTTTCCTCAACTGTCCTTTCAGGCTGCCAGAAGGAGCCCAGGGTTTTGTTTTGTTTGGAATTTAGTTTTTACCCAAATGATTGCGAATGCTGTATGCAAAGCTAAGATTCAAAGCCTGGGCAAGAGTCTTGGAATTGGGCAGAGGGCAAGAAGGTTCTTGGGTTGTCTACATCAGCAGTAAACTGTGGATGCTTCTGGAAAGCGGTTCTCTGAGATAAAGCTGCTTCTGACCACCATGGTGACAGGGGCCTGGGACACCCAGAAAGTAACAACACCTTTTGTTTACTCGTCATGTAATGCCTTTGCTTCCAAATCCCTTTTACCTGGGCCCTCTCATCCGCTGAGGAACTCTGGGTAGCGGAGGGGTGCAGATGACAGATTTGTCTCCCTCCGCTCCCCACCCCCACCTTATGCATTAAAGGTAAGGAAAAGACTCATATTAGGTTGAATCAAATGAAACTGCTGTTTTTCTAGGTCAAAAGCCGTGTAATATCGGGAATACCATATGGTTCAACCTAATACAAAGCACACAGTACGTGCCTTCTGACATCAGACCCTGTGCCTTCCCCTGAGCCATGGCTTAGGCTCCAGATTCAGTTACGAAGGTACCTCTGTTGGTCTCATACTGCACAGCTCCCAACCCTTCCTTCTCAGGGACACACTGCTGGAAAACATCATCCATCCTTCACTTACCTTTCTAGTTCTTTCTTTCTCTCAGTGGTCCACAAACCTTTCACTCTAGTCCGACTGAACCGTTTATTGTTTTCCATTTGAGCATTTCCAACTCTGAACCTTGTGCTTTCAGGTCCCTACTCCCCCAGAATACCCTTTTGGCTGACTTGAATTCTGTCCATGTTTTTTTTTTTGGTGAGGAAGATTGGCCCTGAACTAACATCTGTGCCAATCTTCCTCTATTTTGTATGTGGGACGCCACAACAGCATGTCTTGATGAGCGGTGTGTAGGTCCACACCCAGGATCCAAACCCGTGAACCCCGGGTTGCTGAAGCAGAGTGTGTGAACTCTTAACCACTATGCCACCGGGCCAGCCCCTCTGTCCATCCTTTTAAAGAGACAGTTAAACTCTACCTTTTCTCTAATGCCTTTCTTGAACAAAGAATATTTAAATTGGGAATAATAATAGCTGGCACTCATTGAGTGCTTACTATGTGTCGTCGAGCATTGACCAGGGGCATCATGTGCATTATTTATCTGATCTTCACAAAACCCGCATGAGACAGGTGCTATTCCTCACCCTATTTTAGAGATGAGAAAACTGACACACACTAAGTTTTAGTGATGTGCCCAAGGTCACATGGCTAGCCTGCCAAAGGATTTCTCTTTGACGGTCATGGCCTGGAGCTGACAACCATATCCTCGCAAAGGACAGTCCAGTCTAAGAGCAGTCACGAGAGCCATCTCCAGATCCTTGAAGGACTGAATGGAGAAAAGGGATGAGATGTGTGCACATATTTCAGAGAGATCCAGGGCCACTGCGAGGTGTCAGTTTATCACAACATCCAGGTCATTCCAAGTCTTTGAAAATGGTCTACCTAACTACTGAAAATGGGATGGGTTGCCTCGTGAGAATGAGTGAGATGCCTCTCACTGGAGATATTCAAGTAGAAAGTACGGGTATAGGATTCATATACAGATGATCTCTTAGGCAGAACAGCTTGATGGCTAAGAGTGTGGGCTCTGGGGTAAACTGGATGGGTTCAAAATTCCAACTCCACGTTTATAGTCTGCACCTCACATTTTTTCCCCAACACACACCCCCTCAGACACATATCCGCCACACACCCTCACATACACCCACCACCCACATACCCCCTCCACATACCCACTTACCTCCACATCCCCCACATCCACTCACACACACTCACCTCCCCACACACACTGACACCCCCTCATACACACCCCCTCCCACACACACACACACACACACATACACACACCTACTTTTAGTTTCCTGAATCCATGGATACTGTTTATGCTTCTCAAACCTTAATGAAGATACGAATCACTTCGACCTGGGGACTTTATCAAAATGCAGATTCTGATTCAGTGGGGCTGGGTGGGACCTGAGATTCTGCGTTTCTAACAGGCTCCCGGGTGATGCTGAGATGCTCTGGTACAAGGCCACACTTTGAGTGGTAAGGCTTTATATCGTATGCCTAACCTCTACCTCCAAAAAATTGTAATGTTAACTATTTTCCTTATTAGGTTTTAGATAAAGAATAATGATTGATTGCTTGCTTGGATATACTCTCTAATCTAAGAAGGCCAAGTTTTGATGATAAGAAAAATAATCCTTCAAGCGCCAACTCCTAAGTAGGGCCCACCCATACCACTCTTTGCCTTCATGCCAACTAATACATTTGTTAAAAATTCCGTGCGATTTCCTTCTTTTACTCTTTTATGAAAATTGCTCTGACATCTCTCATAGCGTTTGCCAGCAGAGATTTTAATTGGGACATAGATAAGGTTTTGAGCAAATGGCAAACAGTGGGAATTCAGATCAGTTAGGCCAGCAGTTTCAATGATGGACGTCTCTGCAGAGATAAATTATTTTAGGGAAAAATGCATATCCGCATCTGTCAAATTCTTCCAATACATTTTATCAGTTTTTGTTTTCAAATACCTCACCTATGTATAAGATCTTTTTTCCCCTTATGTGTTTAGAGCAAATGACCGCTGCACTCATTCTCGAGAGACCTGAAAGTGTTAATGCTCTTCTTTGTGTCTATTGTAAGTTGTTGGCATCACAGATGGGTTTTGCTAGACGCTGGATCCCAGAGACTTCTGTGTGTGCATCCTGATATTAACACAATGGATTGAAATCATATTTATTGTTTTCTTTTTCAGAGAAGGATCAGAGACGGGGGAGTTGAATGCTTTTAAGCAGTTTTTCAAGAAACAAAAGGCTACATTTTTGAAATGCCAGCTATTAGCAGTTCACAGTTGTGACTCTAGAAAGACTCGTTTGCACTTGCACGGATCTCTCCCTCCCTGGAAACAGGGCAGGAATTACACTCTGAGATGTGACCGTTGAAACAGACTCCAAGTCAATGTGCATAATTACTTACCACAACAGTGGTTAATGTGCCCTGAAATATTCCCAGCTCCCCTCGGCCTGGGGCTTGATGGTTGATATTCAGATTTTCTTGATAAATGTCTTGGATGCTTTGCTTACACCATTTCCCAAAATGCTTCTGGATTATAATGCATGTACTTTGCCTCTCCATCTAGATGTTGGACTGGATGGAGAAAGGAAAACCTCAGAAAGCTGTCACACTACAGCTGTGATGGGGAATAAATAATGTTCTGGAATGTCAGAGCTAAAAAGGGACATAGGAATCATCTCCCTCTAGTTCAACCCACTCATCTCATAAATGAGGAAATGGAGGCCCAGAAAGGTAGAGTGACTTGCCCGGGGTCACACAGCTAATTAGTGGCTGAGTCAAAACAAAAGCCCATTCCCCTGAATCGAAGTCCCGAAGTCCCGTGCTGTTGCTGTCTCCGCCTGGACTGCTTCTTGCATGTGCCCCTGTTGCAGTGAGAAGCGCTGTTGTCTTGTTTGGAGTCCCCTGAAGGCCTGGCTTTCCTTGCACCACTCCAGGCCACACCCAACTGCTTCTCAAATCCTCTGCCCCAGCGAGGAAGAGATTTTCCACATCTGCGCCTCGTTTTGGGCCAGCATACCCGCTTCTGTTCCGACGCTCTGGGCCCTGATGCTCCCTCACAGGCTCTGAGGCCTTCCAGGGTGCTGACGGCCCACAGCTGCCTTTGTTACTCTGAGCTCTGTGTCCTGTTTTTGCTCCTTCTATGTCAAGACTTCTCCCTCCTCTCTCTCATTACCCCGGGTTGTGCTCTCTGTTGTGACACTAGAGACAGTGCATGATGCGCTGTCACCCACCAGGTAATGTACTTGCCCTTGAGCACTACCTCCAGCAACAACCCAGAGCAGTGGCCACGGTACTGGAGATGGGTGCACCATGGGCAGAGGTGGGCAGGGGTGGGGGATTGAGGGGGCTGTGTGCTCATAAAACACCCTGACATCGCCCTCTGTATGCAGGCCAGTCCTGCCCCAACACGGCTCTGTAACGTTCACCCAAGGAGTGTTAGCCTCCTCAGCTGTGCCAGGTCCCGTGAGGATCCCAGTGTGAAAAAGATGTGGTGCTTGCCGTTAAGAGTGCACAGAGGAGGGGCCGGCCCGGTGGCCTAGCGGTTAAGTTTGCGCTCTCTGCTTTGGCAGCCCAGGGTTCACAGGTTCGGATCCCTGGCTGGACCGACGCGGCGCTTGTCAAGCCATGCTGTGGCGGCGTCCCATATAAAGTAGAGGAGGATAGGCACGGATGTTAGCCCAGGGCCAATCTTCCTCAGCAAAAAGAGCTAATCTTGCTTACAAAAAAAAAAAAAAAAAAAAAGTGCACAGAAGAATAGCGCAACACGAAAAGACACTAAATCACAGTCCAGCAGAGAGTTGTGTGATCACAGAGGAAAGAGGGGCTGGGTCCCCAGAAGAGGTCAGGGTGAGCTTTGCGGTTGGATTAAGCCTTGAATGACAGTGAGGGTCGTGTTGACGTATCTATTGGTGGGGGGAGGGGTGCTGAGGAGAGGTTGAGGTAGGGAAGGGGTATTGCAGGATGAAACAGCACGGACAGAGCCAAGAGTCAGGAAGGCACATAACTGTTTGGTAGGGGACAGAATAATGCCAGTGTTCTTGGCTCAAAGTCTTGCCAACGTATTGACACAATGTGTTGGCAAAGCAGGCCTTAATGTGGAGCCGGCCTAAAGGCAAGCCCACATCCCCCTGGTCCGGGAGACACAGCCCACTCACACCTTATCTCCCCACGGGCCTGGTCCCCCCATCCCAACTGTGGCTGCTCTTGGCCTCTGCTCAGACCTCATACTTCCGTGGCCCCTCTCTTGATCTACCCAGATTTTCCTGTCCTTCCTTCTGCCTCTCTAGCCTTGACTCTTCCTTTAAGCGCCCAAGTTCCTCCTCCTTCTCTGTGAAATTTCTCTAAACATTTATAACAGGTAGAATCTCTCCCACCACCAACTCAGGTCTGCAAAATTACCAATTTCATAATTTTCTTTAAATCAAATAAAATCTGACTCTAAGCTCCTGTCTGCCCAGAATGATGGTAAATTCCATCTCAGTGATTCTTAGGGCTTCCTGCTCCTTCCTGGGGGTTGTAAACCTCCCTGTAGCTGGAAAATGGAGGAAGAGCCTCTGGTTTTCAATCCATCATTCTTATTTCAGATCTCCTCTCTCTGCACCCATGTCCTCCTTGGAGGTGGATGATTCTGTCACTCTCAGGCTTTGCAGAGCGTGCAGGACCTGGGCTGGGGGCCCATTGCCCAGGGTCAACCTTCCTGGGGAGACCACACAGCTGTTCTCCTCTGAGGTCTTACACTAGCGGGAGTGGGCCATGGGTCTCGGCCTTCCCAGGACCTGCTAGCATCCTCCTTGTCCCAGTCTTGGAGCCATTTCTCCTCTCTAGCTCCTCATGTTACTCACTTCTTTCTGTGCCCACAGGGCTTTGGCATAACCTCGTTAGTGAACTGAGGCTTTCATGGAAGATAAGAAGAGGGGACACTTCAGAATCTTCAGCTTCCAACCTGCTACACAAGCATTCCAGAGCCCAGAGTGCACTGAGGGCTTGGCTCCCTTCTTAGGAGAGGTAGGACTTCTGTGAGAGGGAGGAGAGTACACAGAGAATAAAACTGAAACTCAGATTAATATGTCAGTAAATTATCTGAATCACAATCCCATCCATCCTTTGAATTCTAGATTTAGACGAGTTACCTGCCTAGACTAACTCTCCCTGCCCTAGTTTCATTATCTATAAAATGGCAATAATATTAATAATTACTTCCTAGGGTTGTTACAAGAAAAATTCCTTAATACCTGCAAGTTACATAGGACAGTACCTGGATCATAGTGAAGCTCTTAGAAACTCAGCTGCTTCATTAGTTATTATCCGTTTGACCATTAACACGCCATAGAGGACTGTTAATGACTTTATTAGGTGTGTGGCGGTGAGCATCCACACATGATTAAAACCTCTGGTCCACTGCAGTGCTCAATACGTTCTTCGTGATTCTGACTTGACAGAAGGAGCAAGATTTGTCCCACAGATCCCAGAGGAGAGTCTGCGCCCTGAATAACTATTCCAACTATTGCTCACCATATGTCCACAACCAAAAAAATAATTTGGGAGGGCAGGAAATGAGCACACATGTGCACGTCTGCAGAGAGTCGCCTGCTGAAATCGACATGTAAGACATATTTACCACCGAGGCAAATGCCTTCATGTGTTTGTAAGTGGCTATTTCTGAACACCCAGAAAGGAAGAAGAGAGAAGCCAAATTCAAATGGCATCATGTGTTTGTTATTTTGGAGCAAGGTTATGTGGAAGGAGAGCTTCCCTTATGCCTGGAACACTTTAAGGGGGAGAAATGAAGTCTTTAAAGGTATTTTAATGATCATGAAAGGCACTGGCTTAATAGGGCAGGAAACTACAGTTCTCTTTTTAGTCCCAGAAGGAAAATAACAAGGCTGTAGCTTAGTCTTCCCTGAAGAGTCATAAACTGGACTGCAAAGAGGCAGCCCCTTGAGACACCCTCTCTGGGTCTCTGCAGCCCCTTAACTGTGGGTCTGCCTGCCTAGGTTTATTAATTAATGATCACAACACTGTGCTCAGGTAGCAGCAACCTGCACAGGGTTCTGGGAGAAGCCATTCTTTCCAGCATGTGGGGTTAGGGACCTTCCTGACAAGCCGGCCTACTTAGTCCCACATTTCCTGCTGGCTTCTCAGCCCTCCATGGCCAGGTCCCCCATTCACCCATCCAACTCTGGCTTCTGTTCTTTCCCTGCTCAACCATGGAAGTCTCCCAGGCTAGTTCCCACTTCCACCATCAGCATCACATGATTCTCATTATTTGCAGTAGGTATGTTCTATCAAGTCACTGGGCATACTGAATTAGTGAATACTGAACCCCTGCTCCTGGGGGAAATACAGAGCTAGGTTCCTGCAAACCTCTGGTCATAACATTTTCATTAACTAATGAATACATAATTGTGTTGTATGTGTTTCTGTTGAAAGGCACCTTAAAAGCAGCTAACTAAGCACTCCGGGGTTAATCAGTGACCCAGGGCTTCACAGAAAAGACTTCGGGGTGTGTAGGCCCCGAGGCCTTCTCTCCTCCATCTTCTCTGTTCCAGGTTGTGGACCTGAACTGCGAGCCCAGAAGCTCTCCTGCCTGGAACCCGTGGTGTTACAGATTTCACTTCCACTGGATACATTTCCTCACACCCCATATCTGTGTCGTGGACCCCAGTTTGATAAGCTGAGCCTGGAATCTGGTCTTTGCCTTTGCTTGAGGTATCTGCTGCCACTCTGCCTTCTGGCCTTAAGCCTACTGCAGCAAGCCCACCCATCATATTACCCTAAGCTCTTCCTGTTGACACCTCTAGCTCTGGGATGGAACTATTTTTTAAAAATGCTAAGAGTGTATTTTTCATCTCCTGAATTCCTTTCATCTCCAGAATCACTTGACTCTCTTCATTAAACAGAAACATACATTGGAACTGTGGTGAGGCCTCCAGCCAGCACGTTAAGGACACATGTTGCAGACATCATGTGGAGGTCATCAGCAGGCGGTGAGCCTGGCTAGCGTCAGCCTTCTTTCCTGACAGCTCCTCCGATGGCCATTCCATGGAAGGCATTATGAGAGAGGAAGGGTGTCCAAATAGTACAATTCCAAATGAGATGACATAATCGTGAAAGGCTAAAGTGGGCTTACAGGAGACAGGGCATCTCAAAGAAACCAGGTCCTGAAATATAATCAGGAGAACATTTAGCAGACGACCAGAAGGCTATAAATATGATTGTGTTTTAACAGCCATCACCTTTCATGGCAGCATTTGTCTCCAGGTTCTTAAAAATTATCACATCAGAGTCATTGGTGGCTTTGCCAGGAGAAATCCCAGTGTGTTTCCAAGTGAGTTTTTCCACTCTGGTTTCTTGAGTTTAATCCCATTTGTATTTTAGTTGCTTTATCTCCAGCTGGCTTTTTCTCTATTTCCATTTACTGCAGCCTCATCATCTTACCTTTTAGTGCCTTCTGCCTCCATTCCACTATATCTTCCTCCCTTGTTCCCCATGCACACAGGAATGTATACGTGTTTTGGGTTAGAACCCAAAGCCAATTATCCTTCAAATGTATAAGAAATCAATTGCCCACAAAGGGCCTTGGGTCGTGCTTTCTTTGGGGCCATGTTTGTGAAAGCACATGGCCTGTTCTTAAGCTTGAGAGGAAATGCTAACTGGGAAAGTTTTGTTGTAACTCAGGAAGAAACATTCCATGTAAGTGTGATACCATCTCCACAGGGCAGTCTGAAGAATATCCTCATAAGTATCCCCAAGAAGGAATTTGGAGGGAAGAATTTCTGTCCATCGTTGGGCAGAGAGAGAAATGGAAGTGCAGGGACATCCAGTGACTTCTCAGACTCACATAGAGCAAAAGAATAAGGGCTAGGATCCAGGACTGCTGCCTCAGAACCCAGTCTGACCAAACAGCCTAGGCTATGTGTGTTGCTGTGCTGCTGACCAACTTCCTGTCTGGATGGAGCTGCCTCTGCACTTTGCCAACCCCAGGAAACTAACCCCGCTCTGCCCAGAGACCCTCGCATGTTCCCTCTTTAGATGGCTCATAGGCCCCATCATTCCATGGCCTGGAATTCCCCTCTTCCCAGTGCCAGCGTTCCCAGATAGATGCAGAAATCAAAATATGGCTCAGTAAACTGATCCTTAGCACGTGTGGTGCCTTCTGGGAAATAATCCTCTGCAGGGGCTAATGCAGTTGGATTAGAGAATGTGCATCTTTTTAAGGCATATTATTGTAAATACAGTTTCATGCTGCAGGAAACCTTTTCTCTGACAAAATTCTTGCCCCATTCCATCCTCTTCTCCCTGCCCTGGCCTCTGTTTTCTTAATTTTACACTGAAGCATCACTGTGCCTGGGATACATCCATCTCCCCTTGCCTCTCTCCCTGGCTCATCTTCTCAAAGGCAACGAGGTCTCCCTCCTTCCCGCAGGGGTGGTGGACAGGGAAGTACACAAACTGATTTATCTCAGCCTGTCAGTTGTTTTGAGGACATCAGCGATGGAGGGTGCCCGCTCCTCCTCAGTCATCACCAGGCTCCAAGGAAGAGCTCCAACCTTCATCAAAAATGCACACAGTGCCCCTGGAGAATGACCCCCACACTTGTTGTCTGCTTTCCAGTGCAGCCCCAGGATGGGGCCTGCGGCCTCTGCTTCCAGGCAGCCTCCTATCAGAGCTGAGCAGAGGCAGCTGAAAGCAAATCTTCTCTTCTGGAAGGGTACTTGATGGTATTGGTGCCATGCTGGAGAGTTTCATTTTGGGTATAAATGAGAAGCAAGCATTGCAAGTGACAGTTATAGCAAATCAGAGTACAGTGGACAGTTCCAAGCTTTATTCACATTATGTGTCATAATAAACGTCTCTTTAGGAAAGAGAGCATGTGCAGAGTCAGACGGAATAGCCCAGGCTGCAGCTCTGCAAAGCAGTAAGGGGAATCACCATTGTAAAAGCAGAGTGTGGCCAGAGGATGAGAACACACCTCCAGCTGGAGCCCTCAAATCTCCTCCCCGCGTCCTCTAGGAATCATGGCATGACATTGGGTCCATTATTTTTATTTATTTATTTATTTATTTTTTGGTGAGGAAGATCAGCCCTGAGCTAACATCCATTGCCAATCCTCCTCCTTTTTTCCCCCTTTTTCTCCCCAAAGCCCCAGCAGATAGCCATATGGCACAGTTGCACATCCCTCTAGATGCTGTACGTGGGATGCCGCCTCAGCATGGCCGGACAAGCGGTGCGTCGGTGCGCCCCGGAGATCCCAACCCGGGCCGCCAGTAGCGGAGCGCGGGCACCCAACTGCCAAGCCATGGGGCCGGCCCCCGTTATTTCTTAATGTCAGCATTAAGGAGGATCGAGTTGCATATTGATTGCAACTTTGGAAGAGCTGGATGGGGAAGATATTGCTGAGCTTTGATCTGGTTTTTAGCATCTCTACAGTGAGAAGCTCAAGGCTTACACAGGGTATGGATTGCAGTCTCCTAACGGCCAGCAGGAAAGCTATGCACTATTTTAGCTTTGAGAAAGCCAAACACAAGAGGGTCCATGGCATACATCAAGTTCTCAGCTAAGTGACCAACAAAACATGATTTCTGAATCTTGATCCGCTCAGAATAAATAGCTGGGCTTCTCACGAATAGAGAATGCTCTCTATATCAACATATACCTTCTCATCATCCTCAAAGATTCTATCCTCTGATTCCACTTATTCAGTAGCACTTAGGGTCATATATGCCTGTATTCATCCCTCTGGGTTTGCTTAACTCAGAAGAATTTGGTTATTGGAGAGGTCTGTCATCACGACAGACAAAAATGGTCTAACATGTCATGGTCATAATGAGATGTATATTTTAAATAAATTTCTTCATAGGACTCAACATTTCTTTCAGAGTTACTTCATGAATCTAAAGAAATCATCTCCAGGATTCTAAGTGGATTCTCAGGCATATCCCGAAGACAGAGAAGGAGAAGGGAGGATTGTTTACACTAATCAGAAGGAAGCACACCCTTAGAGATGGTACTAACCTTACCTTCACCAAGAGTTAAATAACAGTGACTACAAGCTTGGCAGTTATTGATCATATCAACAGGTCCAGAGATGTTAAGTGACTGGACCAGAGTTTGATGGTTAGCTTGGTTCTATGTCTTCTCTGGAAGTCAGTCACCTGCCTTCAGCATTTTCTCTGGTTGAGGGAGGAATTCACAGCTCCTCCACCCGAAATATGGGCCACAGATGAAAGAACATCCCAATAGCTTCCTATGGAACTTCTACTGTTGAACTTGAATTCTAAGTTAAAGTTGAGCACACAGGACTCTGTTCTTCTGTCACTTTCAGTCTTAGTGAAATGACTAGTGAGCATGGAGGTGGAGCATCCTGCAAAGGCAAGGCTCATATAGTAGAGGTGTGGAAACTTTACAATAAAGGGCTAGACAGAGTGGTCCATAGGTCACTGTTGCAACTGCTCAACTCTGCTGTTGTAGGGAGAAAAGATGGGCTGGATTTGACCCATGGGCCATAGATCTCTGACTCTTGACTTATACTATAAAGTTGAGATAATTCTCTGGTTTCCTTTTGAAAGCAGACTCCTCCCCCATTGAATGGGGATTCCAGTGTTTTTCCAGGTGAATTTAAAGAATGGGAAAGAGACGGTGAGACTGTTAAAGAATAGCACTATTGCTTTGTAAAACACTACTAATATTTGGTACAAAATTATTTTCTTCTCACCCTATATTAATTGAACATGTACCTACACAAGTAGACACTGACATCAATCCCTTATAAAATCCATGAGTGCAAACACAAATGCACGCACAGAAATACAAAGACTTATGCAATACCAGATGTGTGTTCTCAAACACATCTGGGCACACATAAGCACATGCACATGAGAACGCTCAGGAATTTATCCCACTCGATTCTCATATTGGGTATTTCATCCAACTCTTTGAAATCACAACTATGCTTAGAAAGTCCTCAGGTACCCAAACTCTTCACCTGGTTCCCTTTGTCACCTATTTCTTGCTGCAAAGAAACCTGAATGGTGACACCAGTAGTAGCATTATTCTACATAAGAAGGTAAAAACTCTTCTCCACTCCCTCCCTGTTCCTTCCATCTCTCCCTCTTGCCTGCAGGCTGCCTTGAGCAACGGCCAAGAAACAGCAGTTTTTCCACTTCACCCTCTGTGCACAGGGCTGAGGGCCTGGCATGGAGAACCTTCCTTCTGTGGGCTCACAGCTGCAGAGGAAATTGATTTTCAGGCTCCAGCACAAGCTTTTCTACTTCTGTGGGCTATCTACATTGTATCCCTTTTCAGAGGGAAGGTTGGAGGCAAAGCTGCAGAGTCCAAGATGCTCATTCTGTTTCCAAACATTTCACAGCTTACTTAGGGCAAGAAGCACGGGTTGCCATGAGAACCTGCCTGATTTCTCTTCTGGGTTCTGCAGCTGGGGAGGAAGCACAGTGGATGGGATTGAGTGGTTTTTATTCCAGAATTTGCCCCCAATCTCCTGACCATCCCAGGAATGCAGAATTTAAAAGTCTGCAAGGATGCGGTTGGGTGTGGTGATGTCCTTGAAGGATGGAGTGCCCTGGAATTGAGGGTGGGCTGGGGTGGGGTGGGCACATCGTAGTTTCCCAGCAGAGCTTCTGGTGTCCCTTTATTGGGTGGGAGAGAAGGAAGAGCCGTCTTGGCACAGGTGGACACATCAACAGAGTCAACAGTGATTCCCAGTTGACTCTTAGGGATGCTGGCAGAGGAGTGGCATGAACCAGCAAGGTTATGCTGAAGATGTTAGTGGCAAAGTTTTGTGAGCACAGAGGGGAGAGGTTTGGGATTCACCAGTGGGTGGTAAGAGCCCCTATCCATCCTGGGTGAGGGATAGCGCTCAGTAAAACTGGGAAAACAGTTCTCTACTCACAGCTCTCATCCTTATTAGATAATCTGCAACATTTAACATCCACTTCTTCCCCCAACATAAAAATGTTCTTAAAGTACCTACTATTGAAGAAAACTCCCAAATTTAGTTACATAGCTACGCATTTAATGCATTGCCCTTAAGCCACGGTTTGCTAAACTGGGCTAGACTTTAGAAAGTCTCTGAATGTCCTGAAACTGTATGCCAAATTATAAGGGAACATTTCTACATGCGTACATGAATTTGTGTGAGTGGGTGTGGTTGTGGGTGGCTCCATAACTTTGATCAAATTCTCAGGAGATCAGTGATGTCTAGAAGGTTAAGAATTATTTTCTAAAGCCAAAAGAATCTTGCTTTGGTGGTTGAATTTCAGGTGCCATGCGGGTGGGTGTAGAAGGTGCACCTTCTACAGGGGCTGTGGGCTTGGTGCTCCTCACTGCCCTGCATGGATGGTCTCACCCTCTAGCCTTCAGATAAGGTGGGAATGGGTGATAGGATCCCCAAGTGACCAAGGACTGTCATGCTTTGTAGCAAGAAGGGGCTGATCTAGCTTTCCGGGTCCTTGGTCTGTGACGGCAAAGCTAAAACTAGAGGCATGTTCCAGCTAGATATGGAATATCTTCACCTCTTTGCAAGATATAGAAACACTAATGACAGATTTAGCTCTAAGAATCTTGCATGTATTAGCTCATGTAATCCTCACAACCACCTTATGAAATAAGTCGTGAGTTAATTCCACTGTACAGCTGAAGGAACTGAGGGAAAAAAGTTCCTGTTCGCGTGGTTGGACCGGCGGTTCACATGGAACAATATGGAACTGGCCTTTTTGCACAGGTCCTGGGCTGGATCTTCCAGGAAAGCCACTCTGTCCTCTGTCTCTGTGGTGCCAAGCTGGGCACACATTCCCACGCACACAGCAGCCCATTCTCACACGTGAATGTGCCTTTCAAGAGCACACAGCTCCTCTTTCTCTGACCTTCCCCCCGCTGGCTGCATCCCTGGTGGCTTAGGCCGCCAGGTCCCTGGCCCAAATAATCTAGCAAGAACACACTCAGTGCTGCCTGCCAAGTTCCTGCCTGGACCTGCTGGCTCCTGGTTTGGAATGCCATGCAAAAGCTGGAACCTGGCTCACTCTGCCCTCTGCTTCTGCTCAGGCTTAACCAGAGGGAAGGCGGTCATTTCTTCCCTTCCTACAACCGTAGCATAAGAGGACATCTTTCTGATACTGTCTAATTTGTATTAGATTTTTTTCTTCCTCTTTCAGAACTCATAAGGAGATGTCCGTAAGTGGAAGCTCGAGAGAAGACACTGAGGCCGTGTGCCTGAGGGGCCGTATGGGTGTGTTGGCGAGGGTGGAGTTCCACCACTTGCCAGATGTGTGATGTTGGCAAGTTGCTTTACCTCTCTGAGCCTCAATTTCCATCTCTTTAAAAGGAAAAGTAAGAATAATAGTAGTTACTCTGTAGGTTGTTGGGAAGATCAAATGAGATCATGCAGATGAAAAATGATTGGTATATACGTGCTTAGCACAGTTCCTCAGATGTTGTCAGGGCTTAGTCCCAGATGGCTGTTTACTATTGAGGTGCAGAAAATGAGAGGTCACTGTAGGCTGGAGAGTTAAGTGTGGGATTTGTAGGTTTTGGTATTCATAGAGGTGGAGGAAAGGATTCCAGAATGGGAAAAAGCCAGAGGCAAAGGCCCAGAGGCGGTGTGGGAGGCAGTGTGAAGGGGATATGGGTCCCTGCAGTGACTCGGGTCATTAGGGCAGCAGAGCCAGGTGGGAAGAACAGATGGAGGTTTTTTATTGGTGATGCAGTTTGGGTCTTTATTAGGTAAATAATTGAGAATAATTCAAAAAGTTTCTGAACAGAATGGAAATGTGGTAAAATGTTATTAAATGATATTTGAGAAAGATTAACCAGACAAGAGTGTGCAGAAAATATACTGTCATGCATTCACCAAAGCCAGTTTGCTTTTCCTCCTGAGCATATAACTAGACTACATTTCCCAGTCTCTCTTGCAGCAGTTAGAGGCCATGTGATTGAGTCCTGGCCAATTAGACGTCGGTGGAAGAGATAAGCACCACTTCTAGGCCTGGCCCATTAACTGTGATCCTACACATTCCTTTGCCCATCTGCCAGCCAGAAGCAGAAGATCTGACAGAAAACTTCAAAATTCTGGGGGATGGTGAGGTCACAAGTTGCATGGAGCCTGGGTCACTGAATGACTGTGTGGATCAGAGTCCCCTCTCCCCTCGCTACCTATTGGACCTTATGTGGGTAAGAAATAAACATCTACTGTGTTAAGTTACTGAGAGTTTGGGATTATTTGTTACAGTTAACTTACCCTGACTAATACAAGATGGAATAGAGAGAGACCAGAAGGAGAATCAGGAGGCTGGCGCAGTGATTCAGATACGAAATGAAAAGCTCTGACTAATTTGGTAGAAATTGAAGTGAGAACAAGTGAAAGGTATTCCTCTGGGCAGATTTACATGACTAAGTGACTTATTAGATGGGAGCTGTGTGTGTGTATGAGGGGGTGAAGGAAAGAAATGAGTAAAAAAATGCCTATGATTTTCTAGTCTAGTGACTAAGAAAATGGTGGTACCATTGACATAAATTAAGATATCAGAAGAAGAGATAGGTCTGGGGAAAATGATGAAATTTGTTCGATTTGTGGTGAATTTGAGGTGACAGTACAAAAGGAAATCTCTAGACGAGAGTTTCTCAACCTTAGCACCGTTATTATTTTGGGCCCAGTAGTTCTTTGTCGTGGGCGGCTGTCCTGGTCATTGTAGGATGTTTAGCAGCAGCCTTGGCCTCTACCTACTCGATGCTCTGCTCCACCCCTGCCAGTTATGACAACTCATAATGTCATTATGTCTCCAGATATTGCCGGATGTCAAGGAGGTGGTGCAAAATCACCCCTGGTTGAGAACCATTGGTCTAGAGAGAGTTGGAGATGTGGGTGAGTCTGAACAGCCTGGGTTCTCTGAAGAACCATATATAATCAGGGCACTTTTAGTTCTGCAAGGCTCAGATGGCTGCCGATTGCCAGCAGTTAGCAATTCAGTTCAGGCCCCATTGGAATGTGTCTCCAGGACCTGAGGCCACATTTTGATGAACCCTCCTGTGCACTGTACTCTGGGCTTCAGACAGGATGAAAGGGGGGGGAGATCTGGGGGACATAGGACTGGGCAGAGGGACTCAGGTGAGCCATGGCAAGGACCAAACATGGCTTCCCTTCCAAGACCCCAAGGCAGGGACTGTGTGGCCTCTCGCAAGCCCAGGAGAGGCCCAGGATCTTTTAGGCATGTGTGCTTGCTTCAGCATATTATCAACTAAGGCTGTAACAAAGCTTTCCAACTGGCACCAGCAATTCTCTCAGACGGCAACTGGCTGCGTGATTTGGGAGGATTCCCTTTTCATTTCCTATGTTTTATGATTTTTTTTTCCTTCTGCTTTTCAAAGAGTGTTTTTACAAGCTAGTATTCTATATTACTCTGCCTGTACTCTGAGAAAAGATAAATATTTTCAATGTGTTTTCTGAGGCATACGCTCCCATTGAGAAAATGTATCCCTTATGGCTGTAGCTGTTTTGACCTCATTAGCTGGGTAGATCAGAGGGAATTTGACAAACAGGCCCCTGTATGCCCAGGAAGCCTCCGTTGGTTTCCAGGGGAGCTAGGGGGTTGGTACCACTGGGGGTGCACCTTTGGGTTTCCCAAAGGGCTGCAGCAGGAAGCCGAGGGGAGCCTAGCGAACAGGTTTATCAATGAAAGAGGACTGGGAGAATGACCTTGCTCTTAGTTCCCAACTCCAGGGTCCCACTTAGCGGGAGTAGTGAGGAGAGACTGGAGAGCCGGCTCAGAATTCTACAGAGGCTCTGGGACCACCCCAGGGAAGCTCACACAGAATGCAAAACCGCCAACAGGTAACTATGGCTGCTTTCTCACTGAAAGGCATTCATAAGAAGATTTCACTGGCTAGAGGGTGACCAACTGGTCATAGTTTTGTGGAGACTTTCCCAGTTTTAACACTGAAAGTCCTACATCCAGGAAACTCCACTGTCCCTGGCTAATCAGGGATGGTCGGTTACCCTAGCTGGATGAATGGGCCCAGGCGGCAGCTGTTTGTGCTCTGAGGAGGTGGGCAAAGCCTGCTGGTCTCGATCTCCTTCACAATACCGAAAATGTTAGGCTTTTGCGCCTCTTTCGGCAACCCTGCGTTATATTTTAGATCTAGTATCATAGTTTCAGACTTGCTGGCTGGGTGACTTCAGATAACTCACTTAACCTTTCTGCACCTAAATTTTCTCATCTGTGATTTCAGGTAATTATACCTACCTCCACATTGTCGTATGGACCAATTTAGATTAGTGTAGGTAAAACACTTGGTACATAAATGCTGTCACAGTGTAGGTGATAATCCATAGTTATTACTGTAATTGATCTCTGATTCCCAAGATCCTTTATTAATAGGCAATAACTTCTGAGAAGGGTGATCTTGTAAGTCATCATCAGCTAACAAGCCAGGTCAGTTTCAATCCTCGTCTTATTTGAATTATCACCAGTATTTGCGCAGTTAATTATGCCATCCTGAAAAAAAGTGTCATGAAATGCCTTCTTTCCTTGACTCTTGAGAAATCACTCTCTCTGGTTTCTTCTTTTGTCAGTATCTTCTAATAGATCCTCCTCAAATTCCCAATCGCTACATGTTGGGGGTCCCCAGGTTTTAGTCCTTGGAATTTCTTGTTTCTGTCCATCCTCATTCTTTAGATGATCCCAGCCTGTCTCGTGGCTTTAAATACCATCTTGACATTGAAACTTCTGAATTTACATCTTAATCCCCAACCTTTTCCCTTATATGTAGCATCACATACTCAATTTATTCTCACCAGTCCCCTTTGTTTCACATCTTTGGCAAAACTTATATTGTCAGACTTGTATTGTTGCTCCCTGTGATGAAAGTGAAAATGTACTGCATTATTTACTCTCTGTCTGTCTTTCTATCACCTAACCCTGTTTCTGATCCTCAGAGGTATTCTCACTCTCAAGCCTCTTTGCTATGAGACTATATTATGGATTGATGTGTCCAAGACTCTAGGATCCTTGAGGGCAACTTGGTAGTCTTTCCTCGAAACACAAAAGACTGAGGCAAGAAGAAACCAGCTTCTTGTCTAGAAGCCAGGACTGGAACCATCAAGTTTACTCCAATTTTGTCTGGGACACTACCTATCTTAAATTTATTTATCTTTATTTTATCATCTTTTTAAAATTAGGGTGTGATGATAACATCATGTAACTTTTAAACTAATACACAAGGATTTAGTCTAAGTCATGTGACATTGCTCAAAATTTTACAGTCATCACCATCATCATCATCATCATCATCATCATCATTTTGTAGTTCTTTGACAAATGCCTTTTTGAATGTCTTAAGTTATTTATGGAACAAGGTGGGGATGTAAATAATAAATAAATACCTCTTTATACTTATGACCTATTCTTCTGAATATCATTAGAAATAGTAAATGTTGTTTCTTTGAGGGTGGATATAATATTTGGAAATAACTAAATGGTGACATATAATTATTACTTTAACTTGCTGTGTGACCTGGAACAAGTTACTTAACCTTCCTGAACCATTATTTTTTACTGATTTGTAAACTAAAGGGGTCATGTTTTCTAATCATCAAGAGTCGTTCTAACTCTCATGGTCTTTGGTCTAAAGGACCATTCGGTTGTCCGACAGCTCAGAGATTGATACTGATCCCATGTCGTTGTTTGTGTATTCCTTTCTTTGGTGGAGGTACATGTGTGTGGGGTCTGTGTGCAGTGTTTAAGTGTACCGTGTAAGTGTGTATGGGCTTGGGGCTCATAGGCCTGAACAATCAAAGACCGACTACGGCTTTGAGATACCGTTTCGTTCAATTCCTGTCTTCAGACCAGACTATATCCAGAATTATCTAAACTGATGAAGGACTAATCCACTTGGAAATTCATAACAACTCCTGGAGTTTTTTGTTTTTTAGAAATTCTCTCTGAAGATTAAACCAAATCTCTCATGCAGTCCTCCAGTCGTGGTCACTCTTGTTCTCCTTGGAGATGGGTAGACATGCACAGTGTGAAATAGGAACCTTGAAAATGCAAATTTTCATCTAAAGTATGCCTCTTTAAGAAGAGGCCAACATGAAGGAATGATAGACATCTGGTAAATATAAGAGCAGCAAAAACTCCCCCTTGCAAAAAAAAGAAGGTCAAACTATCTACCTATCTATCTGTCTGTCTATCTATCTATCTATCTATCTATCTATCTATCTATCTATCTATCTATCTATCTTCTCTGTCTATCTATGCGTCTATCTCAGCCTAAAGAACAAATCGGTGGCATTGTCCTCTGACGTGCCTGTCCCATTGTTATGTTAGTGGTTTCTGTCTTAAGAGGCAAAAAGATGTTAGAGGCAGTCATCCGTGCTAATACTAGACACACCACCAAACAAAAACTCACACGGAAGTGTGAATTTGAGGGCCATTTAACACTGTAAATTTCCCCCTTGTATAACAATTATGGAAACATGCACGCTAACTGACAATGCAGTGTGGCACTGTGTGAATGTGAACAGTGTGCACTCGTCCTCATAATTCCTCTTTTTATAGCTAGTGGTGCGCCTGTCCAGAGGACGTTGTACCCAGCCCTCTTGAACAGCAAGCTTTCTCCCAGCTGAATATTGTCCAGTATTCCCCATACATGTACTCAGACTGTTTGGACCACTATCTGGCTCATTATATCTACAACTTGAGTTTTAGTCTCCAAATGCATGCTGCCTTATGGCTTGTTTTGGGGGCTGGCTGTTATTTTATTTTACTTTCCCCATTTAATTATTCCCACCTGGGGTAGTTCAGGACTATTATTATCCTCAAGAGAGAGGCTGTGGCCTTAAACTATTTGGTTCCTAGCAATGGTGGGAGTGGACTTCATATATTTTCATACAAAAATCACTTACCAGGGACTGGAGGGGTATCCACAGAGACAGATTTGTTTTAAATCTAAATTAATCCTGTTTATACTCACCAGGATGCTAATCCGTCCTGAAGAACTGTATGCTATCTGACTGGGGAGTCCAAAGATCGATATGTCTAAAGGCTGGTCCCTGCATGCTGACCCCCTAAGCATAAGTCTAAATCCGGGCTCTGCCCTCGTGGCTACACGTGTGACCTTGAGGAAGGTACTCAGTGACTTTGAATATGACTTTCCTCCTCTGTAAAATGGGGATACTGTTGGAGTTGTTGTGAGGATTCACTGAGGCAATCCATGCAGAGCAACAAAGCGTCTAGCATATGTTGAACAATAGTTATAGGAAATGTTAAGTTATTCTGGCAGGAACCTGGAAACTGAAAGGAGAACTGGGGTCAGCCAGGTGGTACTGAAATCCTAGTTTAAAATAAACAGCAGGCATGTTATCTCATTTGACCCTCATTCACATCAACCCTATGGGGATTGACCCCGAGTCCCCGACACAGAAGGTACCACCTCTCGTTGCCGGGATGGTCCCAGGTCAAGAGCGCTCATTCTGCCAGCATCATGCGGTTGTTCTGAGGGTGAAAGAGTAAAGAGAAAAAATGTGTTTGAAAGTTTTAGGTGCTATATATATGTTATTCCTATTTTAATCTTGGCATTGGGTATTGCATCTTATTTTCTTAAAAGTCTTCAGGGTGCTAAACATGGGCACTGAGATTATGTGTGCCAGGTGTGCACAGGGCTTGGAACTTGAGCTCCTGCCTATGCTGATGGGAAGAAAAGTAGCACAGGTACAGGTTGGCCATTGGAGTTGAAACTCTCTAGATATGTTCTCCATTGCCTCAAGACCACTCCCAAGAAAACGACATTATAAAGCAAACAACACTTTTTTTTTTTAAGACTGACATCAGGGGGCCGGCCCCGTAGCTTAGTGGTTGGGTGCGTGCGCTCCGCTACTGGCGGCCTGGGTTCGGATCCCGGGTGCGCACCGACACATGTCTTGTCCGGCCATGCTGAGGCGGCGTCCCACATACAGCAACTAGAAGGATGTGCAACTATGACATACAACTATCTACTTGGGCTTTGGGGAAAAAAAGGAGGAGGATTGGCAATAGATGTTAGCTCAGGGCTGGTCTTCCTCAGCAAAAAGAGGAGGATTGGCATGGATGTTAGCTCAGGGCTGATCTTCCTCACAAAAAAATAAGACTGACATCATACAGAAGAGAAAAAGAAAGGAGGGTTGGAAATGTGAGGGTGAAGAAAGGGGAAATGAAACATTGTAATTGCCAGTGGTGTTTCAAACTGATTTTAGTTACTATTAAATTAAAATTACAACTGAATGTGAACTGACAATTTCTTCCCCTTAGAGTGTTCTGGTACACAGGATAAATACTTAATTTAGTAGATTTAGAAATTCTTGATGACATGTCATTAGCAGGCACACCCTCACAGCCACGTGCTCAGAGGTCTATATGAGTGCGGAGGCATCTCTATTGCATTTGGTGTTTCTCTCCCGTTTTATTTTGTGCTTTTGTTTATTTGTTTTGTTTAACTCTCAAATCCAGCCACAGCCTGTTCTTTTTAACATCAATCTTGTTTCCCTTCCACCCCATTCCCAATTCTCTTTTTTGCACAATGAGTTCTCAGGGGTATGGAGGGTGGGGTATGGCAGAAAAAAAACTATTAGATTATAACATTTTGTGGATTGTCAAGGCTCTAATGACATTAGCCACCTAACTGGAAGGTAAAAACCTTTGTGATGTCATATAATAGGTTGCCACGGGCTTGACAAAACTTTGTGAAATAAACAAGAGAAAGGAGCCAAAAATGCTGATACCACGCATCTCTCCCCCACCCCTGAGACTCTATCGCCACCCATGGACATTCCCTTCTTGCTTATTAGCCCCTGAAGGGCATTTTTAATATAAAATATATATAAAGTCTTCCCAAATCAGAAAGGTCTCCAAGTCTCCAATTTAATTGGAATGGAAAATGCTAACTAATTGGCATCAAAATTTGATTTGTGGGAGAAACCTCCTTTTTGTTGGAAACACAACAGTGTGTCTGGGAACACAAACCCAGTCCTTCAAAAATCATCCGTGAGCGCCGCCGAGGAATCAATTAAAGTTGATTTGGCGTATCTGCTTTTGACAAATATAAAGAAATCTCTGATTAGGCCGAGAAGAAAAACAGCTTTCTCTTTCTTGCTCTCTCTTCCTCTCTCTTTCCTCTCTTCCTCTCTTCTCCTCATTTCCCTTTAAAGGCAGTAGGTGTCAGAAGGGGGTGGGTAGTGATATGCAAAACACGGCCTCCATAACCAAAGTAGCCTGCAAAATTAGGTGTCAGCATGCAAAGCTTATTGATGTATGAATGCGGAAAATGAAAGGCGGCAGTAGACAGCCGGGGCTAAAGGTGAGACAGGCACAGCGAGAGCAGCTGTAGCTCCACGTCAAGGTGTTGCTATATGAGCTCGGGTTTTTTCTGGAGGTCCACAGCCTAACAAGGTAAGCCTGGCCATGAAATGATGGAACAATACAATATGGGCACACACAGTGTGAATACCAAATAAATTGATGTGGTGTCTCACCACCCCCCACACATGCATACCCCTCCTCCTCCTGCACTGCCACCCCCCCTTCAAAGTGTGCCTGTGTATTCATTAATAAATTCATATTCTGAGTTTTCAATAAAAGAAGAAAATGCAGTGTAAACTGGAGTTACTTAGTGACACCCAGCTCATTGCTTTTTATTGTTGCTTGCAGCTACGAAGCCTTCACAGTGCACTAGTAGAATTTATTACTGTCTGTCTCTGTAGCAAGTTGGCGAAGTGTGCCTTTTGAAGAAAATTGACCCACACTTCATGAATATGATGAAAAATGCCAATAACACTACAAAGACGAAGCTCTTGACATTACTCTGCGAAGAGCTAAAAGACAGTAATGAAAGTATTGCAATTACAAATCATTACCTCCTCTCCAGCCAATCGCCACCTTCCCTCCTCTTTTTTTTTTTGGACCACTCTCAAGCGCTGCAGGCTGCCCCAGGTGATGCTTTGCACAGCATCGTGGGAAGTAGACAGTGGGTGAAAGCTCCGGTGACTTCTCAAAGAAGGGGAAAGGAGAGAAGAGAAAAAGAATGAGGGGGTCCGAGGGGATGTGATAAAAGTCCCTCTCTCATTGCACCCGGGAAAAGAAGGTATAAACGAAAAGTTCTTTAAGCCAATGGTCAGAAGGTCATGACCTTATTGTGGGCCTTGTCCATCTGAAAAGTGGCACTAAGAACATGCCGCCTACTTCTTTGCTAGTGCTGTTCCCCTTGGCAGGGTCCTTTTCAGTCTGGCTTTGGGAGAGCACCTTTAATCTTTCATCTTTTATTATTTGTTAGCACTCCAATTTGGACATTGGCATATGAATTATCAAAAACATATATTCGTGTGTTTTCAAGGTAAGAAACTGGCCTATCTTCTTAGCCTAACGGTGATGCTGAAAAAGTCTAACCAAGAGACGAGAGAGAGAGAGAGTGACTAACTTTAGACTTGAACGTGTTGACGGGATGAAGGTCCTGGTCGTTACTGTTTCAACAACTTTCTGACATGGGCCTTTGGTTGTGTGTGCTTATACTGTTGATCTTTAGAGTCTTGGTTTGTTTTGTTTTTCATTTATTTGGGGTATGTGTGGAGGCAGTGTATAAATACATACATTTCTTGACTCCTGTATGTCTTACCTAGAAAGACAACAGAATTATCTTCTGCTTATGCTATTATAGAGGCTACTAAAATTTTTGGAATTTGGAGTGTATGAAGTCAGAAATAGAAGCAGGGAAGAAATTATGAAGGAAAGAAAGTGGCAGCTTCAGACACCTGCCTTGGGAAGAGGAGAAACACAACAACCATGGAGACCGTGGAATAGTTACTGGACTTTGAGGTGGTCTTCCCGCCTCCAGATACCCTCTCCCAGCTCCAGGTTCATTTTGCTCTCTGATGACTGCTGGAAAGTCTACTAATTGGAAATTCAGTTTGATTCTATAATACTCCATTAGAATTGCAAATTCCTCTGGGAAGTATAGACTATCAATCATTTACACATTAGTATGAAATAGCTCCAGCCAGCCCTGGTGGTCTAGTGGTTACGATTCTGCATTCTCACTGCCACAGCCCGAATTTGTTTCTTGGTCGGGGAACCAAACTACCTGTCTTTCAGTTGGCATACTGTGGCAGCTGTGTGTTGCTGTGATACTGAAAGCTATGCCACCAGTATTTCAAACACCAGCAGGGTCACCATGATGGACAGGTTTCAGTGGAGCTTCCACACTGGACAGAACAGGAGGAAGGATCTGGCCACCCACTTCTGAAAAAATTGGCCATGAAAATCCTATGAACAGCTGCAGAGTATTGTCTGATACAGTGCTGGAAGGTGAGAGGATGGCACAAAAAGACCAGGCAGGGTTCTGCTCTGCTATACACAGGGTCACTAGGAGTCTGAATCAACTCAATGGCACCAACAACAAATGAAATAGCTGCATCAAATTTACTTTCCTTCTAGAACCTAGCTAAACTTTTGATTGGCTGTGGGATATACTGTAGTTTGCATCACGAAACACTGAAGTAGGGAAAGGGTAGAGACTAAGTCCAGGTGGATCTGGACAATGTCGGGCTTAGAACACCATGGAGGAATTGATTTTGGGGGAGAAGAGCAACAGATGGCAGAAGATATATCTCGTAGAGAAGGTGGAAGTCGGGCTGAAATAACTTAGCTCATTTCAAAATGTTGTTTGAGGCTAGCCGTTTGACCAGAAAATTGGGAGAGGATACACTTTTTCTTCCCCTTTCTCCTTTCTCCTGTTTCAGATGTTCCTTTGCCCTTTTCCAGGACCTAGAATTTAGGTTAATTGAAATATTGTGAATCAGTTTTCATGGGCTAACCTGGGGGTCTGGGGACCAAAGTCATTTAAAAAAATCCTTGTTTATATGTCAAAATGCATTGCAGGATCCAAAAACTCAACTTATTAATTGCATCTCACACTGCCAGCATGGGATGTGTGCTGTGAGCTATGGCGGCTGATTGGTTATAGGTGCCTGATACCTGCCAGATGCTCATGAGATTGAGGAATAACCATGGCCATTTAATCCATCATCCTTCCTTCAGACAAGAAAATGCTTACATACCAACAACACTGAAATTTTATAGCTTTTATCTCATCTTTTAATAATCTCTTACATTTGTTAATTTATTTGCTTATCTGATGATCTTAGCTGAGAACATCCAGGTCCAACAATCCCTGCCTGTGGACCAGGTTGTCAGCTAAGGACCTGCAGCAGGAATGATATTACCTGGCATGCACATCATCACACCTCTTCTACCATATCCAGGACATCCAACTAAATAGTCGTCTTCCACTAAACCTCAGAATCCTCATGCTGTGTTCTAGGGAACTCCTATTGATTGATCAAAGTTGGCAGGCCAGAGTAGACCTATTTGTCATCTTTGGGCTTTACCAGTTCATTCAATCTCAATATCCCTAGCAAAATATTCTCCCTAGGAATAGCTATCGGCCAATGCATCTCCTACAGAGGAAACCAAATCTCTGAGTGGTCAAGCTAATAACATAGGGTACCTATCGCTCACTTATTCATTCCTTCATTCTACATAAATACAGTGAGCTCCTCTGATTTGCCTGGAACTCTTCTGGGCCATGTAGCTACATCAGTAAAACTTTCTAAGGTTTGACCGTGAAGAGGGACCTAGTGGCTAAGCTACCTGATACACAGCCGGAAACTGGCCTACCATTTGGATGGAAGATAGAATTAGACAGAGCCACCTTTCTCTGCAAGACAGCAGTGCAGTGGGAGGAGCCTGCAGAAGCAAATACAAACTAATGCTGGGGCTCTGACTAGAACCTGGATTAATACTGCATGGAAGCTTTATTTTACATTTAAAAAATGAGATTTGCAATTAATTACTTGCTAGAAAAGGGCAGAAATGACTAGGAGAGTAGCAAACACTAAGCAACAGAGCTGAGATGCAAAACGTAGATATGAGTATGCACCAACTGTGTATCTATAAGTCTCCATGTCGCTAAATTCACCTAACCATGACAAGATTTTGCATACGCTCTTCTACTTTCTATATGAGTCAAAACCTGCCAGCTTTTCTCTTCCTTGTATAAACAGTGATAAAATGAGGCTGGAAATGTAAGCCAAATGGGCTCCTTGAAGGAGAGGACTGTGTTTGTATAACTGGGTCTAGCATAGTGCCTGGTACATAACTGGTGCTCAATAGATGATGGTTGAATCAAATTGTTCAGAGGGTCAAAGGACATGGGAGAGCCTTGAAGGGTTCCTTTTAAGGTCTAGTCCACTAGGCATTCAGTGGGAATTCGACAAATGGAATTGAATTTGATATGATACTAGAGAACTTGCGTGAAAGCACAAGGACAGAGTAATTATTACCAGATGCTCAATAAATATTAGTAGATACTCATAAATATAGGTTTCTTTCCCCCCTTTCTTTCATATTCTATTGACCCAGTGTATGAATTAGGCTAACATCAGGTTAGGCTGCTATAACAAATAACTCCCCAAATTTCAGTGGTTGAACACACTAGAAGTTTATTTCTCACTAATGTAGCAGTCCTACGTGGGTATTCCTGGTTGTCAGGAAGCGTTCCTCCATATGGGATTAGAATTCTTTCATCTTATGGTTTTGCCATCCCTTAGGGCCTTGAAGTCCTCTAAAACCAGCCGGCAGATAGAGGAAGAAAGTATTTCAAAGATACAAAACTGAACTGTTCACATTCCATTGGTCACAACCCCTTCAGACCCTACCTGATGCAGGGGGCCTGGGAAATATGGTCCCTGGCTGGGCACCAGCTTCCTAGTGAAAATTGTGCACTGTGGAGTGGAGCAGGGATTTTTGGTAGACAGTTGGCCATCTTGCAAACCTAGGTAGGTGATCAAGCAGTGGCAGCTTCAACTATAATGCGGTTCGCCTAGCCAGATCTTCCCGATCCACTGCCACAGAGAAAATTTCACCATTAGTCATCCTTTCAGCTTATTCTTCTTAACAATTCCTCACTCAAAATTCAAAAATGTGAAGAAGCAATAACACATTTAGGTAGTTCACATTAAGGAAGGCAGTCAGAGAATGCTGACCCCTTGTCTGTAGCACGGAAGGCAATAAATAGTAAGGGGACTGATTTTAGAATCTGTCCAGGATCACTCTCCAAGTCCAGGCCCCACGTGGAATGTAAGTCAAAGAGAGTAGAGTGTAGTCCGGAAGCTGATGGAACTATTCACGAGAAGACCTTCCTCCCAGTCTTAGGCCTGTTAGATAGATGCTGCTGATAAAACAATGGAGAATGCTCCCAGGGAAACCCATGTCAGTTCCACTCTGTGCTGGTGTAGCTCCAGTTAGAGAATCGTCACAAGCACTTCTCAAGGTCTGTTTGTTCTGGAGGCAGCAATGTTTTCCAATTTGCCTGGATGGTTTGTCGCCGCACCATCTTCCTCCTCTTCTGGGTGTTTAGGGCTTGTCTTAGTAGGAAATGGGAAAATTTCTGATTTGAGAAGTGCAGTCAGTGGGCTCTGGTCTGAGACACTTCTACATGTGGCAGAAATAATTGCATTGAAGTAAAGGCCGTCAACAAGGCTGTCATAAAGACTGGGGCTCATTTTGGCCTAGAACAATCATCTCCACCCTTCCTCATACTCTTCTTCTTGTAGCTTAATCTGTGTTAAAACTGTCATTCAAAAGCTGTGGAGACAGTCCAATTCCAGCTTTGGGGTGTTTTCATGAGTTCATTAGGGTTGCATACTCCTTGAACTTGGATTTACTGTAAACATTCTGATTGGTTTCCACCAAGGCCTTGCTATGAGTGGGCAAGGTGGGCTACCTTGCTTCTAAGGGGTGGAGGTGGGCATAGAGCTCAGGAGGGGGCCTGTTTCATTGTGGTACGACCAACAAGCTTCTTGGTGGAAATACACATCCAGATTATTGAAAGAATGTAGAGATTTGTTGGCAGTTCTGAGTCAAGGTAAGTCAGTAGTTATATGTTTTTTCTGTTTTGGATTACACTGGGGAGAGGCTGGCCTCAGGTACTCAGGAAACTAGCTATACCTCCCTGTCACTTGGCCACAGAAATTTGAATGGGTTTGTATACATGGCTTCCGATATTTCAGGCCATTTACTCACTTTGTAAGTAATGCGGCTTCCCCCTCAAGTTTTGCATCTGCTCTCAACTAGATGGCCATGATGCCTTGGCTAATGCCTTTTAATATCTAAGCCTTGTACATCTCGTGCTTGGTTAATAACAGGGAAAAAGCTCCGGTGACTCACCTTCACCTCGGGAGAAAAAAAACATCCTTTTAATAATCTGGGAGTTTATTTGGATCGAAGGCATACTGCATGTTACACAATTTTCTTGTAGACCCACACAGGTCACAAAGCGGCACCCTTGTTTTTTATGAAGTCAGCAAAGATGTATAGGGGCCAGGCTCGCCACTTCTCTGAGAGCCTTCAAATTCATCTTTAATATGTAACCTACTAGCAGAGCAGAAACCCTCACTAAGTCTAATGGGATTTTCTCTGAGAACTTTCCTGGGTGTATAACCTTTGTTGCAGTTAAAGGTACATTTTCTAAATGTCCTCAAAAAGGAGCTCACACCCATTTTTTAGGAGTCAACCCATAATCTCTCATGTCTTGTCACTTTAAACTTCCTCTCTGATGCTAAACTGGGAACTACTTGAGAGTAGGGACATGTGCATCTGTCAGTGTTCCAAATGGAAGATTGGCTAAATACATGAGTCAGATTTGTTGAAGAAACGAATGGATGAAGGCTTACCCTACACTGGTGGTTCTCAACCAGGGAGGATTTGCTCCCAGGGGACATTTGGCACTGTCTGGAGACATTTTTGGTTGTCACAATTGGCGGGGGGGATGCAGGGGTACTACTGGCATCTAGCAGGTAGAGGTCAGGAATGCTTCTAACATCCTACAGTGCACAGGACAGCACTCACAGCAGAGTTACCTGGCCCCAAATGTCAGTAGTGCTGAGGTTGAGAAACTCTGCCATATGCATCCCACAATACCACATGCATTCAAAATGTCTGGAAGATGGCCACTGGTCTTTGGAAGATTCATTCAGCAAGTATTCATTGAACATTTTTCACGTTGACGTTCAACCAAGATATCCACCCAGAAAGTCTTCTGACATTTTCTTTTCCCCCTTTTCTCTATTGCATCTCCTTTTTGCCTGGCTCCCTATCCTTTCTCTGCCACTTTCCCTTCTCCATGGAATAAATGAAAGTATACAGCAGGAAGGAATGTCTGGAGTCAAAAGAATGACTCTTTCTAGTTACTAATTTAATTGTAGCCATGTCTGTTTTGGACCATTTCTTCTGAAGATGAATATGTTTATGCTGCAAATGCTGCCCTCGCACAGCTTGGGCAGCCCTTTGGAGATGGGCATTGAAGGTAAAGAAACACAGTCACAGGATGTTTACTCTACTGATGCTCTCAAAAGCATTTGGGATGTTTAAACATATGCTTCTAGCATCTCTCTTCTATCTTCACACTGCTGCTACATTGTGGAAAATCTGTAAATAGAAATAATGGACTTGGTTTATTTTTAATTAGAAGGCTGCTGCTTATAGCTGAAATCGTGACACTACCAAGCATGTCTTTCTCTCATTTGGAAGGAAAGAATGGAGAGTTCCTAGGGTTTTGAACTTGAGCCAGGTTCCCTGAGTTTCTTGGTCCCTGTCTCTGCAAATCCAATGCCATTCAGTGGCATGTGGCCATTGGATGATTCTCTGCACTGCTTAATAATGTCTTTAGATGTAGCAAGTAATTTTATTATTTCTACAGTTAGAAAGAAGAAACACTTTGGTAAGCTGTTTTATTTTTCCTTTTTATTCATAGTTAATTGTTAACATTTATCACTCAATTCAATAAAACTCGTAGAGTCATATTTAAATTGGTTTTTTTAAGGGAAGGTTCTTATTTTTTTAGGCATGTGAATGGAGTAATGTTATCATGTTGCTAACTATCTCCCAAATAAACCTTATTCTGGGGATATAATATTTATCCATAGACAACATTTCTGAGGCTGTTTTTTTCCCCCAGCAGTAAGATGACACAGATAGACAGAACTGGCCTGATATTCTGTTATTTTAAGATTTCCTGGACTGTCAGGAACCTTCGCTGTTGTCTCAACCTTCACTAAAGTGGAGAAAATGCCCATGTAGACAATGCCCAAAGTGAAATTCCTTGATAGTGGGACAGAGAGCAACCACATGAAGATCCAGCTCTCGGCCCAGGTGTTTTCCAAACTGCTGTGATTTATGAAACACTACCTGCTTTGAAAGAGATATTTCTCTCTTTTTCCCTGATATTTGAATTTTTTCCCTACTGGATTAACATTTCCTGTTCTGCAATGGGATGTCAAGCTTAAAGTATAATGATCCATGGAGAGAAAACTTACTGTTTTACATTCACACTATAGTGAGAAGGTCTAAGAAGCGAGTTTGATGGAACGTAAGAATCAGCATGTTTAGTAATGTCTAGTTAGGTTTACATGGATATAATGGGGGGAAAATGGATTTAGAGAAAAGGAACTGTGAAGAGGTGATTTAGAACCGTCCTGTCCTGTATGATAGCCGCCAGCCACATGTGGCTATTGAGCTCTTGAAATGTGACTAGTCTGAATTCAGATGCAATGTAAGTATAAAATACACACTAGATTTCAAAGACTTAGTATGAGAAAAATGTAAACTACCTAATTCATAACATTTTATATTGATTACATATTGCAGTAATTATAGTTGGTTATATTGGGTTAGAGAAAATATACTTTTAAAATTAATTTTACCTATTTTTCTTTACTTTTTTAATGTGGCTACCAGAAAAGTTAAACCTACGAATGTTGCTCACGTTTGTGACTTGCATTATATTTCTATTGGGCAGAATGCTTTCCAGCAACGGCCTTGCCTTGCAGAGTGCATTTCCATGGCCTAAAATTGAAAGTTTTACATTTGTGATCGTTCGATTTAACCCAACCTTACTGTAGTTTCGAGTTCCATGGGCAGTAAATTCGAATGTCACATAAAAGCCCCAGAGCAAGGGTTCAGAATTTTGGGAAACTGAGCCTTTAAGCGGTCAGTGGGTGGATGCCGTGGTATCTGTGAAAACTCTAGAATTAAATGTAAGGCTGTGTGTGCATGTGAATTCCACTGAGGAGAAGCTTCTTGACTTTCTTCAGACTCTCCAAAGGATCCTTGACCAATGCTTGCATTGTGCAACTCCAGGGGGCCACTATTCCTATAGAATTGAATGGTGGCTGGCATCCCCCACTGAAGCTGGGCAACGTGGTGGTGTTGTCTTGATCTCAAACTGTTTAAGAACTCTGACCCGTAGCGAGGACTCTCAATATGGTCCTGTCACTCTTTCGTTCTTTAGTTCTTGGTGGCTTACTGTTGCCTCAGAATAAAGCTCACATTTCCTAGGATGGCATTTAAAGGTAATTATATGTGAATACTTTTCTAATTTCATGTCCATGTATGCTCCACCCACAAATGTCTGCTTAATGTCCTGAGACTGACCTCCATTTAAAAGCCATGTGTCTTTGCAGGTGCTGTTCCCCCTTCTTGAAATTCCCTCCTCACCAAACCTTCACCCATCTAAATTCTACTCAACATTAAGCTAGGTTATAAGCCAGGATGGAAAGAACACCTTTGCTTATTTCTTATAGGATTAATATAGCAAACATACAAAGACTTTCATAAATCAGTAATAAAAAGAAGTAAAATATAAGAAATATAGGCAAAGGATAAGAATAGAAAACTCAAAGAATAGCAAGCTATGACCAGTAAATATGAAAAGATGCTCCATCAGTAAGAACATTTTATTTAAATTTTGATGTGCTAGATATTGTTTAAAATCCTTTACATTGATTAATCATTTAATCTCAGTATTCATTCCCGTTAATACTTAAATAAATGCACATAAACCCAATAACAAATGCCACTACTGGTGATGGCAGGAGAAATGGGCACTCTTATAGAATCTGTGGGATTGTAAATTGGGCAAACTTTTTGAAAGCTAGTTTGGTACTATCTGATCAAAATTTTAAATGCACATACCCTGTGACCTAGAAATCTCATTTCTAGGAATCTGTCCTGCACAAACATTAGGAAGAATGCATAAAAGTGTAGGTGCAATGTTTCTTAGTGATAATCTGGATTGGTTAAATAAATTCTGGAATAATCCTGTAATACAGTCATTGAAAAAGAATCAAATTGTCCAATATGGATGAATTTATGGAAAGATGCATAAGCGTTATTAATTGGAAAACATAGACAGTACATATAGCTTGATTTTACTTTTTTAAAACAAAATATATGTGTATATATATAGTTTTACTATTACCTTATTTATTGTGTACTTACTATGTGCCAGGGGCTGTTTACATTCATTTTGTCATTTAATTCTTAAACAGATTCAGAATGTGTACTTTTATTAACTATCCTTTACACATTATAAAAATAACACAGAGAGAAGTAGCTAGCCTAAGGTCATCCAAGTGGTTGAGCTGGGACTTTGAAGCCAGCCAGTTAGATTTCAGAGCTGGTTGTCTTAATGTCTGTGCATGTGCTGGGAGAGGGAGTGGAGTGGCATATTTATATAGGAGCAAATTACAAGTCTTAAAGCATATGCACCGCACTGTTAACCTTTTGGAAGCTGGGATTGGAAGTAGGGAGGAAAGGACTTAAACTTTTTATTTTACACACTTCAGTAGAAGAAGACAGAATGAAGGTAAAATTAAGGATGATTTTTATGTTTTGTGCTTTCTTATATTTTCAAATATTGTCCACTTTTTATACATACAAATATTATCTATTGAATATTGAACATGTGATGCTTTGTAATTGGGAGCATATCCATAAGTGCTGTTTGAAGTTTTAAGACTCGGCTCAGTCTTTGTGAAGCCCTCCCCGATCTTCTCGGTTAGAATCAACAGTGCTCTGGTCTGTACTCCCTTTGGAACTTTTCCTCGTTGTGCCTTGTATTGTATTAGTTTTGATCATGTCTTTCTCCTGCCTAGACAGGAAGCTTGTTGAAGGCAGGGATGGCACATAGTAGGCATTCAAATGGTGTTTGTCAAATGGATGGATGGATGGGCGGATAGATGGATGGATGGATGGATAGAGTGAAAAAGGCATGAATGCCACCGAGGGATTTTCACCTCAAGATTCAGCTTCATTCCTGTGTTATGGTCTTAACATTCTAACAGGTAGGAATGCTGGCACCTCTCTACATCACTGTGTGTTGTGTTTAGCATAATGCCAGGATGAAGTAGGGCCAACAATGACAAGTGCTGTTTAATGTGATTTTCTTGGCACGTTTTGGGCTTAATAATAGGAAGAAATGTGGCAAATAAATTCTTTGAAAATCAGCCTGGGTTGGAGATTATGAGAAATGGCTTAATCATAATAGAAAAAAAATGAAACTAGGAGCAGCCTTAAAAGGTCAACTCTTCTACTTAACCTCCTATGAAGATGAGACAATCCCCGATAAAATCAGAGAAAGTATTGAAAGCTTTCAGTACGGTATCTGGCACTTAGTAGGTATTCAGAAAAGATATCTATATGCACATATATCAAAGGAATATAGCTCCCATCAATTCTTACAGTAATCCTAGATAGGAAAAGAAAAAAGTTCATGAGAATCACTTATTATTTTATATGATTTGAAAATTTATTCAAGAAAACAATTATAATCTATAAGAAAGAAAAAAAAGAAATGGAACTCCCTTGATTATTGATCTGTTCATGTATTCTTTCTCTATTTCTACCCTTAAAGATAAGAGATTGATTAGTTAACTGGGGAAACAATCATACTTCTGAATTATCAGTTTGATGCCCTTATAATCTTGGAGTGATTATTTCTTTAAAAATGACTGTACTTAGTTGAAAGTACAAGCTGTGTCCACAGCCCTCACAACAGACTTGACTGGTGGTAGCCATAGGCAGAATTGGCCTCCTTGGTCTCCTGATCCCGGCTTAACCCCTCGAATGCCCAGCTGATTCGTAGTCTATGTGCAAAGGGATGATACTTGCAAGGCTTTTCCTTGCATGTGTGCTTTCTGTGGGATCGCTCAATTGATTATAATTGTCTTGCCCTAAAGAGCATGGCCCCTGGCAGACTAGGGGGTGTGGACCTCCAGGGGTTTTATTTCAAACCTTATTTACTGAGGGAAGTCAATCCATGGACTGTCTTCCTCAATATTTAATCAGGCAGCAGGAGCTTCAATGTCACAAGATCTCACTCTTCACTAGAGAGTTACTGAGTCTTTGTGGCCTCCTTCAAGAACAAGAAAGTAGGCTGTGCTTGTAAGTCAAGAATAAGAGGGGTGGATATTACACCCCCCACCCCCATAGCTGCTCCAACAAGAGCAGGGATATTTTGAATAAGCTAATTGCTCAAACCCAGGAGCAGGAAACCTGTTTGCAGCATATGTTTTGGTGTAAGTTATTTGTAGAGGGAGAGCACTAATTGATAAGATAAAGAAGGAGAAGGATGATGAAGAGACAGAGGAAGAGGTAGAGGAGAAAGAGGAGGAGAGAAGGGAAGGAGACAACTATGATGATGACCGCTTTAATCAGAGCCTTCCCTAGAGAATTTGAACTGTTCCTTGAGTAGGTACAGGGCTCAAGGCAAAAAGTGCATTGTCATCCTCCCTCCCCCAGCCCCCAAATCTCTAACATTTTATACAAGGAAAGGGATGCTGAACATCAGGGAAGTCCTCAAAGGATGCAGGTCATCAAAGGGTGGAATGTATATGTGTGTTAAAGATGGAGGAGACTTTTTTGGTAGTGGTGAGGAAAGGTGTTTCTGGACTGCTTGTTTATATGCATATGGACCTTAGATCATTTTTTATAACCTTTCAGAGAGCCACTTTCTTTCCACAACCTCTCCAAGAGCCATTCAAACTGATGGTCCTTGTCTAGTCAGCCTTAGGAGCATTTCTAGCTCTGGGCTTTTGTTGAAGACCATTCCTTAGTACTTGAGCTGTCCAGAAGAATTTCATCATAAATATAGAGACAAAGTTTGTAATATAAGTACTGCTATGTATTTTGGAGTGCCTACTACATTTTGCACACAGTGCTAGACACTGTACAGAATACAAAAAAATTTAAAATCTTTGGTTTCCTCTGATTTACTACCTAGTCATTGACCAAGATTTTCCTATAAGATAAATACTCAGTCATTTAATCATGCAAGTTTTCAGGAGCCATTTATGAAACACAAATTGCCAGGTACTGGGCTAGGCAGTTAGATTTAGTAGTAAATAAATCAACTTTTATCTTGAAGAAGCTAGTGGAGAGAATATATATTAAATTGTGTTGCATGCATTGTGAGACCATCAAAATTCAGAGGACTGAAGGATCAGGATAGACTTTACCAAGTTGTGGGGACCAGAGCAGACTCCCAATAAATCCTGTTTGAGTGGTCCAATCTCAATGTACATTTGTGTATTTATTCTGTAAACATTTGGAAAGTAGTACAAGGCATTTGAGCTAGAATTTGACCCCTGGATAGGGTTTTGATGGCTGGAGAGGACAGTAAATTTCAATAGAGGGGACTGCATGAGTAGGCAGGTGAGGTCTCAACTAGACCCTTAGTCCATTGGAATGACAGGAGATCCTGATTTATCCTCTACCTTCATAGATGAAGAAACTGGGGCCAGCAAGAGGGAAAGGGCTTGAATTCAGGATGAGGGAGCTGGCAAACAGTTCCTATCCAGGTCCTAAGAATCCCTTCTGCTTTTATTTCTTTGTCTCAAGAATGGAGCACTGCACTCTCTGAGCACAGAGGAAAGCTTAGGGGTCTCCAGTGGCAGAAGCCCTGGTATAGTCCAGTCTGGATATTGAAAATGATAGCAGCTTGAAGTATATCGAAGAATAGATGAAGATGAAGAGGAGAAAAAGAAAAAGGAAAAGAAGAAGAAAGGGGGGCAGTGAAGGAAGAAGGGAAGGAGGAAGATATATGCTTATCATGGACCAGATACTCTGCTAAACTCATTCTGTGAATTTCCTCCTTTAGTCATCATATCAATCCTATGAACAGGGTTGATATTGCTCCCTTTTACATGAAGGCACTGAAGCTCAAAATAGTTATATATATCTTGCCCAAGCTCACACACCCAACAAACAGTGAGACCAAGAATCAAATCTGCATTTATCAGACTCCTGAGTTTGTGCTCTAAAAACTGCATTGACAGCAAAGAGAAGAGTATCCAGACAACCTATACTTTGATCCCTGACTTCCCTCTGGGTTGGCGCCCTGTGTAGTAGTATTCCTATTTTAAGGGAAGGTGAAAGCACCAGGCGTCATGATTTTTCACTTGAAATTTCACTTAATCTTCATCTCTCTCTAAAGCTGTTATTATTAGTCCAGTTTTGCAGGACACGAAACTGCTTCTGGGGAGTTCAAGCAAATGGATTCAGGTCACCAAACTTGTAAAGGACAGAGCTGCAATTTAAACCAGATTCCTTTGACTCCAAATCCATGTCACTTCCTTTACTGCATGAATTTCCAAGCCACAGAAGGGAATGATCCCTGGCAGGTAATTGAGGGCCAACTGTAGCATGTCTACCGTTTCCAGCTTGGGATAGAGCCCAGAACCTAAGAATCTTATCTGCTTTATTTCTCTGCCTGCCCTGAAATTCTTCCCTTGTATTTTATCTTGAAGGCAATTTTTAGGAGCTGAATCTGACCAGTAATTCAAGAACAAGATTCCCAGGCTCCACATGTCCTGCTGAAAACTCAACTTCATAGAGGTGTCTAGGCCATGCAATCTGTTTGCATGAAATCCTTCCTTTGAAGAGAAAGATATTAGGAAAAAGATGACTTTCTAATGGCAAAGGACAGGACAGGCACCTCTGTTATCATATGATAACCATCTGCTTAAGGAGTTAGAGCTACTAATTGGTCTCTCACCTTCAATATAAAAAATACACCTCCAACTTGGGGTTATTGTACAGTTCACGCATCAAAATCTGCATTAAATGAACCTTCAAGTTGTGGCACAGACCACGATTTTTTTTTCTGTCGTAGAAATTGAGATGACTGCCAGGAAGGCATGGAGAAAGCTTATGCAACAGATGGAGGGATTTCTGAGGCCAGGGAAGTCTGGAATTTATATTTCTTAGGGCTGGTTTAACGCATTCTCTCCAAAGAGCCCAGCCTGGAGTGTTTCGTGAGCCTGGTCAGTGAGTTGCTAAATGTAGACTGTCTGATAGCTTTAGGGTTTCAAGACGTAATGATCTGACGAAGTCCTTGTCCTCATGAAACTTATACTTTTCTAGGTCTCTACTTCTCTATGTAAATATGGATTCTGAAGTAAAGGTTGAACTTAGAGCTAGGCAGAGTAAGTGCTACTCACATATGCTGATTTAAGGTCTGCTCAAAGTCTCCTCGCGCAACCCCCCAACAAACAGGAAACAACTATTTTGTCAATTTGTTACAGTGTCTGAAACACCACCATTAGAGATGCATTGTTGTTTGGAATTTTGAATTTAGGAATAATCTCCTGGTAAAATGTACACATTCGTTCAACGTGTGTCTATTTCTTTTTCTTCCCAGCACAGATATCTGAGATCAAAGATCTGGGTGGTGGGGATGATGCAGTGGGAGGGCCAATTTAGGGAGGTAACGAGTAAAAATGAAACGGTTCATAGTTTGTTGAGGTTGGGCATCATGCAGGATTATCCAGTTGGCGCTGAGCGTATTCTCTAAACCTTGCTATGGCAATGTTGTAGTGGCACAGCTTCACTTAGAAAACCCCACAGGCCAGAAAGAGAGGGACTGGAATATATGAAGAAGACACCAGTTTGTTTCTGCTATCGGGAGGGTCCAAGACCACTTCCTTTCATCCTCTATTGATCCCTGAAAATTTGTAGAGTTAAGTACAGAGTTGTGATTGCTGTGGCCATTTGTAGAGTTAACTACAGAGTCATGATTACTGTGGCCACTTTTTACCTTGGTAAAAGTGTATTTTTGTTTTCCCAGGGCCACCAGCCCAGTGGAAATCCACTTACTACTTGGTTCTTCAATTTTCTTTGGTTAAGCCAAAGAGGAAGTTGATCGTTGCAGGAAAAAAGAGATAGAGAATTCTTCCAGGCCACGAAGAAGGTAATGAACAAAAAAGCTTGACTGACCCCAGGGTTCTTCTTCTATTTCTTCAAATGACTTAAAGGCAATGACCTAATTCATGGGCTCTCATCCTACTGTCACTCCTAGTTGAAATGTCCTTCATCACCCTCTCTAATCATTCAAATCCTCCAGTGCAGTCCACGTGTAGAACAAGACTCAGGTTCTCCATAATACTCTTTGTTTTCATTCTCGTCTAGATAGTCCACTATTCTTCTTTTATTGTTCTTATTGTTTCTTAGACTGATATCATTTTATTGTTTTGCAGTGTTGTATATCAAGTTCACAGGCATTCTTTGTATCTTTCTAACTAAACTATAAGCCCCTTATGGAGAGGGATGGTATCTTAGATATCTCCAGTGCTTAATGAATTACGTGGCACTGTAGTACTTTTGAATTGAATTGAATTGACCCATTTATCTCCAATTCAGCTGCAATGCTACATTGCCAACATTGAGTTGGAATGAACAGTGCCAAAGAATATAAGAAAAATATTAAAGTTGATCAAGTCTTCAGTCGAACAGCTTCACTAGAAACCATAAATTCCCTGTAAGGATAGGATGAAGAACATGCTTTGAATACATAACCCTGGATCACTGTGAGCAAGTGGGTGAAAAAGGTGAAGGGTGATTTAGAGGAAAGGAAGAGAAAGTTAAAGAAGATTAGGGAACCTGGAGACTATATTTTGAAACTATAACCAAGAGGACAGTTAATCATCGTGTGTTTCCAGGGCAAGTGTTTTTAGGAAAGGGTGGTTTTAGAGAAAAAACACTGGGGCAGAGATGAGGTTGTTCAGCTGATGATGTACGAGCTCCTGGAAACAACTGGGAGAGAAGAAAAGGAACAATTCTGGACCTGGAGAAACACAGTTATGGAAATGAGAAAAATTGGATTGGAGACCCCTGGCCTAGAGACTAGAAAATATGGGGCACATTTTGGGTAAGAGGTTGTGCAGAGCCAGCCAAGGTACATCTTAAAGGGTATCCAGTGGAGTTGTGCACCGTTAGCCACAGAGCTTACCTGGGCCGTTGAGGGTGTTGACTCCTTTCCCCATCCAGGAAGCAGGGGGCTTTTGCAAAAGGTGAGGAACTTCAAGGGGTGGGGTGTCAGGGAAATGAAACTGGAAAGAATTGGTTCAGCCAAGGGCTGGTTATTAGCTGTCCTAACCAGCCCATCCTTTCCTGGGGACAGATTATACTTTAGATAAAGGCAGGATTGGGCTCTGGAGGAAAAAAGACAAGTGGAGAGCAAATCTTTACCCCTCCATCCTCCAAATCATTCCATAAGCATTTGAGAGTTTGGTCTCCTTGCAGGGTGTGTCAAATTGATTATTTCTTTTGGCTGTATTTATCCACCCTGAAGTTTACTCATTTCTGAGGATGAGATTTGTTGCTGATGGAGGGAAAGTGGTCTGAACTTGGAAAAGATCCAGAAGCCCACAGCAATGCTTTCATTCTCATTCTGGGACTGATTCCTGTCCATGTCCTCAGGCAAGGCCCTCTGTTTTCACATCTCTAAAATGGGATAATAACTACTCTGACAGAGATATCATGGGAATAAACCCATTTGCCAGGCCTCTGCCTTTGAAGTCAACAAGGATGTGTTATCATTACTATAACCATTCTAACCTTTCTCTTTGAAGACACAGGCATAAACCTGGAGGTGTCTCAAATACATTTAATTGAGTCCATTTTTCTTCTAGCAGCATTATAAGGGGGATGGCTAAGATGTTTGAGTGGGAAGAGGCAGCCAAGTGGGTGGAGGAGGAATAAAATAGTAAGGGCAGAACTTTACATTCCTAAGAGTAATCATAAACCCAATAATAGTGATGTTAATCAGGAGTACCACCTGACTCTTTTTAAAAATGTAAAGACCCTCCATGAGCATGCTGTAAACATCAACGAAAAATTTGGGTGGCCTCTGCAGCTGGAAGCCAATTCCAGAGGCACAGTTTACAGATGGGGAAAGGAGACCTACAGAACCATTGTCAGTAGTCAAATAAGGAGCAGAAAGTTGGAGAAATTTACCTCATAAGGCAGGTTTGTGGCCCACACATCCTACTTTGGTGGCAAAACGGTAATTCCAAAGAGAATTCCAACTTTCAGGTGCATGCCTTTATTATTTAAAGATTCCACCTCAGCACAAAACCTGTGGGTGATTTTTCCCTCTTCCTTTTTCTCTTTTCACTCTTTCTGGGCTGATTCTATTAATTTCCCCCAATGGCACGTGCAGCCCTGCACTGATGCTGCCATTGATGATCTCCTTATTCATCTCGTAGCAGAGAGGCCATTTGGATGAATATATGTTCCCCATTTTCTTTGCATTATAAATTCAGTGTTGTGGGAAAAGGAGTGAAATGTAATGGCAAGGCCTCCACAGAGAAATGTCCCTATTTGAGAAGAGGAGTTTTATAGGGGGGAACAATTGACAGCCTCTCAGTAGAGTGGGCACATTTTTCTGTACAACTGCATCACCACTAATGATAAATGAAGAATGTTTGATAGCTGGCTCCGTTGTCTGACAGCTACAGTTTTGGCCAGAGGGCCGTGGCAGGCTTTAGACTTCTGTTCAAAGTGAGTTAAACATATTAGGCATTATGAAGGCACAGAAGCCTCGAGAATGAGTGCTGAAATGAGTGATCCGGGTAGGCTCCTGGGTACACAACTTGCAAAGCAGATGTCATTCTAATAATGTGTGATATAGAACATGCCTGGCCTAAACCCTGCTGGATGAAATATGAAGCCCCGTTGGTGATATTTAATACCATTTTATGAGGTGCCATCTTATAAAGACAATGCCCGCCGTATGTGGAATGCTTAAGGTATTTTGCCAAAGGCACAGGGAGGTATCTGGAGTAAGTAGAATTTTTATTATTTTATAAGCCTTTACTTTGTAATATTTCTGTTTCCACATTATTGTGGGGGCTTGCTGCCCTAACCTTTTGTCAAGTGAACTTGATGAGCGGCTTGCCAGTAGACTGACGGATAGCCCTCGCTGTTTCTAGAAGAAAAGGCTAGCTCCTACCTAAATGCATTCTTCAGAAAGTCCTCAAAGTGGAAATACAGCTTTGCTACAAGCATTCTTCGAGCAGGGACTTTGAGGCTGGCATACAAAAATATTGCCATTTTTCAAGTGGACCATTTCAAGGGTGATAGAGGATTTGTGTGGACTGCAGCTACCGGAACATGTTTTCTACTTCCTCTATGGTTTCTGATGCTGGGTACCCACTAAAGCTTCCCATTTTGGGGTCCCTTTCAGGACATCCTAAGGTCAACGAGGCTTGTGAATCTTAGCCACAGCATCAGGGTGGATCTGCTACCCCTAAAGTCCTAGAAAATCTAAGCGTGTGAACAGCGATGGCCCAGGGCTGGAAGTGATTCCCAGGAGAGGTGTCTGTGGGGCAGAGGGAGTAAGGGCGTTGTTGGAAACAATAAAGTGATAATAAAAGTACCAAATTTAAAACATATCGCATTTTACACTTGTTTTCTAAGTGCAGTCACATTTACAACTCACATACCCCATAAGTCATTCCAGAAGTTGAGAACCACGTAATTGACCAGACTCAGGATGCTTAGGAATGGCACCACTCATTACATTTCTAAAGCAGTGTCTGTTCTCCTCATCCTGATGTCTAGACAATGACATTTCTTCAAGAATCTGTTAGGTGAAGGGTCCTGTATTATGGGTGCAATGGGTAAAGAGGAGTAAATTTTTTATTTTTTCAAATGAAAGAACATCTTCATTTTCTTGGGAGCTTGAAGAAATAGAAGATGTACCAATGAAACAACTTCCCAGCACATCTGCAAAGTAACATAACCGAGGTCAATTACTTCAGAATTCAGGACAAGCTCTTTGGACAGACCTCTGCCTAACAGCTTGTGGGATTAAGCAGTGCCCTCTATCAACTGTAAACCATGTGGACGATGCCCATGGCCTGCTGGATCTGTGTGGCTAGGAAGGATACTCTTTAGTACACCATTGCCTCTCTGCCACCATCAGTGGAGCTATTTGCTAACACAAAGTCTGGTGTGTTTGTTTTCCAGTGGGTTTATACAGATTGTTCTTGTTCTTGTTCTTATGTGATTTAGCTAAATATTTAGTAATTGATGAAATATGACTGCAAAAAAAAAAGGGAGTTGTTCCTCTGTTATTGAAATGCACACTTTGGGACTACTCGATGAAAGCAAGAAACTAAAAAAAAATGTGCTGTTAACTTAGGCATGTGTAAGACATTTGCGAAGGATTGAGGGATGATCATGAAAATTAAAAGCATTTTACATTCATGTTGCTTTGCTAGTGTCTTAGTTCTCGCTCCATTTTAAAGAAACTGAAATTGGAAATTGTAACTGATGAACACTATGGGTGTGGTTTATGCGAGAAAGACTACTTGAACTCCAAACAGCTGATTCAAAGACAAAGCTTAGGTCTAGATCAAAAGATTGGCAAATAATCTACTTTTATAAGTTTTAAGCTAAACTAAATGTTTAAAGTCTAAATAGATGATCTTTGCAGTTTTATGCCTTAACAGACTTTTTCCATCAATCAGCCCCCTATAGGTCCTCATTGTAGGGGATCTGAATCTATTCAAGTTCAAACTGTTAATGGAATGCAAGGCAGAATGGTTACTTTCTTAGATGAGCTGGGTTTTCACTCCTATTTTTCGGGAAATGAAGGAAATTGGAAAAGTTTGGTGTTTGAAATAGAAGGACAGCATTATAAAATAGGGACAAGAGTGCAAGATTTGAAACTTGATGACCCAGCTCTGCTACTTAGTGCAAATAACCTTGAGGAGGTACGTCACTTAACCTTTCTGGACCTGTTTCCTCATCTGTAAAATGAGGATAATGACATTCTTCCCTATCTACCTTGCATCATTGCTCTGACTAGCAAATGATATAATGTGAAACCTTTAACATCATTTACGAATATAAGGTACCCCTGCTGCTGCTACTACTGCTCCCATTACTACTACCATTATTACTGCTATTGCTACAACTAATACTGTATACCCAACTATTACTACTTGGGTGTTAATGTGACTAGGAGAGTGGGCACTGGTTCTCCTCAATTCCACATGGTTTTTTCTGGAAGGACAACTTTGCTTCGAAGGAAGGGACAGTGCTAGACTGCAGTTTGGAAGACCAGGAACTGGTCTTCTTCTTGCCACTGGCCCTGTGTGGGACTCTGGAGAAGGCATCTCAGTTCTCACATGTGAAATGAGAGGGATGTTACTAACCAGTAGTCTTCAAGCTGCTTTTCTTCAGAGCCCTCGGTGTCTGCTTCCATCTGATCAGTTCTATTATTGTAGGATTTTATGTAGTGTTTCTGTGTAAAATTTTGTTGAAAAAAATGACAAAAAGTTCCAATATTAAAAAGAGCTTACAAATCTCTGTCAGAGGTTCCCTAATGTCTCTTTCAGCTATAAAATTCTTCAATATTGTCATTCTGTGAATTATTATGACCCCCATTCCCTGATTCTCAGACCACTGTGGTCACTTAATTCCCAACTTGATCATCAGAGCCAAAGAGAACAAATTGTCCAAGCAATTAATTGTTTTGCATATGTGTTAAGTGCCAGCATTCAGCATGTGGCCTGGCCCTTCCCTTTGTGGACAATGGCAGGCTCAAGGTCCATATGACAATATTTTCTATTGCCAGACATCAGGTCTATCCTTTAAATGGGACCTGAGACCCCTCACACTTCTCAAGAGAAGTAAAGGAGATTAGCAGATTGGTGATTGTCCATCATTTTTAACTAAGGTATTTTAAAGGTATATATGCTTCTCCCCAAAATACAGGCATTAGGGGAGAAGAACAGGTGACTATTATAAATCTCTTGTTTAAGTCTCTTTGTATGAAATCCTGATTGCTCTTTTGCTGTAAATACCTTGATAAATCAATTGGGGAGAAATTCATATTTCAAATGAGGAGTAGAAAAGTTTTAACTAGATGTTGCTATAAGGCCCAGCCTTTACCCCAGAGAAGGTGTTAAAAGAAATCAGATTATTTCTTTCTTCACCTCCTTTTGCTGTAAAGTCCTAAGACTGTTGCTCCCAGGGCTTCACTATAGGCTGTGGTCAGATCCCTTCTGTTGCTACCCTACTCCCTGGTGAGCCACCCCACTGCAGTTTTAGGTTCAAGATTACTCTGTCCATTGAAGACTCCTTCACACAGAGTGGGTAATAACTTGATATTGCTTAGCACAGGCAACCAGGGGAGCCTGACACCCCTTGACTGGACGCTTTCTCTTAAGTCCTATAATATTCAACCTATTGTGATCAAAAGAATCCAAGAACTACCTAGGCCAGAGAGGAGAGCATCTCTAATTTTCACAGGCTTCTGAAGCTATGTTTTTGCGTACTGATCCCAACAAGCCCAAGTTCCTCATTTGTGTTCTATGAATTTTCACAAAGGATATAGGAGTCTCTCCATTCTGATTTGCATTTGTAGTGAAGAAGGAAGCTCTGCTCTGTTTGCTGTATAGGCAGATTAATCTGCACCCATGATAAAGATCTCATTTTAGGGTAAAAACTGTCAGCAGCGTCAGATAACTGAATCATTCAGGTAAACAATATTTTGGTTGTTGGAGAGTTATGACAGGTACTATACATGGTTACTTATTTCCAGTGCTTTAGAATTCAATCCTTACTTTTTGGAATAATTAACTTATGGAACATAATAGTATTAGATGCACACTACTGTCTGTTCTTGGGAGTTACAGATGTCTACCCAGATACACATAAACAAGGACAAAAAGAACTCCTCCTGAGGGTTAAGCTGTAAAGTCAACATCTACTGGGTCAGAGCACAGATAAGTGAAATCTCCTTACAGTGATGGAATGACTTTCATGTTCAGAAATATGTGGCTACAAGCTGAGTCACTATAGTGGCAAATCTACACAAATACTATGTTTCCCAGAAGAGGGACTAATCAGATATAAAAGGAGAAAAAGAGGAGGATCCTCTTTTTCTGGCTCATCCAAGTACCATCCAGAGGAGAGAGAGAGCCTCAGCCTGGTAATGCAGTGCTGTCGTCAACATGGGTATATCAGGTGATGCCATCTAACACACCGACCATACAACAGATTCTCCTTGTTCTGACTCATATAAACTTCTGATGAGAGTTCACCTTACTATGAGGCTCTAGCCTTGGGCAGAAAACTAGCTGGGCAGCCAGACCCAAGAATTTTGGTCTGAATGAGAGTAATATTCTTATATAAGTAATTAAATGAATGCTTAGGTTTTATACGTCAGTCTCTTGAGCTTGACTTGCATGAGTCTACCAGTGAGAGATGGGCTGTTCTTGGTGTGCTAACAAATCAGTTTCCAATGGGCATCAGAAGTGCAGCCCAGACCCTAGTTAACGGTGGACATAGTTGCCTTGTGTCCATCAGGGTAAATGCACCAACAAAAGGAATGTTGCCCTGTGAGACCTCATGGGAGATGGCTTGCTGGGCCCTCTCAGGTAGGCACACTCTTCTGTATGTCTGCACTATGGTACTATTTCCCCTAATCGGAATTGTCCACCTGCAATAGGCAAAGTGAGTGCACGTTCCAATAGCTAAGTCAGATCTCTGTGACTTGCCTTTTCTCCATTTTACCGCAGCGGATGAAAGAACTGTTGAGTCCTCAAGTCAACAATTCAGCATCCTCAGCTGTGTTATTGGTCGTGATTAGGCCTTGAACATTGATTCTAGTCTTGGGTTTAGCCCTGTTTGTTTGGATTTTTTTTCATTTCTTTAAGAGTGTTATTGAGATTTAATTGGCATACAAGACAGCACATGTTTAATAGGTTTTTTGTTGTTTTTTTTAGGTTTTGATATATTTATATACCTATGAAACCATTACTGCCATCAAGATAATGAACATATCTATCATCCTCAAAAGTTCCCTTGTGCCCCTAGGTAATCCCCACCTACTTTGCTCCTGGGCAACCACTTATGGGCTTTTGTCCCCAGCCTTGTATTTTAAACCAAGCTCTCATCTTATATATATTTTTTTTTTTTGTGAGGAGATCAGCCCTGAGCTAACATCCGCCAATCCTCCTCTTTTTTTGCTGAGGAAGACGGCCCTGGGCTAACATCGGTGCCTATCTTCCTCCACTTTATATGGGACGCCGCCACAGCATGGCTTACCAAGCAGTGCGTCGGTGCGCGCCCGGGATCCGAACCAGCGAACCCCGGGCCACCGCAGCGGAGCGCGCGCACTTAACCGCTTGCGCCACCGGGCCGGCCCCTCATCTTATATTTTTATACTAGTAACTAAGTACCTCTTATTACTTCCCGCACTCCTGTTGCCTAGATTGACTTTTCTAGCTCTATTGGAGACTGGTGTCTACATTTCACTTCTTGCTGCAAGAATTCCCTATTAATAAAGATCTCCTTGTCCAGACTATGTTCTATAGTTTGCTGCTAGAATCATTGTATTTCACCCACCTGCTGGGCTGTCCACCTGTGCACTTTGCTGCACCTCTGACACCAACTCACGACCAGATGGTTTCTACCTTTGTTGGCTACCAGACTCTGCATGGCAAATAACTTTGTACTGCCACTGCTCCACTCTAGGTCCTTGATAATGTCTGGTGTCTACTTGGTTGCATTTTCCCCCTTACCTGCTCCTGAACAGTTACCTGAAGCCACTGATCTAATCAGTTTTTAGCTTTTGGTCATTCTAGAGCTAATCTATTCCATCATCAGTTGACCCCAGTACTGCCAAGAAAGCATTTAACACTAAAACTAAAACATGGTTATTTTCATTATTTCTTGATTAAAAAAGCTTTTTGGAATCACAGGGTATCTCAGTGGCACCATTATGAATGCCATTGGCCTGTAGGTAGGTTGAATTGACTTACTGGTTAGTAGAGAATTCTGGGTTATAGAAAAAAGGACACATTGTGATAGAGACTAGATCTCAGGTGATGAGAAGAGTCAAAGGAAGAAGGTCAGTGCAAGAGCTATGGGCCTATTTTCAGGAATGTCACCATGGCCTTCTCTCTATTTAGTCTTTCAATACTGCAATTTTTCCTTAGCTGGAGAAACCAGAGGGCAAAAGGTAATTATAGCTTCTCTACCTCTGCCTTTACCAGAATCAGGGTGAGAAATTAAACAAAAAGAAATTTAATCCAGTTGTCTAACATTTATTGAGTTACCACTGAGTTACTTGGTGAGTAACTGACTGAGACCATTTCTGCTCTCGAGTTGCTTACGGCTCAATGGATGGGAAGGAAGAGTTCCTGTTCTAGTATCAGAGCTCTTCTTTGGTGACTCTTCCTTCTTAGAACAGTTATTTATGGAACATGTGCTTTAGCGGGCCTTTCATGTCTTAGCTAATCTCTCAGATGCAATCTTATCCCTGACTCTAGAAAAATTCCTACTTGATCATCCCAGCCTTGACAACACTTCTGGAACTTTGATACTTGCCTTAATGGTGACTGCACATCTGTTCCAGGTAAACTACTTAGCTCGTTAGGTTCTGGGATGACGGTGGGAAATGCCCTCCTGTGGAGGACCAGAAATAGCTGTGGCTCATCTACAGGTATCACCCACTGGATTCAGGATTTGCATGTCCAAATTGCTGTTTCTACTCACATGAAGTTAGATCACTGTTTTTTCCTGAACACCTCCATAGGAGTCAATGGATTTTTGATCCATGATAATTTTTTTTTTTTAAGAAATGGAATTTTGTAGGTAAAGTCAAGCCAATAGGTCCACTTGGGCACCTCTCTCTAGAGGGTCTCCTCCAAAAAGTGCAATATATAGAAAGAAACGTACCTTTTTACTTAAATATGCTCATGCCCATGGTTTGTAGTTAGTTAGTGACCTTAATCACTCATTTATTTACTGGTTCACTTATTTATAATTCTGGCCAATGCCACACCTGGATACCTTGAGCTTTCTCAGAATTCTTCATGTACTCTCAAAACACGATTAATTTAAATTCATATATTTCATAAACACATGCCATATAGCTATGTAAGAAAAAAGGATGTCTTGAGACTTCAAAGATGATTGAGAATGTCAATTTTAGAGTACGGTGACTATCTGATACATATTTACATGAGGCATCCAATGCGTGAGGTCTTTGTAAGACCAGTTAGCTTAAAATAAATAAGTCATGGGGATATAATGTACAACATGGTGACTGTAGTTAATAATGCTGTAATGCATATTGGAACGTAGCTAAGGGAATAGATCTAAAAAGTTCTCATCACAAGAAAAAGAATTTTGTAACTATGTATGTATGTAACATAACGTATGTATGACTTATTGTAGTGATCATTTTGCAATATTTACAAATATTGAATCATTATGTTGTACACTAGAAACTAATATGATGTTATATGTAAGTTATACAAAAAAAAAAAAAGGGCCAGATATCTTTGCGCAGAATAAATCTCTGTAATCCAGTAAATTATAAAACTCCTAGTCTTAGCTAGATCCCTTTTACACATTTCTGTAATGGAGTTGATTTTGTGTGTGTATGTGTGTGCATGTCTGTGTTTTATGTGCATGTTTTTTGGAGAGGTGAATGGAGAGTATAAAAGAAGGAAAAAAGTTAATAATAGCACAAATTCTCCCCACAGCTGGTAATGGAGACTCAGTAGCATGGTCATTATATACAAGCAAATGAATTTTGATCTCTTTAATCTTTCATGAAATTAAATTACTTCTCTTCCTTTAGGTTCTTCCCTTGAGCAGAATTTTAGGGATACTGGATGATAGTAAAACTTAGGGGAACATTGTATTAATATCTCTTTAGAATATGAAATAAATATAACAAATGATATAATATGCACGAGCGCACTTAGCTATAAATCATTAGATTGTTTCATTCATTCACTCATTCAAAACCTGTTTAGTGAGCACTAGACACTACTGAGCACTAGACACTGTGACAGTTAGGGACATAAACGTGAATTTGTCAGTCTCTTCCTATAATGTGGCTGATAATGAACCTTATTTCTCTGCAACAGTGAACTCCCGGCACAGAACCTGTCCCCTAGGCTAGGTTCAGTAAGTGTTTACTGACAAAAGTCATTGTTTCCCAAAGTGTGCTCTCTGGAACACTAGCCTGGAGGTGCTCTGGGAAAACAACAATGAAAAAGAGATTCCTGGTCAAGATGTTTGGAAAATAGTAGCTATTATCTTTCCCTCTTGAGGCTTAATGAAGCACAGTTATGTATTTCAGGCTCTGAGAAATCTCACTGAATTTTGTTTAATCTGGCATTTCCAAAGCTCACCTAATTGGGATCCCTTTTTTAAAGTAGACTTAATAACCCCCATGGAACAAATGTTAGGGAATACTGGGCTAAATGAAAGTGAAAATCAATGTTGGGAAGACGTCTAATGGTTTAAACAAGCCATGGAAACCTTCCCCAACTGCATCACTGAGGCCCCATTCCTCAGAAGCCTCATTATTGTGTCTTTTTGACTTAGAACAGAAGAAAAATTTTGATTCAATAATGTTAGTAATATCAGAATATACATATGTATACATATACACATATACATATACATATATATAGCTTGTAATATGCATATATGTATAGTTTATAAAGCAAAACATCACTAGACAAAAACATACCAGTCTTAAAAATTGCCCATTCTTTCCCCCAATTGTAGTTCTTATGGAATCATGCTTCAAGCAAATTCTAGGTACATTTCCATCCCAAGTCACCTGGACAATTTTTATATTATTAACCACATGAATAGAATTTAATGAGAATAGCTCAAATAAAACTTGCCCTCACACTACCTTTGATTGTCGGTTTCCATTTCCTGAGTGGCATTGATGGGAGTTCTGCTCAGAATCCTTCCGAAATCTTTGAGGAATTCTTCTACATTTAAGAAATATAAATCAAGGTTAATTGAAGAAAAATGAGAGAAAATGTGTTTTCATGTTGCTCTGATAAATCTGTGGCTAGGCAATAATTGCAAAACAATACATAGGTGAAAAATAGAAGCTGACAACTCAAAGTAGCAAATGCTGATTGTATGGAATTACATTGTTGCGCAGGATAGCTCAGCTCCCTGTCTATCGCATGCTTTCTTGGGAAAAGCTTGGAAACCAGGTGCATATTTCTATATCTATTATTTTAGTTATACAGGTGGTTCATTGAACAGGACTTTTATTTTTGGCTCCTAAATTGACTTCATTCCCTTAGCTGTGTGACTTGAGTTTCTCTCACGTATAGCCCTTGTTTTAGGTTCCATGAGGTTTTTCCTTTCTTTCCCTTCCTTCTGGATATTGTTGCTACTGTCAAATGGGAAATATATAGAAATAGGAGATTAAAAATGTAAATTTTATAAACAGAAATCAAAGGTCCTAAATCCTTAGCAAAGAAAAGCCAACATAAGTAAGAACATTAAAAAACATACATAAATAGTGCTTCCAGGCTGAATATGTTAAATAATTCAACAGTTAAGTCATAAGCGTTCTTAAACTTAAGTATAAAAATGCCCTTGACAATATTTCACAGCCGTGCATTTCTTTAAAATATTTAGCATTCTCATTAAAGAGAATGACTTTAGTTTATATATTAGTTACACTCCTGCTTGTTAATCTGAAGGAATTTAGGAGGAAAAAGCATTCTTATGTATATAAGCAAAAGGCAATTTACATACAGAGTTGGACAACTATTCACTTTTTATTTATTTCGGGATCATCAGCATCTACATATAGCTATATGGCATTTAAACAAATTTGTTCCTTAATGTGCAATATTAATATTCTCTGCCCCAAAGTGCCATTTGTTAATGCCATTGTGAAGACAGGTTCCTTCAAAGCTACACGGAAGTCCTCGCTTTAGAAAGACTTAATGAACCTTACATTTTTTGGAATACTGCACAGTGTAATGCCTATTACATATTCATTGCTAGAATGGAAGATTTCCTTTAACTCTGAGCTTCCTGGTCTAGTTCTCTGTAAAACATTGTCAAAAGTCACCAGAGACTTTCATGGAAAATTGTGACTCTTGATAGCAGGATGTAATGGGGAGGTTTAGAGTAGAGAAGCCAGGAGTCTATCGCCCCACAGGGAGACGTTCTGACAGACAAATGGATGGATAATACAATTTTGACATAATGGGATGAAAAAGTTTATGCCAGAAAGAACTGAATTAAAGTTATGACTTTAAAAGAAAGTCTGAAGTTTGAAATCATCGGAATTTCCAATGTGTGTTTCATTTTATTGCTTATATGCAAAAGAGGTTTTAAAACAGAGATGTTGTCAACTGATTTATAGAGTTACTTACAGGGCTGCCATAAAATTTTAGTTACCTCTTTGGAAATATCCACAATAATAAACACAATGTTCGTTTTTTGCTCTCATATTTTTAATAAAGAAAATCTAACATTGTTCTTTTATATTGCTGCTTTCTCATTACAAAAAGCAGAGAGAGAATTTTTAGAGGTGTGGGATACAGTTCCGGGGGATGGAAGAATGGAAGATACCATGATGCAGATTTTTACCTTTGTTGAAAAGTAATGTAATGTAATGACAGGCTTGGAAATCAGGAGTAACAACTGGGCTGCAGGTCTCCATTGATGTGGTGAGGACCGATTTGGAAGAGTTACCAACCATCTCTCCTTTATATCGACCCTGTGTGGATCTAGGGTGCCAGCACCAAGGACTAGCATCAAATAGACCCACCCACAGCATATTCTCCACCTCCTCCACTCAGCTGGATGTTTGGAAACGTAATGCTACCTTCATTCTTTTACCATCCTCCATTTTATTTCAGACCATTAAAAAAACCACATAATCTCATAATTGGTTTCCATTACACTCTATCTCGTTCACGTTTAAATTAGTCCATACTACCATTTCACCAAGCACGGTACTTGGCACCTACCCCTATGACTTCTCTTGTTACTTTGTATACATTTTATTCATTTAGTGTCTGTCCCCCTTTCTGGATGATTCCATGAGGGCTACATGATGTCTTTTTGTTGTGATATCTGTGTGCACCAGGCTGGGAGTAAGGAAACACACTGGGTCATGCAAGTGAGTGCCTCTCGAATTTTGCACCCTAGGCGCCTCATTTGCCGTTTCCATCTCTTGGCCCCAGTGCTAGCACAGTGCCTGGCATATAACCAGAGCTCAATACACACTTGACAAATGTCAAAGTGCCCTACTGGATGAGTAAAATTTAAAGCATATTATCTGTTGTTGGAACAGGTACCCTAATAAAATTGTGTTCTTGCCCTTAACATTTTTGAAGGTAGAAAATTATCACTATATCATAGCTACCAGAAATAGGTTTCATTTAATTACATAGGAAAAGGTAACGCCTAGACTTAGTGAGGAGGTATTTCTCAAACAGTACAAAGCATTTGCCATTCCTGGGACTCAACTGGCAGAACTCTTATGACCCAAAGCTTATTTTTAAGTAATGCTAAATAATGGTTTAAAAACCATATAATTCATTAAAATTAAATATAGGGAATTATGGACATCAAAAGAAAAGAGTAAGGTAAAATAAAGGGAGGAAAAAAAAGGACAGAAAATAAAAGAAAAAAGAGTAGAGAAAAGAGAAAAAATTCTGGTGGCTTGAGTGAATTCACCACCCTCCCTCCACTGAATTCATGAACTGGCTTATGTGTATGAGGAGATGATCCAGTGGCATGTCTGGTAGCAAAAACGTTCTGATAGTTTAGTGACTGGAAAGCACTCCTATAGACTCCCAATGCCTACTGTTAATGGGGGAGGGGAAAATATGTAGACCCTGGGAAACTAGTACTATTTAAAATAATATGTAGCTGGAAATGATAGTGTGATGCCATTTGATTTTTTTTTTTTTTTACATTATTCTGTTCAAAACAACCCTAAGCTCAACATGTACTTTGGAGAGCTAAACTCTAGTTTTTCAACTTTAGAATCACCTGTCAACTTTTATTTTGGGGCCTTAGAGAAATATCAGTTTATATTATAACAATGATATTTAAGAAAAAATAATTTTTAGATTAGAATCTGCTTGGAAATAAGATGATGATGATGATGATTATGATAAACATCCATTAATTTTTATAGTGTTTTATAAAATGCATTCTCCAATGTTACATCATTTGATTCCATAGGAACCCTATGGCATGCAGGTATTGGAACATTCAGTATATCAAAAAGGAAACTGAGGTTCACAGAGGCCCGGCAACTTAACTGAGGTCAGCTGGTGAATGCATGTTTACAACCACTCAGTCCTCAAACCTAGTGGAAAGAACGTTCTTTTCCGTGCTGTCATTTAAATGTATCACAAATCACATCACACAATTGAAACCATCATTGAGTTATTCTATGAAGTATGCCAAGAGCTACAGGCCTGGCTTATGGTATTTTAATTTCATGTGTGTGCATTAACACATCATATCCATTAAAAAATACTTTGGGAGTTATTTGATGCTTGCTAGGGTGCCTTCCTGGTTTTAAAAGGACACAGCTTGTATGAATGGAATCTATACCAGTATTTGAAATGACTGAAGAACAGACAACCTAATGCGAGCTCTTTTTGCATGGAAAAAAATGCCATGCTATCCTAATTATGACAAGTACACAAGCCACTGTTTTTAGTCAATGCCCTGGAGCCTCACAAAGGAATGGCTGGACAAGCCAGCAGATACCAATGAGAGGCACTGGGCATCTACTGGGGCTCTAGGACAGGTTGCATGTTGCTCAGCAGTGCACCGGGTAGATTTGGATGGAATTTATTGGGAAATGATCCAATAATGACCTGCCAAAGCCCTTACACAAAAGCACTTGTGCCCAGTGTCAACTATTCAGCCTCTGACAGTTCAGTGGACATTCTCTCTGGGATGGCTTTCAGGCACGCCAACACCCCAAATGCAGCAAGCAAAGCTTCGAGATGTGAGAGAGAGACAGAACCATGCTACTGTGAAGCATCAAAAGAAAGTAACACCAGAGGCAAGAGGTTGCCAAATGTTGCTTAGCGATACAATACAGGCAGGCCACAGGGCTGTGGTTACTGCTCACAAACAGTTGACTTCTACCACCCACACTGAGAACCAACTGGAGACCCAAGAACCTGCCACAGCAGCAAGAGAATGGTATGCCAAAGGGTCAGGGGGAAACTCTTGGCTTCTAGGAAAGAAAAAAATTAGATGGTTCATAGCATCCCAATAATCTCTCTTTCTCTTATCTCCACTCAGACACACACACAACTGCTTATATACTTAAAAGTGTATGAATAGACAAACATACAATATAGGAAAACAAGTTAGATCTGTCCAGTGCCAAGCATCTATGTGGTTAACTGTTTTTAGATTTCATGTGCTACACTTGGGAAAAACTAAATCCTTTCTCACTGGATTTTCAAACAGTCATATACTACCAATAAGGAGCATTATAACCCACAAAAGTCAGACCCAAAGTGGCCCCTTAATGTATTTGAAGACTGGGTTCAGTATATGGACATTTTGTTGTCATCATGCAGAGCTATATAAGAATTGGTCCCTTGGTACCCCTTTACTCTGGTGATCCTGAAAAGTTTAAATTTTGTCCAAAAGGAGAATTTTGAATGTCCTAGAAGTAGTAAAGTATTACCTTGTTTTGAAAGAGCACAGCTTCAAACGACAAACAATATCTGCACGTTGGGTTCCAGGACTCTTAACAGAATGAATTCCATCGTATTATGGTGGGTTGTTTATGAGAGATGCACACTGAGAATCTGTGCAAGGAGAGGCACCAGTGACCCAGCTCCATAGACAGCAAATGAATCGAAATAAGATCCTGGAGAACCAAATTTAGAAAGAAACACAAAAGTCAAGGCAGCTGTTCCTTGTGACACATTTCAAGTGAGACCTGTTCTATCCTTCTAAGTATGTGGAAACACAAATGTCCCTCCATGGTAACTTCTACATTCCCAAGTCTTTTATCATTCTTGGTAGGTTTTAATTATTTAATTTCTCAGAGTGGGAACTTTCCTATGATGTGAGATGATGACGTTTGGTTGAGAGGAGTGCCTAGGATTAAACTGACTTTGTGAGTACCATAAAAATGTCCCTGGGTGGCCTCAGTGGGGAAACTGAGGCTTCTTCCTCAATCCCTGGAAAAAGGCAGGCTACTCCCTGGGCCATGAGGCAAGTGCCCATTTGCTCCCTGGGTGCATCAATCCTGATCTACAGCACGGGGCAGGGGCAAACGTTGTTCATGAGAAAAAGTGATATCCAGATGCCAGCTGGGCTCTGCCACGGTGAGACTGTGAGGAGCTCACTCACCTTCTCTGTAGCTCAGCTTCTCCGTCAGTAAAATGGGAAGATAAGAACTGCTGGTTCTCTAAGATCCTGGCCATTCTCCTGTTCTGATGCCCCATACTACCTGAGCTGTTTTTATTCACAACACTTCTAACACCGAATGTGTGGGGTTTCCACACCAACAACCAATTCTCCAATTCTTCTGCACCCACTGGATGTCCAACAGTTCAATTCAATTCTGACACTGTCTGTGGTTAGCACAGACCCCACAGGTTAAGGGCTCAGTCCCACAAGACTGTCCTCACTTCTGACCTTCCGATGCCAATCCCAAGTCCCAGTACTTCTGACTCTCCGGCTATAAACTTAGAAGTTCCGTAACTCCCTAGAATGACTCACAGAAGTCAGGAAAGTGCTTTATTTGCTGTTACTGGTTTATTATGAAGGATACAGGAACAGCCAAGTGGAAGAGGTGCATAGGGCAAGCTATGGGGTGGGGGCGTATGGAGCTTCTGTTCTCTCTCTGTGTGTGCAATTCTCCCAGCACCTCAATGTGTTCATCAACCCAGAAGCTCTCTAAATACCGCCATTTACTGGTTTTCATGTAGGTTCTATTACCTAGGCAGGACTGATGAAGTCACTGCCCATTGGTGATTAACTCGGTCTCCAGCCTCTCTCCCTTCCCCAGAGGTCGGGAGGTGGGGCTGAAAGGATCGGTCTTTCTGGTGACCAGCCCCCATCCTGAAGCTGTCTAGGAACACCTCACCAAGCGTCGTCTCACTAGCAAATCAAAAACACACTTATCACTCCAGAGATTGCAAGAGTTTTAGGAGCTGTGTGCAAGGAACCACCTAAGACAAAAACCAAATATTTATTTTTTATTATACCACACTATCCATTGAAGAAAATTTCTTCCCAGGAGTCCTACATTTTTCACCCTCTCTTCCATGCCCTGTATTTTCAGAACGCCTTTTCATTCAGCCAAACATCTGGGTCCTCTTACTGAGTGTCGGCCTGTGTGTCAGCACTGCATGCCTGTGGTCCTCTTGGTTTATTGAAGGGAAGACAATGAGGTACCCTTCTCCCTTCCATGACTCACAGCCATCAGTCTTCCTGATGTCTCTTAGAACTGGCTTTCAAAGAGATGGTACTTCCCAGCAGGAAATGTGAAAAAGAGCAATGAATAAATGGAGTCATCTCTACTGTCCCTACCAGAGGCATTGTCATTCTCAAACAATCAATAAAGATGTGACACTAGCTTGACACTAGTGACAAAGTTTTTAAAAGACCACAGCTTCTACCCTCTAGGGACATAGACAACTGGTAATAGCATAGTTAACACATATAGGGAAAATGCAGAGACAATAGTAATCGTATAAACATCAAATAATTAACCACACTTACTAAGTAGGTAAGCTATATACAAAGCTATATAAAAAGAATAACTCAGTTGACAGGATTCTGGATCAGGGGTGGGGGGGTTCTATGTGACTAGGGGAAATAAATTACCTAACCCTTCTATGATTTTGTGAAATGAGGGCAATGATAACCCCATCTCAAACGTAGGGAGGGAGAGAGCACTAGTAAAAATGGCTCTGAACTATTCGATAATGTAAGGACATTATGGCACGATGGGAAGAGTACTGAGCATTTGTGCCAGGCTCTGTACTGGGCATGAATATGGCAGGTGGTTGCAGGGAAGGGCAGACACAGACACACAGGTAACTAGTGTGAAACAGACTGGTGTCAGTCTAGAATAGGGGACACCCAAAGTCCTCCACGGCCTAATCACCCATCTCCGTCCTCCTCGACCTCCTTGCCTTACTTATTACTGCACTGATGCCCCCTCTCCCTGGCAGTCTCTCTACACTTGATTTCCAAGACATGGCATTATCATGATTTTCCTAGTTTTATTTTGAACATTGTATTATAAGCAATTTTTTTAAATGTTGACCCAGATTCTTTGTAATTATAATATGTAAGTGGCTGAATGATATCTATGATGTGGATGCATCATAATTTACTTAAGCATTCCTGTGGTTAGGTATTTAGATTGATTCTGTTTTCACTTATAATTATTCCTTCTATGGGAGAAGAGGTCAGAGAGTATGCATATTTCTTAAAATGTCCTCTGCAGCGCGGAGGCCTGTACCTGTTTATAGTGTGGCTAGTCACATGTAAGAACCATTCCAGCACCTCCCTAACTTCTGTTTATATCATTTGTCAATGATTCTTGCTCCTACTCTTCTATGTCATTGCTCAGAACTCCAACCTCAGTCTTCTTCTTTTTTTTTAACTGTAATTCTCCTCCAAATGGACTCTCAGGACCTTGAAAACACCTCTGCTGATGACTCTGGAATAGACAGCTATCCCTGAACTCTCATCATTCAACCATCCAACCAACCATCCATCCATCTCTCCACCCATCAGTCATGAGGCCCCTCTACATACCGTTTATGCACTTTTTCCAGATATAAAGATGAAGACATGGCTTCTGTCCTTAGGGCATAAATAGATTATTGGAGATGAGGAAGAAGACAGACAAACATCTGATTAAATACAATTTATACAGAGTGGATGTGTGTTCTTAGTCCAGGCACCCAGCTCGATGTGGAAAGTGGGAGGATGTTAGGGACAGTTTCCCCGGAGCAGGTGACATCCACACTGGTTTCTAAAGATGTATGAGTGTTAGCCAGGTTAAGAAGGATAACAAAGAGTGTTTTAGTCGGAGAACAGCAATAGAAAAGGAAAGGAAGAGAGAGAGAACAAGATGTATTTGGGGAACTGCAAGCAGATCAGTAAGCTGTAGTGTGTGTGTATATGTGTGTATGTGTACCTATGCGTGTGTGTGAAAAGCCAGTTGAATCCCCAAAGGGACAAGACCACGGAATTTCTTGTCATCACACTAAAGTTTAAACTTTCCTCTGAAGGGAGTGAAAGGCCACTGAAGGATTTTAAGCAGGAGAGTAGCATTGCCAGGTTTGTTTTTGAGGAAGACTTCTCTTCCCGCAGTGTGGAGAATGAACTGCAGCTGGGCAGGGCAGCGGCGGGGAGGGAATTTATGTACATGATAGAAGAAGTGATGAGGACTTGAGCTAGGTGACAGTGAGGATGTAGAAAAGGGAGGAAATACAAAAGCTATTAAGCAGGTAGCATTGACAGAAGAGTTGATTGACCATTTGGGAAAGCAAGGGAATTTGTGAGAGATGAACAGGAGGCATTAATGACACCCAGGTGTTTGTCTGGGTAGCCAACCTTTCACCCAGCTTCAGTATAGATTGGACTAGCTGATATCACCCAAGAAGACTTGATCAACCATGAGATGAGAGAAAGGTCAATGACAAAACCCTAAAGACCACTAACATTTAAATAGCAGGTCTTCCTCATGAAGGATGCTGAATTTACAAGGGCTCAAAACTAAATTTTAATTCAAGTCTCTTTAATTCGAGGCTCTTCAACAATACATACAACTGCAACTCTCTAGCATTAAATAATATTATAGCAATTGCTAACGTTCTTGACATTTGTATGTGCCGATAATGGTGTAAGGTAGGTTTTATTATTGTTTTATTAATGACAGCTAGAGAGGCTAAGTTACTTTCCCAAGTTTATGCAGCTAGTAAGTGGATGAATCAAAATCTGACCCAGGTCTGTCTGATATCAACATCAGGCTCCTTCTACTGTGCCACTACCTTAGTCTGACACCTCAACACAGCCGCTCCGATCCATCACGGTAGTCCTGTCTGTAATGCTTCTCTGCTTTATTTCTGTCAATTCACACTCCAGACTTCCTCCAGGAAGCCACATCTCCCCCTCTAAGGCATTCTCCCTGACTCACTTTATCCTCTATTTTGCATCTCCCCAAGTATTTTTTTTAATATTTTCTTCTTTCTGGTTTAGATTTTTGGAGCAATTCAGCCAGAATATATTGAATGCCAACTCTATGCCAGATGTGACAATAAACACTTTCTAATATGTCACATTGTGACCTAGATCTTGGTCGTGTAGATATATGCTGCTCCTTGATAAAGTAAAAATCCTCATGTGTGTGTATTTCACCTCCTGTTAAGGCCCCATATTGGTAGCATAGAGCTGACCATGTATTTGTGCTCAAAAAGTGCTCACTGTAGGGATGAATAAGTAAACGGTAAGTTCACTCAAGTGTTTACTGAGCACTTTCTATGTGTTCATCACTATCCTAAAGAGCGTAAAGTATAAGTAACACAGGAATAAATATATGTCTTCACCTATACTCATATCTATTTGTATTCATCCATTCACTCAGCTACCATTTATTGAGAACAAACTGTGTGCCTAACACACTGCCAAAAAGTTCAAATATATTCAAAATGGCTACTCTTATCTCTAATTTAGAGATGAGAAAATAGGCTCATAGATGCTGTGTGACTTGCCCAAGGATGTACAGCTACTAGTGACAATGTTGGGATTAGAACTTGGGTCTATCAGATTCCAAAGTCTATGCTTAGAGGAAGAGCAAAAGATAGAAAGGGAAGAAGGGAGGAAAAGAGGAAAACAAGAAAACAGGGATAGAAATTTAAAATAAATATGCATTTAATATGGCAATCAGTTTTGGAGGCAGAAATCTGGACTGGACATGAGTCTCAAGAAGGCTGTCCGACAAACACAGACCAGACGTGGTCATGAGGTGCACATTTTCTTTCGTTCACTCAAGAGAGGAAGTGCTTCACATGAGAGTAGCTTCTTTCAGAGCATATCACAGACCTTAAGAAAAAAAATCTCGGGAAGAGAAATATGATGGAAGATAAAATCCATGTAACCAGCGGGTGGCCAAGCTTTCTTAGAGGTGCTACAATTGAGGCTTCAGTGATGCAGTAGACACAGCGGAACATCTGATACTAGCAAATGAGCTGGAAAACTTAACAGTCACTTGGCTGTACTGTACAAATATATAAAGGTATCAAAGTTAACAACTTATATAATACTACAAAATAAGATAATGTCAGATGTGGGAGCTGATTTACTCTAATGTCCTAGCTTTGAGGGGCTGCTAAGATCCCTGCTACACTGTTATATTAACATGGTTGTTCACTTTTAACAGAGCTCAATGTTCTACCCATTCTTTCCCTGACATTCAGTTTCTCACTGGAACAAGGGGCTCCCAGTTTCCTCTTGTCTACGCATATAGCAAAGCCACATACAAAGCCACACTTGGCAAACTTTTTCTGTCAAGGGCCAGATAGTAAATATTTTAGGCTTTTTTTGGCCATATAGTCTCTGTTGAAACTATTCAACCCCGCCATTGTAGTGTGAAAACAGCCACAGATAAAACATAATGAATGAGTCTGTCTGTGTGCCAATAAAACTTTATTTATGGGCACTGAAATTTGAATTTAATAACATTTTCGTGTGTCAGTAAATAGAATTCTTTTGATTTCTAAACCAACTTAAAAATGGAAAAACTCTTCTTAGCTTATGGCTGTATAAAAACAGGCCGTGGGCTAGATTTGGCCTGTGGCCCACATCTTGCTGACCCCTGCTCTACAGCACAGAAATCGTAGGGTGGCTAGATTCTTCTATGTACTTAGGACAGCTTTGCAGAAGGAAGTGGTTAGCTAACTCCATTAGTGCCTCTGAGCTTCAACTATTAATTGACATTATTTCTTAATTCCCAGCTATATTTTAAGGTATGAACCTAAGGAATTTTAAAGTCATTATGTGGGTGAGGGACTGTTAAAAATAAATCCTTCAGGTTTAGAAGTGGTAGAGAGGGAATAGAAGGTGTTAGCAAATCCAGGAGTTTTCAGGCAAGTGGTTCAAAAAGCATCGGGGTGGGCCACGAGTCGCCGCTAAAGGTCATTGGTACCACTTTGCATCTTCTCTTTATGTACTTTATGCCTCTCATAAAATAAAGTTAAAGCAGTTTAATTTAACAGTCTAATTAGTAATGGATTTTTCATTTTATCTTTTTGACTGTGCAATGCAAAGATGAGATCTGGGTTTGACTAGGGCCGTGAAAGGATATTTATATATTAGTAGTTTAAATTAGGGCTTTCTGACAGCAGAGTCTAGATGGAAAATGATCTCTTTCTGTTTGATTGCTAAAGAATTGGTGTGTGTGGGGAGATATAGCTGTATGTCTTCTCCAAATAAGAGGTCCAGGAATTTTTGTGCCCTTTAAGTCTCACTTCAACCATTGTGCATTTCCTTCCTTGTTTTATACGTGGTCAACAGAGAGGATAAAGCCACTGTTGTGTAGGCAGTATCCGGGAATGGAGGGGACCCAGTTTACATGTCTCCACCAACATTCATTCTTCTTTGTAACAGTGTTCCCTACGGGCTAAGTGTGAGCTCCCTGTCTTCTCTTTCTTTTTTGCTCTCTCACATTTGAAACGGGAAAGAAAAACTTACCCAACAGATCTCAAAATTCAACACCTTGGGATTCATTTTCTTAGTTGGTTTTACGCCTCTGAGCCACAGCATGAGGGGCTGGGGCAAAGACGAAACATTGAGTAAAGACTCGATCTTGAAACTTGACCAAGAATTGAGAGAGCCATCATGCCAGGGAGTTCAGTAAGACTGTACAGGCATCCTCACTTTAGAAAGTGAGAGATGGATGAGAGGCTATGGGACTGTGGTTGATTCATACTTTTCCTGTATAAGCCAGAGAAGTGGGCACTTTTAAATTTGACTTTGTGATTTAATCTCTCTAAAATCATATAATCCACTTCCCCCACTCCAAGTCATCAGCCCAAAAACAGCAATGAATATCCCCACAGGTGTAATATTCACTTGAGAACATACAGCTTTTCAAAGCTAAAAATAGGATTTTTTTATGAACAATCCTGTCAAAACACAGAGTAAGTCCCCCAACCCACCAAAAAAAAAAGTCCTTAAACTGTCCATATTTCCATTCATGCTGTAACAAATCTGTCCATCTTGGGGGGTCTCTAATTTATTTAAAAAATAAGATGCCTGCAATTTCCTGAGCTGTATTTTGTAAGGCAGCTGTAACAGACACATATCTTGCAACATTTTAGGAAAGACAAAAAAAATTTGTCTCCTTTGGAAAACAAGTTGTTTTCCAATGATGTACATTCAACTTATATTTTGAAAAACAATACTTTTTATTGCAAAATACAGCCCTTGCTATGCACACAGTGCTGGAGAGCAGATGTGGACCTCCACTGGCCCTCCCCTTCCGGTGCCTGCGTTTGGGAGACGAGGGCTTCAGCTTCCGGGTCAGAGGCCTCTGGGCTCACGTGTTCCGGGGGTGCCCTGTGTTCGGCTTCTGCTCCAGCGTTCAGGTGGGCTTCTTCAGCTCATCAGGGATTGCAGTACCAGGGTCCTGGAGCCAGTCGGCATCTCAGGTTAATTGTAGGAGTTTTCTTTCCCCATCCACAAAGGTGAACACAGAGAAACCAGTTTGGTAATTACTCTGTCTCGTGGTGCCCTCCTGAATTGCTTCAGTGCTGGAACAAACTAGGTCAAAAGGATATTTACCCAAATATGGGGGGGAAAGTCATTTACATAAACTAGCCACTGGCTCCATATAGCTGATTTTCTTCTTGGGGATAAAAGATCAGGGAGGTGAGAGGTGGGCAGAGAGAGGGATGTGGTCCTGAAGGTGAGGGGTATGGCTGGGGTGCAGTGCAGAGGAAAGATGTGGTCTTCCAGCTGGAATTAATTGGATGCTGTAAATGGCAGAAAGGAAGGCTTGAGGTGGCTTCACCCACTTTGGCTGATTCACTTAAGTTTGCACCAGCTTTGGCTGTGATTTTTTGTCATTTATATCCATAGTACCAGGCATCCTCCTATAAATAAGCCTAGTGCACAGTAGTCTTTCCTTTGCTGCTGGGCTCATATGGTTCAAAAATGCAAGACTCGGGCACTTGTATCCAGAGGAGGGTGTTTTCAGGGAGAGACAAAGGGAGAGGGAGAAGGAGATTGAGACACTAAGTGGTTGCATCTTTGCACCCCCTTTGGGTTAGGAGGAATGGGCTGTGTTGCAGCCAAAAGAGAAACAAAGGATGCTCAGAGAAAGCAGATTCACTGAGAGACTAACCCTTGCTGACTTGGGGAAGGTAAAGAACAAGCACAAAAAGAAGTGTAGGGGACCACTGGCACCTGTTATCGGTCATTAACAAACGACCATGTACTGCTAATCTGTGATCATAAAAAGGCCATCTGCTAATGCTCAAAGGTCATTAAGATGCCAGCCGTGTTTACTCTGTTCTCATTGGTTGGGCCAGTCATTTCTAAGAAAAAGGAGCTTAAATGGTTATTGTGGTGGTGCCTGCTAATGCTGCTGCAGTTATGGGCCTGTCAGTGTTTCCATTATAACCTCCCCTCAGTGATTTAAAATACAGCCACAAAAATAACAGGTTAACTGTGTATGCATGCATGGGTACATGGATGTACATATTCTTTTTCTCTTCACAGGGGGGAAATTTGAAGTGCAACAGCTTGACTCTATCTATGTTCAAAGATATTCATTAGAAAGGAAAGATAATTTCTTCACTTTGGGTCTTTTTTTATTTAACCTGACTGACGCACCTATTTTGGATAATAGCCTGCCCACAGTTCCTAAAAATTGTTTTCGTTAAGAAAATAAACATCTTCCCAAAGAAGAGTCATCATCCCAACTTGACAAAAACCTTGGCTCCTCCACTCTGTTGAGAGAATTGGATTCTCTCATGTGTAGGTTGACAGAAAGATTGGACTACAGTGCTGGGAATGTACCTCAAGGAGGGAACCTACCGAATTAAAGCTTACTTCCCCTTTGTTTGCTTGTCTTGTCCCCAAAAGTTATCAGATGTGTTACCCAATTTATTTTGTTTCTCTAACCTTTCAAATGGATTTGTACATGTAATTGTCTCTAAAGAGGAGAGTGGAAATGATTTCTTTTTTCTTTTTGCTCTTCAAGATACCAGTGAAATCACAGGAACTTGTCAGGGTGATAGGAATATGTTGAATGTTCAAAGGTATTGATAATATTACAGCAGCTAGCTAGAGCTAAGGAATCTCATTTTTATATACGTACACACGTGCAAGTGTTATATGTATCTGTCTAGAACTCTAAGGAACTGCTCTTTCTTTCCTTCTTATATATTTTTTTGTCTCCTCTTCCAGAATTTTCCTGGAAAAGGAAAGATACAAATAAAGTTCTGTATGTAAACTCATTGACCAAAGGACTCAAAACAAGTTACGTAATTTTAAAATTCCGTCCCCAACCTGCTCGTTGTGGCTGTAATGAAGGTGGCTTTTATCAATGTGTGGCCTGACAAACCATATGTTCCCGCTACCTGGCCACAGCAGGTGGGAAAGACAGAGCCCACTTTTAAAATATAGATTTTAGCAATACCGTGTGTGTGTGTGTATACACACACCCATGTGCATATGCACATATTTAGGGCTAAAGCAAGCAAGGACGGTCAAACCTTCAAGGTTATATCAACCCAACGTAGACCTGTGTACTTAAGTGTGGTTTTCAAAAACCCAGGCATATTTTTATGTCTTCTGAGATTCTTTAGCGATGGAGGCCAAGATTGCTGTTCTGATTTTTCCTCCTTCGTTTCTGATAACACCACTGTTTCTCATCATATCCTTGCCTTTCATCTCTGCCAATTAACTAAGTAGCCGGAGCCTTGTTTTGAAAAGTTCTGAGTAGTTAGTAAGCTCTTTTTTTTCCTGAGCCAAGTCAACATGTCCTCTGGAGGCCTCTGAATGAGAGAGTCTATCCACTGCCCCCACCCCTGTCTGCCTGTTAGTGCAGGCCTGGGCTTAATCTTTCCCTTTCAAGGAGTTGCAAGGGGGGTGGAGAGTTATAGAGCGGGGGGTGGGGTGGTGACCGCAGGTGGCTGAAGAAAGGGGTCTTGTTCTCATGATGCTAAATGGCTGGTTAGCACTGCTTTTACTGTGAAATTCAGCTTCTGTCACTTCATGGTTAATTGCTTTATTATTCTCAGATCCAGATTGGACCTGATTTAGTTCTACCAGGAGCCATGACTCTTCCTGGCACTTGGCCAGGATCCTTTCGATCCTTTGATCTGAGGTTTTATAATCACATTACCGTTGAGACTGCAGCAGGAGGCATGGGGCTTTTGCTGCCGCTTTCTACTTAGACGTGCACAGGTTTGCTCAGTAGGTGGATGGAGAGTGACTCTGACCCAGGCAGGAGATTGAGGACTGAGGTCTTCTCCTTAGCTCAGTTTCTCCTTCTTGGTCGTAGGCTTTATGAGTCTAATTTGCTTTCCTCCCTCCATTCAACCCCAAATGGCGGTGGTAGCAACCACATGGACTCGCTCCTTAGGTGGTTTTATTTTCGGCCATCTCAAAGTTGAATGCTTGGTAAGGTTTTGCTCTCCTCTTTTGCCAAAGCTTTTCTGCATCAGCTGGCTGTCCTTAAAGTGAAACAAGTCAACAGGTAGTTAAAATGACCTCCCATAATTGTAAGCAGAGGCTGGCTGGCCCCTATCAATTGTTCTGGGCTATAGACACCAGGGTGGAAGATGTCAAGCGGCCCACAGGCTGTGTTGTTAGTGTGCCTGGTGAGGGTGAAGAGCAGGAGCAACTGCGGCCTGGGCTTTTTAATAGGCAGCGCTGTAAAATGTTGGCCAGGCCTAAGTCACAGATGCACCCCAGAGCTCTTTCAAGCCCTTATTCCAATGCTCCACTTGTAACTATTTTTAATCTTATTAAAATGGAGTGAAATGCTGCAGCTTCACAAGCGCATACTCGAGTCTTGCAGTAAATTTCTTTGGTTTATAACTCCACCTTTGATTCAGAAGGCCAGCGGGCACGAGAACTTGGGTAAACATAAATCTCCTCCAGATCTGCTCCAGGGAACCGTAAGCAGTTAGGGATGTGCTAGAGACTGGCCCTGGGTCTCCAGCTCGAGCAGAGGGGAAGGAGAGGCTCCCCTCTTTGGGTTTTCAGGCAGCTCAATCTTCAATTCGATCTTGCAAAGACAGAATTTGTGGCATTTGTGTAATAGAAACACAGACAAAAGTCAGAAGCACGCACCGAGGCAGGTGGTGTCTGATAACTTGAGCTCCACGTGACCAGTTTCCCAGCACAAGGTCAACGGGCCCATGGAAGCCAACTGCCAGAGTGGGAGGCAGAAGTGGGGCTGGCACCGCAAGACTAAGGGATTTTTGACTCGTTTATTCACTTCTCACTTCTGCCCTCTTCTATCAGTGGCAGGGGCTAAAATCTCATTTAGAATTTCATCTAAGCTTGCTGGTTTGTAAAGTCTTTGCTAACTTTTGAAAGAAGAACTTTTTGGGGCCTGGTGTAATCTTGGTATGAGGTACCTACTTTCAAAACAGAAAGAGACTCTTGCCTGCCATACTGCTTTGGCTCAGCTACCCACTATGTGAAGAAGGCCAAATTGGACTAAATTTCAGACAGTCAACAAGGAGCCCTGAGATGAGCTGACATGATAGTCGAAGTTTCTGGTTTAAAACTGTGGCAGTCATCGTGAAGTGTCTAATATGTGTACCGTGCCAAGATCGAAGGAGCATTGCACAGGACAAGGCAAGATTTCTGTCCTCTAGGAGCTCGTCATCTTATTAGAGATGCCACACCCCATTATGTGTGGGACAGTGACTAGAGAGTTAACATCACTGGAGGTCAGAGAAGAAAGTATTTGTGGTGCCAGGACAGGTCAGGAAAGGCTGATGGGAGCAGGGGCACTAGATTCGCAGCTACTGTTAAGGGTGGACTATAATGGGCATCTGGTATTTTTGACTGTTGATGATTACTTCTCCTCATTCACTTCTGGCAATAAAATTCTTTTTACTGTGGGAAAAATCCATTCCACATGATTGATTCAACTGGGCTGCCCCACCACACAGCTGGTCATGTGATGGAAGCCTAGCCAAGTAGAGTATCTCACCATTTTGGCTATATTGATTGGTTCAAGAATGGCCACCTGACTCAATCTGGGCAATTGTAATCCTCCTTGAGACTGTCTTGATAGAGCTATCGAGAAGTCTTATTCTTTCCTTTGGGCTTGCCAGGCTAGAAATGTGTGAGTCGGGGGCTGCTAGCAGCTCTCCTGACACAGTGTGAAAAGAGCCAGTTTGAGCTGAACAGAGATGAGTGGAGTTAAGAGATGGCAAGGGAAACAGACATCCTTTGGTGACATCATTTGAACTTCTGTATCTAGCTGTGTCTGAAGCCGCTTATGTGGGCTGTAGTTTCTTTTATCTCTGCTAGCCTGAGTCAGGTTCTATAACTTATAACTGGAAGAATCTAATATGGAATTGGGAGTGCGATAGAAATATTTCAAGGAAGGAGGGTACTGGTTTCTATGTTAGTGCTGGTGGCTTATAAACTGTATAAGTAACTTTACCCAAAACAAAACAAACAGCAACAACGGAATCTGTCACCATGGCCAGCTCTTTTCTCTTGAAGACAAGCTACATGGGGCTATATAAAATCAAAACTAGATGAAATGTTTATTGGTACTGGGCCCAATGCATCCATTTTTATAAATATATTTATCAGATTGAGTCCATACTCAGACCTTCCCAAGCTTCTTCAGAACCCTCATTATCACCGTATATTCTGCCAGGAACACACTTTGAAACATGATACTTTGACCAGAACATTCAATTCAATAAATATTTATTGAGAACTATGAGTCAGGCATGGTGCTAGGTTTGGGGGATACGCTGATGGACAAGATAGATATGGTCTCTGTCCTCCCAGAACTTATGAACTCAGTAAAATAGTGTTAACTGGCATTATTTAATGAGAAGAGAGTTTTTCCATGGCCTTACATATATTATGCATTCAATGTCCAAGACCTGTCAAGACTTTGTTTATCCACTGGGCCTCAGGACATACCTGTCTCATAGCTTTAATATTAGAGATCTCTAACTCCTTCTTAGGGTTTGTCTGCTAGTTTAGCTGTGCTTTTTGTCATAATCCATTGGCCTTGATTCATTTAAGCGTTAAACTCCTTAAGGGTTGGGCCATTTCTATTATCTTGCTTTGCATAATGCCAATTAAAGCGTTATGCTCAAATTAAAAGAAAAAAATTTTAAAAAAAGAAAGAAAATAAATATTGTACCAATTCCAGCTGAATTGAATATAATATCCTTGTGTTCCCTCTACAACATCCTCCCCACTTTCTGTCTTGACCTGGAATGTCACTAATTGTACCATTGATATGTATACTTTTATGCTTCTAAGCAGTGATTCACTCATGGTAGCAAAATAGGATAGCCCAGGGGCCATAGGTAATGGAGACTTAGATGCTGGAATGCCTGTTCTTTCATTTGCAAGAGTAGTAGAGTCAGACTTCGGTCCAAACCCTGGCTCTGTCGCTTAGTAGGTGTATTTCCTGGGTCAAATTATTAATCACTTGAACTTCAGATTCCTCAATGATAAAATGAGGCTAATAATAATGATATCTACCTTGGATATGAGGATTAAATGAAATAATGCATGAAAAGTACTTAGCAAAATGCTGGCATTTAAACAATATGCAAAGGATGCTAAAATTAGTGTGTGAATGTATGATGAAAAACAGGATATTTACCATCTCAAGGTATCTCCTCAAGATACATATAAATTACAATGGAAAAATAGTAATTTTATACTGGAGAAACCTGACAAATACCACCTTTATCAAGTGATCAAAGTTAACATCACTAATCATGATGTTTATTATCTAATAATAATTGGGCAAACCTAAATCATGTGCCTCCTGATATGATGCACTGAGAAGGACACAACGCCATGTCTATGCCATTCTTGCCAAAAATGCATAACCTAAATTTAATATGAAGAAGTATCAGACAAACCCAAATTGGGGGACATTTATAAAAATAACTGACCTGTACTATTCAAAAATATCAAAGTCAGGAAAGACAAAAGACAGATTGAGGGACTATCTAAATGCAATATGTGATCCAGGATTGGGTATTAGACCAGAAAAAAAGGACTCTAATAAGACAATTGGTAAAATTTGAATATAGTCTTTAGATTTGTTTATAATATTGTTTCAATGCTAATTTCCTTTTTTTGATAATTGTATGATGGTTATGTAAGATGTTAATAGTTGCAGAATCTGGGTGAAAGGTATGTACAAATTCTTCATGCCAATTTTGTAACATTTGGAAGTCTGATATTATTTCAAAATGAAAAAAATGCATGTAGTAGACATTCAACAAACCCTGTTGGGACTAAGGGAATCTTCCCGAATCTGGGCCAGCCATTTAAATAAAGTTGGTGGCTTTGAATGCTGTGTCTGTGTGAACCTCTGCTGGGAGGTCTGGCAGCTCTGTGAAGATGTTATACATTTGCAAGGACATTCCTGGGCTGGTCTCTACCTGGTCCTTTCCCTGTGGTACGTCCTCCATCTCCACAGCTCCTTTGAGGAAGAAGTTTGAGACAAGTAGGAAATTGCTGATAGTTTTTAGAAATAGGGCTCCTCCTTTCAGGTTGGTGAGATTGTCTAGTTGACAAAGATTCACCCAGAATTCTCTTTGTGGTTCAGCCATTAATTTTGCTCTGGCATCTACCATCATTCTTTCACATGCCGGGCCTTACTTCTCAATCATTGGGAACAGGAGGTATAATGATGGACTTACAAAAAAGTGTCACTTGTCCAAATCTGACATCCACATTATCAATACAGTACGTGCAGTAAAGAAAAACTTAGAAAAGGTAACTAAAGCTACCAAAGGGACATAATATGAGGATATATAGAGACTTGGTTCCAGGAAAAACAAACCAGAGAGAGGATATCATCTATGAAATGTGTAAGATCATGGAAAGTAAACGTTCTTCACCATCCATGACAGAAAGGTGGCTGCACATCCAAGTGTAAAAGGACCAGTTCTCAGAAAATAAGAGGAAAAATAATTTGACAAAGTAAACAAAACACATATGAGTCTTGTTATCAAGTAATAAGTCCAACAATGATGAGGTTTAAGAAGGGTTTGAATTAACTTGCAGGTAGGTGATGGATATAAACGACAAGAAAGTGAAACTATGGAGAGTGGAAATGGCAGCAAGGAGCACAGGCATGTCCTCCGCCTGAGCATCCTTTGATGTCCTTGTTAGAACTGCATCCCAAACTGTGTAATTTCCTGTTCTTAACTTTGCTCATTCACTCGTAGCCCCTTGAACATGGGCTGCTCTGTGAGTGATTCGATGGTGATGATCTCACAAGGAACGTTGCGAGGTTAACAAATACAGTTTGTAATGGGCACTGCAAATATAAAGTGCCATAAAAATGCTAATGAATGTTAATGTGTGTCCACTCGTTAGCAGGCCGGCGCAACAGGCCAAGGATAAGAGCAAAAGAGACTGCCTTTTGAACACACAAAGTGCTATCCTATTCATCTGGCCTCACACATGCCAGCATGGGAGGCTCTGGCTCTGCCCTCATTATTCACCCATACAACTTCCTTTCCCTCTCTGTCCGAGTCTGCAAGCTCCTTTCTGAGCAAAGAAAGATACCCTGAAATCTTTTGGCGCCATCAACAACAACAGCAGCAACAAAAGTTTGGCTTGAAAAATTCAGTCAAGGCATGAAGAAATACAATGGAAATCTATCATTAGGGATGCTTTGGAGAGAGAGAGCTAAAAGACCTGGTTTTTGTTTTGCATTTTGGTAAGAAATGATATATGGCTACATAGTAAAAACAGTTTTATTAAAAAGATCTTCTCGGCCTGAATTCAAAATACGAATTGTACCCTCTTATCATCCAGTCACTTTAGAATGAAAGTTAAAAATGCTGATCCTGTGGAACTAGCCCTTGGTATTATATCTCATAGCTGATATATTTATCTAATACTTTGGTTTTTGAAGGCCCATTACTCAGGACCAGTGCGCAGCACTGTTCATTTTAATCCTTACTGAAAAGAGGAATGCTAGAAGAAGGTGTAGATAAGATTACATTCCCTGCTCCTGTGTGTGGGTAGGTAGTGGGGCATAAACCAGATAGTGAAACAAATGGACTTTTCATCACCCTGAGAAAAGGGTTCTGACCTCAGATTTGTGGGCTTTGTTTAGGGAAACCCTGCTAAAAAGTAGGGTTCTATGTTTGTCAGAATGTATCCTTCCTCTTGTGGAGTGAAAAATTTGAACAGCCTAACAAGGGTCCAGACATACATAACTGCAAGTTCAGAGACTTCAACTGCCTCAGTTTAGCAATAGAACAGATGTAGAATTTCATTATGTTTATTCTGCCCTAATAAAAGGAACCTCTCTTTCTATTGAAGCAATATAGTGAGAACCAGTCAGAGGGTTGGGCTTCCTGTGCTGTGAAGAATAAGGGGAATTACAGAGTTCTTGCTCCACGGTTCTGTTTGGGCTCCAAGAATGGTTCAAAGGGAGGGTGGCTAAATGACCCAGATTAAGCTGTTTAATAGGGCTAATTCTTATTTGGTTTACACAAAGCTGTCCAGCAATCATATAGATACTTGGCAGCGTTATCATCATTATTTATTTTGCTATAAGCTAGATTTATAGCATTTGTAATACAGAGCATAAGAAACATTAATAGCTTTACTAATTATATCACTACCTTACAGATATAAATAGCGATAAAAATGCCAAGTAAAGAGAAGTAGTAAAACATTTTTAAGAGAATTTTAAAATCAGTTGCTGATTGACGATGTCTTTGGTGAGTCTTGAGGTTTGAATGGAGAAGAAGAGAGCCTTCTTTGGCTTTCTTCTTTGGCTTAAAGCAAGATTAATTCTTGCTTTCCTGCCTGTTCATAATGAATGGAAAGTACTTCTGCCTTAGCCTGACCATAATCAACTGAACCATGTATTTAATAGGGGGCCAATAAAATCTATGCTGTCTTGGATTGGAGCAAAATGAAAATCCAAGTGTGGAGAAGGAGAGATGGAGGTGGAGGGAGTCAGAGAGAGAAAGACAGACAGACAGAGAGGAGAAACAAATGCTCATAAATGAAGTGGGGAAATAAAGGGAACTGAGTAACTAACATTGTGCATCTCCCCATTCTGGTTACTGATCTCGCTCTATGTTCTCCAGAAAACACCTTGTTATAAATGAGGATATTGAGTGAAGAAAAAGTTAATAAATCCACTGCCTTTGCCATAACTGCTAATGGAAATCCATGAGCAGTTTAAGTGCTGGACAAGTAAAAACACCAAACTGGAAATGGAGGACATGGTGGATAAGAATGGGTAGACAGCATGTCTGATATGTGAGCTGAAGCAGTGGGCAACATTCTTTGATGGGTTGCAACTCTTAGGATTCCTGAGGTCCTGTCTGTTGACCTATATAGAAGGTCAGCTTCAAGAATACCTACTCACTCTAGAGCAGGGGACTTTTGTAAATAAAGTTTTATTGGAACACAGCTAAACCCATCATTTAAGTATTGTCTATGGCTGCCTTTGTGCTACAACTCAGAGTTGAGTAGTGCAACAGAGACCTTATGGCCCACAAAGCTGAAAATATTTACTATCTGACAATTTATTAAAAAAAAATTGCTCTAAAGTACCCATTTTTCTATTTTCCTCTGGGATTCAATATATGCCTACCTCAAAATTTTTCACTGCGTGTTCCAATGCTATTGGAGCATCGAAGGGCTGAGATGGGGGTGGGCAGTGAGTGTGTAAAAGAAGGTCTTTCTCTTTGTGCAAAGCAAGAAATGTGACCCTTTGAGAAAAGGCCTTTAGGTTGCATTAGATAATTCTGATTTTTAAATGTCTAATCTTAAAGCTATAATTCAGGGATAAAAGAGTGTGAGTATTTTTATTTGTGGTTTGTGGTGGATATTATCACATTTCTCCATCTTTTCAGAGCTAGCCCAGAGGTTCATGGTAGGGAATAACTCACCTAAGCCAATTTGAATGAATTCTCCACCACCACCTCCCTGAAGAAAATTCCTAACATGGAAAATTCATTTCAGCAAGAGAGGTCTCTATTTTTGAAATATTTAGACCTGATTTAGAGGCTAGATATAAATAAAAAGGAGGGAGTTGTTTACTCACTAAACTTATGATAAAATATTTGAGAGCTTACACATACTGGATGCAATCTAACAGTATTTACAAAGCAGACGTATTTCTGTTGCTTTCATTTCTCTCTTAGCAATTCTTGGGTTTTCCATCACACTTGATCTCATTGTTGCCTCTGTGGAATTTTACACCCTGTAAAGGCTAGCTGAAATTCTACAACTTTCATGACTATTCCTCAACCAGCTCAGCTGAGGATAGTGGAAAATTCTTAGGCTTTGCACTCAGATAGACCTGAGTTCCCATCCTGGGTCATCCATGGCTGAGGGGCCATGAACAAGTTATCCTTCTCCTCCGAGGTTCCAGTTCCACATTTGTAAATGGGTAACAAACTCAGGTCTCAGAGTTGTTATGAAGATTAAATGAGATGATGCATGTAAAGGGCTTGGCAGGCAATATGCATTTAATGAGTGATAAAAAGTGTTATTTTCTTAGGTGGAAGACTTCTGTTTTGAATGACAGCAGTTGCTTGCACCAATTAAGTGACGCTTCCTGTATATTGTCCTACATTTTTTAGTTTATTTTTTCATATACATATTTCCTCTACCTAATTGAATTCTGAGCTTTTAAGAGTAGGCACCACGTTTGTGTATCTGTTCAAGTATATTGCAAATAATAAGTACTTAATAAGTACCTGGATTGATTCTGGATCTTTGATATGTTGGGCAAATGTAGAGGGGAAGCAGAGCAAGAGACTGTGTGTACAGTCATCCCTCGGTTTCCAAGGGGGATTGGTTCCAGGATCCCCCACGGATACCAAAATCCACAGATGCTCACTTTTTACATAAAATGGCACAGTTTTCGCATATAACCTACACACATCCATATACTCTAAATAATCTCTAGATTACTTATAATAACTAATACAATGTAAATGCTATGTAAGTAGTTGTTATACTGTGTTGTATAAGGAATAATGAGAAGAAAAAAAGTCTGTACGTGTTCAGTACAGCTGCAACCATCCTAGGTCTTTCCGTCTGCTGTTTGCTGAATCTGAGGACGTGGAACCCGAGGACACGGAGCGCTGACTGTAGTTTGCAAGCTCACTAGGTTGTCTCAGAGACTGCCCTGGCGAGGGAGTGGAGAGCCGTGCGTTGCCCAGGCGTGATGAAATATCCAGGTGTCTACATTTGCAAAATGGGAGAGATATATGGAGTAGAGATAGTTTTGAAATGCATGGTCCTGCTCACCAGGGCCTGAATCTCTGATCTTTTCTCTGCCCACAGCCCCATGAAAACATTGCTTTCCCATACAGCACTGAGATTAGATTGTCGGTGGAGATAACTTACTTAACTAATTAATTATTCCTTCAGTAGGGAGGATAGCACTAAAATTAATTTTAAAAAGTCTGTCATCTTTAGATTCTCTCTCTCATGTAAGGATGTATCAATATTGCAGTAGGCATTTTTTTAGATATAATTTACATATAATAAAACTCACTCCTTTTCAGTATACAGTTCTGTGAATTTTGACAAACTTAAGCAATGTGTAGCCTTCACCACATTAAGACAGAGAATAGTTCCTTGATTCCAAAAGTTTTCTTATGCCTCTTTGTAGCTAATTTTTGTCCCTCCATCCCCAGACCCTGGAAGTCTCTGATTTGATTACTGACCCAATAATTTTGCTCTTTTGAGAATGACGTATAAATAGAATCGCATAATATGTGTCTTTCAAGTCTGGCTCCTTTCACCTAGCAAAGTACTTTTGAGTTTCATCCATATTGGTTCTTGTAATAGTAGTCATTCCTTTTTATGGTTGAGTATTCCATTGTATGAATGTATCGTGATTTATTTATCCATTCACCAGTTAATGGGAGTTTGGGTGATTTCCAGCTTTCAGTGATTATAAATGAAAGCGCTCTAAGTATTTGTGCTCAGGTTTATGTGTGTTCCTGTATGCAGGCACAGGTATGGGATTCCCTTGGGTGAGGGATTGCTGGGTTATACGGTAAGTGTATGTTTAACTCTATAAGAAACTGTCAAATTATATTCCAGAATGATTTTACCATTTTGCATTCCTACCAGAAATATATGAAAGTTCCGGTGGCTCCATATCTTTGTCAGCATTTTGTCTTGTCAAATTTTTTTTAATTTGAGCAATTCTAATAGGTGTGTAGCGGTATCTTATAGTTTTAATTTGCATTTCCATAATGGCTAATGATGTTGAGCAGCTTTTCACGTGTTTCTTTTCCATCCATATATCTTCTTTGGTGAAATGTCTATTCAAATCTTTTGCCTATTTATTTTTCTTTTTCTGAGGGAAGAATGAATGTTGTTTGAATTTTCAATTAGCACTTTTAATTGTACCATACGTTTGCTAGTCAACACCTACCATTTCATGTCACGAAACTACAGTGAGTCAACCAGTCCCCCATCACCTTGGAATATTCCTTTCAGTACCTCATATATGTAAACTTTTTAAAAGTGTATTACCTAGAAGTCCAGAGTGGGTAAATTACCAAGAAATTTTTCTCTCAGCTTCGTGGTGAGATGCCCTACGTGATGTGGCCCTCCATCTGTTCTCTTGCCCCATCCTCCTTGTTCCCTTTCTTGATGATGGGGGCACATGCCAAATATACTTTTGCTTCAGAGCCTTTGACTTACGGCTCATTTTACCTGGAAATTCTTTCCCCAAAGAGTTGTGTGGCTTTTGCGTGACTCCATCCTTCACTTTGTTCGGGTCTCCAGTGAAATGTCACCTTATTGGGTAGGCCTTCCCTGACCAGCCTATGCAAAATACATCCACTTCCCTCGCATCCCCCTGCCTTATACTTCTTTGTAGCATATGTCACTACCTGGTATGCTATATTTTATTCATTTATTTGTTTACTGTCTCTCTCCTCCCACTAAAATGTAAGTTCCATGAAAGCAGGAATATGACCTGTTTTGTTTCTCTGCTAGATTTCACAGCCTGGAATAGTGCTAAGGATATAGCAAGCATTCAATAAATTATGGGTAGAATAATAAGTTTTAAGGAGAAAGGTGAGAGAAATATTAATTAGCTGAGTTTTTAGACAGGCCTGCACATTATACCAGACCTGGCCTGCTCCCAGCACTTAAAAGTTTTTTAAGCTATTTCACATTTGACCCATGTGAACCCCTAAACTGACCTTCCTTGGCCTAAACCTGTGTAACATTTCCAAATGGATGTAATGGTCCTTTAAAAAAACAGGCTCAAGATGGCAGCAAACAGAGGTGGCAGTTATTGCCTTTGTTTGAGACCCACCGCCTGATTTCTCTTTGTCTCTGGCTGTTATTGATGCAACAGAGCAAAAACAATCTTCGTAAGTCTGAAGATGCTCTCTCAGGTACACTTTGTGAGGGGGCTCAGGTTCTTCTGTCTTGGATTGCTCCAGGGTGTTTTTTTTTCTTGCCTGTGCTTTCTCATGTTGCACTCACAGACAGGACATTTAATTGCTTGCTTTTCCCTAGGGTTTCTCTGAGTAGACTGGAGGAGTCATGGGGAAGAGTGGTTCTCCATCATGCAATGGGTGGGCTGGCCTTGAGTTAAAGGTCTCCAGAGTTAGGACCTTTAAGAAGCTACTCATCTTTCATGGGATTTTGATCATAATGGAGTCAAGGGTGAGTTCTCCATACTTTTCCATACTTCTCAGTGTTCCTGCTCATAAATCGTTTTCCATACCTCGTTCAAATCTGGAGACCTTCCTGAATGTGGCTATGGTAGAGCCCACTCTGGATTGGGCCTAACTGGGAGAAATTGAAAAGTTCCTAAGAAAAATAATCAACCAACCAACCCATCAAATGAACCACAATCACAAAAATCCACCAAACATTCAGCAACCAATGGTTGCTTTTAAAATCAAGAATATTTTATGGTTACTAAAGAAAAAAAAAATAGAAAAAAATAAAAACCTCTCTAGAAATGTACTCTTTCTCTTTTTTATTTGATATAGATATTCAGATCTTCCAATACATTTTCAGCTCAATAATTATTGGAAGAAAATTACAATCTAACCTATATTGATAAAACACAAAACAGTATTTGGGACTTTTTATTGTCAAGACTTCACAAATAGGGGAGGGCGTTATAGAGCAAAGGGTCACCATCTGTAGTGTCTCCCTTGCGCTGAGTTCCTTTATATTGTGTAGCCTTGCAGATTCTGGTTTTCAGAAATCTTCTAAGCTGAGCATGTTTCAGCACTGATCTTTGCCTTCTCAGTGATCTTAAGTAAAATTATGAAAATCTTCCCAAATCCTGATTTTATAACACCAAGAAATACTGACAGTGATGCTTCAGGAGGTTAATGACGGTCTAATTATCCTGCACCAATAAGGAAAAAGAGTCAGCCTTTTGGCAAGATTATGTCAGAACTAGTCAGATAATATAGATATTTCTACCTCCACACATTTTCTAAAGGGGGGTGTTGCTGTTTAATTAAATGTTATATGAATACATTTCAAATAGATCCAAACACAGGGCAAACTCTGTTTCAGAACTGCTGTTCCTACATTTAAAATGTATTTGAAATGTAATTAAAAAAAAAAAGATAACGTGAAAGAAAAACTAAAATAACTTGAAACAAACAGAATATAGTAGCTCATCATTACACTAATATATCAAACAATGTGATCTTAGCTTAATTATCCCCTTTGAGAGTTGAGAAAACTAAGCACAACCTTCAATTTACAGCTGTTTGGTGCCGGGAACCTGAATTATTATTGAAGAAGAAGGGGGGAAAAAGTTTATTTATTGTGACCTCCACTCAGTTTTTATTCATCGTGGAAAATCTGTATATTCACAAATGAGGGCTATTCATCCTTACACCGCAGCATTCTTCAGCTGTCCGGGCCTACATCAACTGCACTTCTCCAGCTTTTGTGTTCCTCTCGAAGCCTCTTCATCCAGATTGTTCATCATCTTGATGGTCGAGCTTTATCTTGCTTTTGTGCAGCTGCATTCCGCTTATCCAAAGTGCTGAGGGAGAGGAGGGAGAGGGAGAGAGAAAAGAGCGAGCGAGCAGGAGAGAGTGAGCAGGAGAGAGTGCGAGAAGAGAAAGGAGAAAAAGAACTGGCCGGTGCACGTATGAGGATAATTTGTAGTTTCTCAATAATAATATATATAAAAAAAAAAAGGAGGACAGGCTAATTACTGGCTTAACTAGGGCAGCCTGTGGATCTTCATGTCAAAAGGACTGCCGTAATTATTTGCCATCAAAGCACATTCATATTGTGGCACAAAAGAAGGGCCTTTTGCAAATGGATCTTGCTAATAAACAGGGCTGAGAGGAGCATTATGTGTCTCCCTGGTTGCAGGCACATTAACACAGTGACATGGAGCATAACTCCGGGCCTGAGGAAAAAAACACCAGAATGATAATTATCCCCCTCTCCTCTCCAGCCTCCCTCGCCTTTCCCTTTGTGTTGGACGAGGAAGCTGAACATGACCTATTGGAGGGCCCAAGGCAGGCTATTAGTGACCTCTGAGCCCTGACAAGGTGCCTCTGTTCTTTTAAAAGCCTGCCTCTTGATGTCAGGAGGGTCGCGTGGACCAGCGGCTCAGCTCGAAATGGTCCAGCAAACACTTCAACCTTAAAGACACCTGGAAGGTCATGACCAATTTAATGCAGATGAAGACAGCGGAGGCAAGGCTCGGTTGAATCCTGGTCCTGAAGTTTCTACTCTCTCTCTTTTCTTTTTCTTTGTCCACACTTGCTCACATGTACCTATTTAAGTCCTCAAAACCAAGTTCAGGCAGAACAAAAGTTTTCTCTCTTTTTCTGTTAGCAAATGAAGAAAGTCTTAGAGAAAAAAGGTGGATGCAAATACAGCCTCTTGGATTAACCCTTCTTCTAGCAGATGTAAACACACTGATTTCCCACAGGTAGGGGTCACTGGAGCGACCAGAGAGCGGTCTTTCTTGCTTCTTGCTGGGCAGGTGGTGAGAGGCTCATCAGCCACAGAAAGTCACCTGTGAGCTGGGCTGCCCGACACTGGTGATTGCTGGAGATGCACATCATCTCTGAAGGTGCCAGGTTTGTTTTGGTTTCACACAGAGCAGTTGATACTAAAGAAAAGGGCCAGTAATCAGCTTGGAAAATGTACCCAAGACCATCAAGATTGGATCGTCTTTTCCCTTTCTTTCCTCTTCCCTTTCCGTCTTGTGACGTTTCTGTGAGAAGGGTCTTCTGACACAGAGGGGGCATCCCAGAACCCAGAATATGGGGGAAGGTATTCGATTTTACACGCACCAGAAACAAACCCAATCCTTGTAACTCTTATTTTGCCAGCAGAGAGATTAAGCGTGACAATTTGCACTGCAAAATGATTCTTGCTTCACAAGTGCTGGCTTCCCTGAGTATTTAAATATTTAATTATTTGAAAGGTTGGCGGTTGATAAACTTCAAGTTAAAATGTTATGAGCTATTTCTAATGGAAGATCTACCAGGAGTGACTTAGAAACATTGAAAGATGTGTATCTGTGGGAAAATTGGATTGAGGGTTTTTAGGATTTGACCAAACTATTCAAGAGGGTGCCCCCTATCTGAAGCAGCTTGAAACTAGGAAATAAGTCTTAGGTTGTACATCTCCCGATAATCAATCTCTTTCTCTCTCTCTCCCTTCCTTCCTTCCTTCTTTCCTTCCTTCCTTCTGCCTTTCCCCCTACTTTCTCTCCAAATAATCTTAACATAAAGGAATTGTGGTATTGATAATAATTATATACATAAATTTTTCCAAACTGTTGTGTAGTAAAGCAAAAAAAAAAATAAAAAATAGCTGAAACCATCATACCATTCCTCATTTTATCTCTCTAGCCTGGACCTCTTTCTCTGGAACTTTAAACTCTTATATCCGACTGCTCACAAGACCTCTACACTTGCATATCTAATAGACATCTCAAACTCAACATATCCAGAACGGAGCTCCTGATCACCACCACTCCCCCAACCCCACCTGCTACACTCACACAAATTACTCTATTCAGTTTTTCCAGTCTCAGTGGATGGCAACTCCAGCTTTGCAATGCTTAGGTCAGAAACCTTGTAATCATTCTTGTCTCCTCTCTTTTACTTACCACATCCAAACTGCCAGAAAATACTGTTGGCTCTACCTTCAAAATACATTCAGAATCTAACCACAACTCAGTCACCTCCACTGATACCTTGGTCTGAGCCACCATCACCTCTTGCCTCCATTATTCCAGTAGCTTCTTAACAGGGCTCCTGCCCACTTTAATCCGCTCCTAAATTGTCAGCCAAATCAGTCCTTTTAAACAGTCAGTCACGCTGAAAGTTTGTTACAAAGGCCCACGCGGCTCTGACTATCTCCCGCTTTTCCTTCCCTTGATCATTCTGCTCCAACCACAGTGCCCCCTCATTTTTCCGTAAACACATAGCAAGAGTGATCCCATCTTAGTGCACTCAACTCCCTCACCTCCAAGCCCTTTTCCAGAACTGAGTTTCCCGATGCAACCTACCCTAAATATCTTATTTAACCCTGCAACTGCCTCCCACTCGCAGCACCTTGGATCCACTTGTCCCTGGTGTATTTTTCGTTTTTCCAATAAAACTTGTTGAACGTACTGTGTAATTTATGTTTTGTTTATTATTCAACTTTTTGCTGTTAGTTTTTGTCTCATGAGCTTTAAGAGGGTAGGGCCCTATGTCTTTGTTTTGTTTTACACTGATGTACCCCCAAGTACCTAGAATAGTGTCTAGAGTATAGTAAATGCTCAAGAAACATTTGTGGCATGAATATGGAATAAATGAATTTTAAAGTTTAGGAAAATGGAGATCTAGAGTAACGGTTTAAAACAAAACAAAAAACACCGGAAATGTTCAGAAGGCAGAACAAAGCCTGCCGTGATAAAACAGATCTGGAATGGGAATGCAGTCGCTAGATGACCCCATAGTCAGACTTATCATCCTTTACTTTATTCCAACCATGTGAGTTGTATTTATATAGCACCCTTCCTCCTCTCCCACTCCCCACCAGCAGAAAAAAGCGTAGTAAAATTACAAGAGGTATTTTTGTTTGTTTTGCTTTCTCTTGCATAACCACAAATATTTGGGTAACTTTTTTTGGCCAATGCCCCTTCCTCCACTGCCAGTGCTCACTAGATCAATTATTGCAGAACCACACCAACCAAGGAGGCTGCCTTAGAATCTCCCGCTTCCCCCCAGCACGCGAAACATTGAGCATTAGAGCTAGAAAAATAGAAAAGAATAGATAAGTTTCAAATGCGTCCACCTTGCCCACCTTAACCAAGAGCCTTAGTGGGATCTATTTTACCCCATAGCTTTTTAGGTGGGCTGATATTTCAAAGCTACAGAGCAAACCAGCAGTAGTTCAGCTGTTAACTCTTAATTCCCAGGCCGTGCTCAAGTCAGTAATCTGTCTCTGCCTCTATCCCTCTCTATCGCTGTCTCTGTCTCTATCTCTCTATATCTTTATCTTAATCAAATTGGAAAAGGATTTGAGAGGAAGCATTCAAATAAAGATAACTATATTTAATCAGAATAAATCAGTTCGTTCCTCACCACAAGGTGCTTCTGGGAGAAAGAGGAAGGCAGGGAAAGGGGAAGCAGAATTAGATCAGGATCCCATTTTGGGCACCTGCTCTTACTCTGGGCTTGGGTTGAATCCCCATGAGACCAGTGGTCCCGGAAGTGTGGCTTGAAAGTCCCTGTTTCCTAAATTAGGAGAGCTCTTTCTTTCAAGCATCTGCAAGTCCGCTCAGCCTTCAGTGCTATAGGAGTGGAGCAGGTTGAGAATTGTGTGTTTATCTAAGAAAGCCTAGGGTCATGTCTGCCCCAGAACACAGAGGCAACACAACCCCCAGGATGTGACTACCAGCACAAGACCTGGAGTGGCCACCATGTGCAAACCTCTGTGTGGCACAGAGAAGGCCCTTAGAAATGCTGAAATTCTTACTTTTACTTTAAAAAGTAGAGAGAGGAGCCTGGTTGTGTCTCATGATTTCCTCCTTCCAGTGTATGGAAAAATCCACACCAACCAGTTCTCCAGTTCTCAGTGTACACAGACTGGGTGTCTTACAAATTTAGCTCAGTTCTGACATTATCTACCCAGAGATTGCATCAGCTCCCACAGGTTAAGGGCTCAGTCTCACAAGAGCGCCCCCACTTCCACACCAATTCCAAGTCCAGGTCTTTCCCTGTGCTTCTGACCAACTAATTATAAATCAGTTTCCCACAACCCCCTCTTTAAGGGAGTGGCTCACAGAACTCAGAGAAATATTTACTTACATTTACCAGTTTATTATAAAGAAGATTAGAAAGGATATAGAAGAATAGCCAGATGAAGAGGAACATACGGTGAGGTCCAGATGGGTCCCTAGTGCAGGATCTTCTGTTCCCATGGACCTAGAGTGTGCTACTCTCCTGGCATGTGGATGCTTTCACCAACCTGGAAGCTAATCAAATCTTATTGTTCGAGAGTTTTTATAGAGCTTTAATTTACAGCCCCCCCTTCTCCTTCCCAGAGGTCTGTGGGACTGAAAGTTACAATCCTCTAATCACTTGGTGTCTGGTGACCAGCCCCATCTTGAGGCTATCTAGGGGCCTCACTCAAGCCACCTTATTAGCATAAACTCAGGTGTGCTCAAAAGGGGCTCCTACCACTCAGAAAAGGGGTTTAGGAGCTCTGTGCCAGGAATCTGGGACAAAGATTAAATATATTTCTTATTATAGTAACACCCCTCTACTGTGTAACTCTGGGCCCTCGTCAGCAACCTGGAGGACATCAGCAAATTTGTGAATCAGCTTACTATTCACTTTAGTATTGTGAAGGAGAGCCATTTGTTAGCTTAAGTAAACTTGGATTAATTATAACTGTCTGTTTGTGAAAATATTGACTAAGGATGCCTTTAGTATACATTTAAGAAAGGTGAAAATCTCACAGACTCATGAAATTCAAGCCCTTTTCCTATTCATCAGTCGTAGCTGGGGCAGTAATAAAAGCAGACACTTCGGTTCAACTGAATGATGATACAGGAAAAAATAATTAGGGTTTCAAATGAATGATTTTGCAAAATTCTTTTTCCTGAGATATCTCTGAACAGATAGGGTCTGTGGGAGCGTGGACAAGCAGGACTAGAAAATGCATCTAAAGGTGACTCTCCTGTGAAGTTGTTTTTTCAGTTTTCTCCCCCTTTGGTGTGACTTTGGAAGAAACAGTCTAGAAAACGTTTTGAGAACAGTTTGGGGAAGATTTAAAAATCTTTACTTTCTGTGGGTTAACATATTAGGGATTGGTGTTGGTGGCATGTTGTGACCTACGGTTAATGCTGATCCTAAATTTCCTGAAGTTTGAATTTGCATTTGGTTCCCTGTCCATGTCTTCAGCTCCTGAATATATTTCTGTTCAAAACCATTTACTAGGATTTAAAATCATATATGTGATGTCAATTATTGACTTAGAAAACATTCCTCGATTAAAGTGTTTATTGATACTAGCACATGCAGAAGAATCTTTGTTGAAGAAACAATACTATCTCTTCTTTAAAGACCTGAAAGTAAAACTAATCAGGGCTCCCATTGTGGGCCTGAGCATCTGGAGCCTGGTTGAACAATCTTCCCAGGCTATGTTTTCAGGGACCCTCCTGCAAACAAAAGAGGACTTCCTTTCCCCTTCTGTAGCCTGGTTCTTAAAACCAAGTGGAATCTGTCACATAATTGTTTCCATAAGGAGAGGCCTCATTCTGTGTCTGAACCCTTTATGCCCTCATGTCCCTGAGCAGGCCTTTCCAGAGAGCAGTGTGCAGTAAGTCAGTGGAATGGGCGCCACAGTCCAAACCGCCTACAAAAGACAGAAGAAAATAGAGTCCCGATGTGTAGCATGCGGATCAAAAGAGAGACAAATAGAATAGTTACATTTAGAAGGCCTTATAGGTCTGGCTACTTATTAACCCCATCAAGCAATATAGATGTATTTATTCTTTAATGAATGCTGACCACCCACAGAATTTGAGAGAGAAATCCTGATATTTAGCTTAAATTTTCAGGGTAAAGTTTTTTGTTATTGTTATGGTAGTGGATAAAATTAGTTAACATTTACTTTTTTCCTAGCAGGTAACATACGTGTATTTGTGTCTTCTATATCTATGTTTAAGCCTAAATACACACACATACACATATACATACATGTGCATGTATAGGAAAAATATGTATACATATGTATATATATACAGAACAATATATATGTATATTTTACATACATATATATCTTATATACATATTTAAAATATGAAACATTTTTTAGGTTTTCCAACAAGGCCCACAGCATGCCTATAACTTGTAGTGTCTTTTATGCCTATAGTGTAATATAATGTATTTTTCCTTAAAACATTAACTTATCATATTGCAAGTAATATATGTTCACTGTAGAACATTTGGAAGGTATAGGAAAGTACAAAGGAGAAAATAAAAATCACACAAAAATCACGTAATAACTATTGCTAATGTAAAGGAGACCACTATTACTTTGTTGTTGTTTTTATGTAGGCTACTTTTTAATTTTGTTGTCCCCAAGCTATTATCTTCTAAGAGGAAGGTGGTATATCTTTATGTGAAACAGGCAAATTGTGGCATAATTGGTCCATTTATTTTGGTATTTTAAGACAATGCAATTTTTTTTGCTGTTGTTCAGCAAATCTCCTACTCTGAAGTACATACCCATTCTCCATCCACCATCAATCCATCCATCCATCCATCCATCCATCCATCCATCCATCCATCCATCCATCTTTCCCACAGGTACTTACAGATCTTCAAATAATGTCTCCAGTTTCCTTTAGGATTTTGCCAGTCTCCTGCATTATCCTAGGTCTATACAAACTCCATTTTGATTACGTACTAAGGTGCTAGTGAAATATGCTTCCTTGGTGTTCTTTTTTCCCACTATCTCTCACCTCTAGTCCTTTAGCAACTCGACTGAATGGCTTGGATTATGATGATACTAGTCAACATATTTCACTTGCTATTCTGAGCTTTTCCTTTCTGGGTACCTTCTATAGTTCATCCCTCCCATGCCTTCATGACAGTTCACCTCTATCAAGATCTTTTCGTCTTTGTACCCATATTTAATCTCCCTGTTATAAGCACTTCCTCTCATCTGACCTGGGCACAACAGTCAATCATTTCAGCTACATTCCATCTTGCACCTTCAGTTTGTTACAGACTTGGTCCCCCTCTGAGTCCAGGTCAACCCAAATATTTTTCTCTCTTTTCTTGCCAATGCTGAAGGAAATCTTGAGATTTAATTGTTGATAAAAGTTTATGATTTCCGAGGAGGCGGAGTCAAGATGGCGGCATAAGCAGACTCGGAACTCACCTCCTCCCGTGGACACAGCCAATTTACAACTACTCCTGGAAAAATTACCCCTGAGACAGAACTGAAAACTGGATAAGAGGAATTCCTGCAACAACGGATAATCCTAAATGAGGTAGAAGAGGCAGAGACTCCCTTCTGGAGAGGAAAAACGCCGCCTTCACAAGCCGCCAGCTTCACGGCCGCCCGGGAGCAGCCCACAGGTACGCAGCCCTCCCTGGAGGTGCGGGGCCCTGAGCCGGGGTGTGCCCCCCGCTGTGGGCATTTTGTGGACTCAGCACAATCGAGACCAGCGGCATAATATCTGACTTTGCCTGCTACTAAAGCATTGGGGAGAACCCCCAGAAAACCCGGTTCACAAAGAAACTAAAACGGGCTCTTACAGGGCCCACGCGCAAACTCACTTGTTGCAGAAAGCATCCTAAAATCACCAGAAAGAAAGGTGCACAGTGCTTTGGTGACAAGAGACTCACCTAATAGGCCGAGTGCATCTCGGTGAGGGGTGAGACCTCTCCAGGGACTGGGACATTGGTGGCAGCCATTGTTGTGGCCTGGTGTGAGTGTGCTGACGCAGTCGCCATTGGAGCTCTCCCTGAGGCCTGCTAGCCCAGGTCTGCCACACCTGCTAGAGCACCGGAGCTCTCCCTGAGGCCTGCTAGCCCAGGTCTGCCACACCCGCTAGAGCACCGATTTAATCCAGCTCAGCCAGGGCAGGCAGCCCACCCTAGAGACTGGCCCCACCCAACAACAAGCCCTCAGGCAACTTGTGGGCCTGCATAGATTGGTGACTAGATTCTCTGCAGCCTGGCAACTGAGCCAACTTTAGTGGGGCAGGGTGTGCACAAGGAGTGGGTGGAGAGTGTGGGGTGGTGGTGGAGTGTGTGGGGCTCCCGCTGGGTCCGCTTGGGGAGGTCGGGGCGCTCACATGGGGCAGGATTGTGTTGACTGTGTGTGTGGACCTGTGGGCGGCAGGGCTTGTCAGCTGCAGAAGACTTGTGCTTCTCAAAGACCCACTTAGGGGGTTTGCCCCACCTTCCAAAGCCTGAAACAATTGGGTGCTCCTGTGCCTGAGGCCAGCCCCACCCAGCTGCAATCCTCAGAGAGCTGACAAGAGACCTAATACGCTAGAGGCTTAGAGCAATTATAAGGCCCTGAGCCTAACAACCTGCCACGCTGGGGGCCTACTCACTTAAAATAAATACTGCAACACAAATGTGGTCTTAGAACTTGCAGCCAACTGTGCTGGGGCTCCCCACACCTGATAAAGAGACTGAAGGCCCACAACAACTACAAGCAGCTGAGCATTACAAAGGCTGGCCAGGAGCATAACTCAGCCATCCTGGGCGCCTACAGGGAGAGCAAACAGGCCACAACAGAAGGCACACGTAGCCCACATAGGGGTCACCCCTGGAACATTGAGAACTGAGGGAAGCACACTGGAAGCCTCCTAAGGCATCACTTACATAAGGTCACCTATCCAAGAGCAGGAGACGTAGCTGACCTACCTAATACATAGACACAAGCACAGGGAAAGAGGCAAAATGAGGAGGCAAAAGAATACATTCCAAGTAAGGGAACAGGACAAAACCCCAGAAAAGGAACTAAGTGAAACAGAAATGAGCAACCTACCCGACAGAGAGTTCAAACTAAGAGTGTTAAGGATGCTTACTGATCTGGGGAGAAGAATAGATGAACTCAGTGAGAATGTCAACAAAGAAATGGAAGATATAAAAAAGAACCAATCAGAAATGAAGAATACAATACTGGAAATGAAAAATTCATTAGAGGGACTCAAAAGCAGAGTAGAGGATACAGAAGAACGGATCTGTGAACTGGACGAAAGACTAGAAGAAATTACCCAAGGTGAACAGGTAAAAGAGAAAAGAATTAAAAAGAGTGAGGACAGTCTAAGGGACCTCTGGGACAACATCAAGTGCACTAACATCCGTGTTATAGGTGTCCCAGAAGGAGAAGAGCGAGACAAGGGGGCAGAGAATCTATTTCAAGAAATAATAGATGAAAACTTCCCTAACCTAAGGAAGGAAACAGACATCCAGGTACAGGAAGCACAGAGAGCCCCAAACAAGATAAACCCAAAGAGGCCCACACCAAGACACATCATAATCAAAATGTCCAGAATTAAAGATAAAGAGAGAATCCTAAAAGCCACAAGAGAATGTCAAGTTACATACAAGGAAACCCCATAAGACTATCAGCTGACTTCTCAGCAGAAACCTTACAGGCTAGAAGAGAATGGCACGATATATTTAAAGTGCTAAAAGGAAAAAACTTACAGCCAAGGATACTCTACCCAGCAATGTTATCATTCAAAATGGAAGGAAAGATCAAAATTTTTCCAGACAAGCAAAAATTAAAGGAGTTTGTCACCAAGAAACCAGTGCTACAAGAAATGCTAAAGGGACTGATTTAAGGGGAAAAGAGAAGACCACAAATAGGAAAAATTATCTATTTCCATGATAAGAACGTAATGGATACAAATGCACAAAAAAAGAGGTTAGATATGATATCAAAAACATAAAAGGAGGGAGGAGGGGAGTTAAAGAGTACAGCTTTCAGACAGAGGCCAAACTAAAGTGACCATCAATTCTGTATAGAAGAAGAAAGGAACAGAGAAGGACTACTAAAACACTGAGGAAAAAAAAAAAAAAGTTAAAAAATGGCAGTAAGTACATACTTATCAATAGCTACTTTAAACGTCAATGGACTAAATGCTCCAATTAAAAGGCATAGGGAGGCTGACTGGATAAAAAAACAAGACCCATATATATGCTGCATGCAAGAGACACACTTCAGACCAAAAGACACTCATAAACTGAAAGTGAAGGGATGGAAAAAGATACTCCATGCAAATGGCAATGAAAAGAAAGCTGGGGTAGCAGTACTCATATCAGACAAAATAGACTTTAAAACAAAAACCGTAAAAAGAGACAAAGAAGGGCATTACATAATGATTAAGGGAACAATCCAACAAGAGGATATAACGCTTGTAAATATCTACGCACTCAATGTAGGTGCACCTAAATATATAAAGCAATTATTAACAGACATAAAAACAGAAATAGACAGTAACACAATAATAGTAGGTGACTTTAACACTCTACTTATACCAACGTATAGATCATCTAAACAGAAGATCAATAAGGAAACATTGGCCTTAAATGACACACTAGAACAGATGGACCTAGTAGATATATACAGAGCATTCCATCCAAAAACCGAAGAATACACGTTCTTTTCAAATGCACATGGAACATTCTCCAGGATTGATCACATATTAGGCCACAAAACAAGTCTCCATAAATTTAAGAAGATTGAAATAATACCAAGCATCTTTTCTGACCACAATGGTATGAAACTAGAAATCAACTATAGGAAGAAAATCAGAAAAGCCACAAATACGTGGAGATTAAACAAAATGCTACTGAACAACGACTGGGTTAATAAAGAAATCAAAGAAGAAATCAAAAAATACCTGGAGACAAATGAAAATGAAAATACGACATGCCAGAATTTATGGGATACAGCAAAAGCGGTTTTAAGAGGGAAGTTTATAGCGATGCAGGCCTATCTCAACAAACAAGAAAAATCTCAAATAAACAATCTAACAATGTACCTAAAGGAACTGGAAAAAGAAGAACAAACAAAACCCAAAATCAGTAGAAGAAGGGAAATAATAAAAATCAGAGCAGAAATAAATGAAATAGAGACCAAAAAAACAATAGAAAAAATTAATAAAACCAAGAGCTGGTTCTTTGAAAAGATCAATAAAATTGACAAACCTTTAGCTAGACTCACCAAGAAAAAAAGAGAGAAGGCACAAATAGGTAAAATCAGAAATGAAAGAGGAGAGGTTACAACAGACACCTCAGAAATACAAAAGACTATGAGAGAATACTATGAAAAGCTACATGCCAACCAATTCGACAATCTGGAAGAAATGGATAAATTCTTAGAATCATGCAACCTTCCAAAACTGGATCAAGAAGAAGTAGAGAATTTGAATAGACCAATCACCAGTAAAGAGATCGAAACAGTAATCACAAACCTCCTCAAAAATAAAAGTCCAGGACCAGACGGCTTCCCTGGTGAATTCTACCAAACATTCAAAGAAGACTTAATACCTATCCTTCTCAAACTCTTCCAAAAAATTGAGGAGGGGGGGAAGCTCCCTAACTCATTCTATGAAGCTGACATTACCCTGATACCAAAACCTGACAAGGACAACACAAAAAAAGAAAATTACAGACCAATATCACTGATGAACATCGATGCAAAAATCCTCAACAAAATACTAGCAAATCGCATACAACAATACGTTAAAAAGATTATACACCATGATCAAGTGGGATTTATTCCAGGGATGCAGGGATGGTTTAACATTCGCAAATCAATCAATGTAATACACCACATTAATAAAATGAGAATAAAAATCACATGATCATCTCAATAGATGCAGAGAAAGCATTTGACAAGATACAGCATCCATTTATGATAAAAACTCTGAATAAAATGGGTATAGAAGGAAAGTACCTCAACATAATAAAGACCATATATGAGAAACCCACAGCTAATATCATCCTCAATGGTGAAAAACTGAAAGCTATCTCTCTAAGAACAGGAACTAGACAAGGATGCCCACTGTCACCACTCCTATTTAACATAGTACTGGAAGACCTAGCCAGAGCAATCAGGCAAGAGAAAGAAATAAAAGGGATCCAAATTGGAAAGGAAGAAGTGAAACTGTCACTATTTGCAGATGATATGATTTTATATATAGAAAACCCTAAAGAATCCACCAGAAAATTTTTAGAAGTAATAAACGAATATGGTAAAGTTGCAGGACACAAAATCAACATACAAAAATCAGTTGCGTTTCTGTACACTAACAACGAAGTAGCAGAAAGAGAAATTAAGAATACCATCCCATTTACAATTGCAACAAAAAGAATAAAATACCTAGGAATAAACTTAACCAAAGAGGTGAAAGATCTGTACACCGAAAACTATAAAACATTTCTGAAAGAAATTGAAGAAGATACAAAGAAATGGAAAGATATTCCGTGCTCTTGGATTGGAAGAATTAACATAGTTAAGATGTCCATACTTCCTAAAGCTATCTATAGATTCAATGCAATCCCTATCAAAGTTCCAACAACATTTTTCACAGAAATAGAACAAAGAATCCTAAAATTTATATGGAACAACAAAAGACCCCGAATAGCTAAAGGAATCCTGAGAAAAAAGAACATAGCAGGAGGTATCACACTGCCTGATTTCAAAATATACTACAAAGCTATAGTACCCAAAACAGCATGGTACTGGCACAAAAACAGACACACAGATCAATGGAAATGAATTGAAAGCCCAGAAATAAACCCACACATCTATGGACAGCTAATCTTTGACAAAGGAGCCAAGAACATACAATGGGGAAAAGAAAGTCTCTTCAACAAATGGTGTTGGGAAAACTGGATAGCCATATGCAAAAAAATGAGAGTAGACCCTTACCTTACACCATACACAAAAATTACTCCAAATGGATTAAAGACTTGAATGTAAGACCTGAAACTGTGAAACTTCTAGAAGAAAACATGGGCAGTACGCTCTTCGACATCGGTCTTAGCAACATCTTTTCAAACACCCTGTCTGACCGGGCTAGTGAAACAATAGAAAAAATAAACAAATGGGACTACGTCAAACTAAAAAGCTTCTGCACAGCAAAGGAAACCATCAACAAAACGAGAAGACAACCTAACAATTGGGAGAAGATATTTGCAAACCATACATCTGATAAGGGCTTAATCTCCAAAATATATAAAGAACTCATGCATCTCAACAACAAAAAAACTACCAACCCAATTAGAAAATGGGCAAAAGACCTGAACAGACATTTCTCCAAAGAAGATATACAGATGGCCAACAGACACATGAAAAGATGTTCAAAATCACTAACTATCAGGGAAATGCAAATCAAAACTACAATGAGATATCACCTCACGCCCATCAGAATGGCTATAATTTACAAGACAGGAAACAACAAGTGTTGGAGAGGTTGTGGAGAGAAGGGAACTCTCATACACTGCTGGTGGGAGTGCAAACTGGTTCAGCCACTATGGAAAACAGTATGGAGATTCCTCAAAAAATCAAGGATAGAACTACCATATGATCCAGCTATTCCACTGTTGGGTATTTATCCAAAGAACTTGAAAACACCAATTTGTAAAGGTACATGCACCCCTGTGTTCATTGCAGCATTATTCACAATAGCCAAGACTTGGAAGCAACCTAAGTGCCCATCAAGGGACGAATGGATAAAGAAGCTGTGGTATATATACACAATGGAATACTACTCAGCCATAAGAAACAATGAAATCCAGCCATTTGTGACAACATGGATGGACATTGAGGGCATAATGCAAAGTGAAATAAGTCAGAGGGAGAAGGTCAAATACCGTATGATTTCCTTCATTAAGCAGTAGATAATAACAACAATAAACAAACACATAGGGACAGAGATTGGATTGGTGGTTACCAGAGGGGAAGGGGGGAGGGAGGAGGGTGAAAGGGATAATTCGGTACATGTGTGTGGTGATGAGTTGTAATTAGTATTTTGGTGGTGAACATGATGTAATCTGTAATCTATGCAGAAATAGAAGTATAATGATGTACACCTGAAATTTTTACGATGTTATAAACCAATGTTACTGCAATAAACAAACAAACAAAAAAAAGCTTATGATTTCCAACCTCAGCTGAACTTTCAAAGCTGCTGAAAATAACTCTTTAATGGCAAATTAACTCCTTTCCATTCCTTTCTGATATTTTATCATTTGTTTAAACTACCAATTCTGTCCTTAGCTCCCTTTCTTTTAGTGGGCAACTTGCCTGCTACTTTCATAGAGAAAAGCAAGGTCATGGTTGGTGGTCTGATATGATAGAAAAATGATGGACTCTGGACTCTGCTAAGTTAGAATTCTAGCTCCACTATTTGCCATCTGTGTGACCTTGGCAGTTGACTTAGTCCTTCTAAACTTTCATTTCCTTATTTTGAAAACCTTACTTACTTCATAGGATTTGTTGGGAAAATTCAATGACGTGATGTGTTCAAAGAGTTCAAAACACAGTAGATCCTCAATTGCACCTATTATTGTTTTTATTAGGTAGCAGTGCTCCCAACTTCCTTTTCCACTTAGTTCCAAGTTTATTTATATCTTTGTCCTTTCTTATTCCTTTCCTATTGGTTTGGAAGAAGATATAGCAATTCCTTTCAAGACTAATTCCTAGAGACTGCATTCTGGGCCATTTCTCCAAATGTTCTTGCTCTTTGTTGCATCTTTAATTTGTGCAGTCTCATCTTCCTCATGTGAACACCCAGTGTCTCTCAATTCCTTCCTTCTCAATGATGCTTTTGAAAAATAAGTCTATTCATTACTCACAAATGTACTTTTTTCACTCTTCAGTCCTCTGCTCCATGGCATCTTGCATCTTCTTAATCCTTTACTGAAACAGCATGTAAAAGTTCCCAATGACTCCTGATTAGCAACTTCGGTTGGAGATGGGCCTCAGTTTTCAGCCAAGCTCCAGTACTGTATCCTTAGGAAGCATGAGGAGCCCCTACTGGGCTTCCATTAGACTTTGTTTCTACTCATACTATGACACTGTCTCATTGTGTTGTTAGGAGGTTCTGTGTGTCTTACCCGTTAGATGAAGAATTTCCTGAAGAGAGGGACTTGGCTTTATTCCTAAAGGCCAAACTGAAGGATAAACACACACCCACACCCACACCCACACACACACACAACAACCTTGTTGACTCCAAAGACTGTTGCCTCAAAGAGGAAACGACATAAAAAGACTGCCTTTATATATACTCTGAGGTTCCTAAATGCTAAGAATGGGCATTTTTTCATGTTTAGTGAGTGTTACCAAAACATTTCTGTCATTGCCATCAGCCAGTCAGCAAATATTTATTTATTGACAGTGATAGGTTCTGTCATGAATAATGGGAATTCAGTTCTGATAAGACCTAAGATGGACACGGTCTCTGCCTTTTGGGGCTGATTGAAGATTCAAGGACTTGAATTCTGTATATGTATCCCTCCCCATATGACATATTAAACACTTAAATTTTATAGCTTCACAATTAGAACTCTTTGGGGGAGGGAGTCATACTAGAAATTTCTATAATTTTTCACTTGGGTAAAAAATGTATTTCTCTCCAAACTCATCTGGAGCCAGGTATTGATTCAGTGATTTCATTTTAAATTTCGGTAAGTATTTTTGACTTCCACATAAAAATGATTGCATAATATGGGAGTATATATACTTATTATTTAAATACTGAGCACCTGTGAAGTTAGTCAAGCCCCTGCATGAAGGTTTTGTGCACATGGCATAGGTCTAGAAAGGAGTCAGAAGCACTGGAAAAACCTATCCAGATTGGAAAGTTTTACTTTTTTAAGATCCTCTGTTTATAACGGAAAATCTCCACTTTGAAAGGATGAGCTTTAAAAATAGTCTTTAAAAATATGTATGTATTAACAGAAGTAGTCTATCATTGCTCCAAATCTCAATATGTGATTTTTTTCCATTCTGAGATTCCTATATATATATATATATAAATTTCATAACTCAATAGCCTGCTATTTATTGAACAAGAGATACATTTGAAATAGACTACCAAGATCATTATGTAACTTCTGAAAAAGTGAGTATCCTACTTTGAAAATATTTAAGATAATGTGATGCATTATCAGTACAAGAAGATACTACATGGTTTGTTTTGAAACAGGTTTTGTTGCTGGAGTACAAAACGTTAATCATTGCCACCAGGGTTGTTTTTATAAAATATAATCAGAAAAGAAATAGGGTACGATCACCGCCAACCAAAGTGCGAAGAACTGAAGCCACCTTTTAGCATCTTCCAGTTGACAACTTTGCACGGATGTCCATATTATCAGGTCTTTGTGTACCTGAATTAAACTGTGACCTTCCTACCATCTTTTCTATGTTGCCCATACTGTGATTTTCTTTTGTCTTCTTTTTGCTTTTTGGTTCCACTTTTTCAACAGCTTGCGAAGAGCAAAGTTTTATGAGACTTTAGCCCTTGAGAGCATGGGGATGATAACAAAGGGAACTGTCTTTTTCACTCTGATTTCACAACAGCTTGAACAATGTCTGATGCCTCGTAAATGCTCACCAGATATTTGTTGTAGGACTGAATGGAGTGGCATGATTGATTTTTAAGTCTATGTGACCCCCATAGGCTGAAATCATGGTGCTTTCTCATTTGAAGGGCACCTTCTCCATTCTCCTGCTTCTGTTCTCAAGAGAAGATGGCTAGTCCATGATTCCACAGAGACTGTCTGAGGCTCTGAGAGATTACCCTTAGAGAAGTTAGGGCTTTGATATGGTTTATTTTCAGTCTTCTTAGACCAATTCCCTCTGCAACGGGGCCCCTCTTCTTTCTCTGTGCTTTCTGTTTCTTTATTTGCTCCAAGGTTAAGAAGATTTTGCAGGAATTTTTGAACTAAACTAAAGGAGTAGCTCTCTAACTCATACAATTTCAGATATTGGTCATCAGGTAGGGGGAGAAAGTGATGGAGCCTATTGAGATTTCCTGGGACCACTTGAAATCAGTTGAGTTATGCCACCACATCCTCTACCAATAGATTAGGTGGGTCCTAAGACTGACTGTTGTTTGGTGTTGACAGGGGAAATTCCACATGGACGTGGATTGGCATTTCCCTGATTTATTAAAATTAAAAAAAAATGATCATGACAAAGAATTTTTAAATTACTTGGACAAAAGTTTATTTTCTTTCTGACTCAAAGCCCCCTGCCTCCACTACCACACCCACACCCACGCACCTTCATGCTCATACAGGCACACACTTCTTATATCCACCATACAGCAACACTTCATTCTGGCTCCCTGTTGACTCTATGCAGATATTTGGGCAAGGATCCAGGTTGGAAATGTGCCCCTACCCGAGCACCCACAGTTTATTGAATCTGCACAGTATTTACCAGGATTCTAAAACAGGGATTGTTTGTCTTTGATAGCAAATGCCAGCCATCAGGTCTATGAGGTATCAGGTCTATACTTAGCAAAGCTGGGAAATATCCTCTTCAGTTAAGTGTCTTGTAGAAAATAATTTGCCCCAGACATTTTCATCTTTGAAAGAACGTAGATTTATAGGCTTGATTTCTTAATCAGGGTGAACTTTTGTTAATGTTTCATGGCTAGGATATATATGGCTGTGCCATGGACCCAGTGGTGATATTAGTAATATAGACAATATTATTAATATCACTACATCAATATAAAAAGAGTTATAGAGTTAACATTTGTAAGACAAAAAAAAGGAAGAAAAATCCTGGGTTAACAGTTGCCTTCTCTGCCATTAACTCACTCATTGGCAATATTTTATGCACTCGTATAGTTTATATACCAGGACTAGTATTTGGCAAGAGTAATCAAAGACACACGAAAACAACCAGTTGCTTCTTTGTCTTTTTTCTTTTTCCTAGCTTTTCATTCCCCCCTCCTCCTCCTTATGATGAAATTTTATTATTTCTTTGAAACTCTGAATCAGCCTCCAACGGAGGGCTGTGTCCTTTCAGAGCCAAAGTGCAGTATTTGAACTTTGCTATCACATAACACTTTCCGAGGATGCTTGTCTAAAATGACTTAATTTGCACTGCAGGACCAGCCTTGAACCCACAAATACTCCAAAAAGCCACGGTGAGCCAGGGCAGCAGACCTATTACTAATTTTTTATTAAAATCCCTGAGGCACCCAACACAGGGCCCCAAAGCAGCTTTAATAATAGACAACATACAGCACATTTTTCTTGTATTGCCGTGTAATCAAATCTGAGGCTGCTGTTCACTTTCTTTGTTTTACCTAGAGGACCAGCTTCCAATTTAGTTGTGGCCTACTCTAAACTGATTTTTCATTGTAATTAATGCCTACTTTGGCCTCAGCCACTTATACAACCTTCCATTAGAGGTTTGCAGCCATCCGCTGAGTATTTTACTAAGTTACCCTCACAGACCTGCTATAGCTGCAATTTTGTTAAAGTCTTTCTTTTTATTTTTTTGCAAAGAATTTTTAAATTGCTTAGCTAAATAGTTGGGGTTTTTAAAAAAATTTTTTTCCTTCTTCCTTCTCTCTGTGCTGCACCTATTAAAATATTTGGGAAAATGTCCAAGTTGGGGAAAAATACACACACACACACACACACACACACACACACGCATGCATGCACCCCTCTCACCCCCTCCACTACCCCCAACAACCCCAGCCTTTAAGTGATTTCAGAGAGGCTAGTGGAACTTATTTAGATCCAGGGTCTGCTGTGGCTAATTTTCTGTCTGTGTGTTGTGCTGTCCATTTCCTCTGAAATAGTAGCTGAGGTTTAAGGTTCCTCTGCAGAGGATGTTAGGAGACCTCTGCAAACATTCAAGCAGCAGCCTTCCCACCACTAACCTTAAAAAAGATTATGGCAGTGGGCCCAGGGTCAGGTTGAATAGATGAAAAAGTATATGCCATGACTTTGCTGCTCCTGAACCTTTCTCTGTTGGCTAGGCTGACATTTTCAGTGACTTTTCTTAGAGCCTTGTTCAGACGGTCTTCCTAGAAAATTCTGGATCTGTTTACTACCCATCTTCTCTCACCTGCCTTGCCATTACTAAATCACAAAAAACAACTATCAGAAATTAGAGCCCTCTGGCTCCTTGGATGGTTCCCCTTTGAACCCGAAGATGTGGTTTTCAAGAAGACCCAGTGAATTAGCAAAGTCCATTAACACAGCATTGATAACACATAGCTTCCACAGAAGGCAGCTTCGCGGGGCAATTCCGTTAAAGGCCTTGGCTAAGAATACTCTGAAAAGAAACTATGAGATCTTGTGCAGTTTTTAACTTTCACATTTTAAACATTAGTAGTTTACCCTATAGGACTGATGGGGGAAAATCTCCTACTTGCTGGTAATGAGCAATGGACTTATTGTCTTGGCTGATACAGGTTACAAAATGCTGCTAGCCGTTGGGTAGAATAATTACCTTTCTAATCTTTAGTGGTCACTTCTACTTTTATAACATTTTGCACTGTTGTATAATGCTGTCAGCCTTTTAAATAGCATTTACAGACTCTTTTGATCACATCCACAATGTGAGTTGAAATTGAAAAGCACACAAAGTCTTAATGGAGCCCTGTATTTATGTTGCGGCTAACTGTCAACAACCGGGTAATGTTTTATGAAGGAGAACACATTTGTGGGTTGGGGAAGGTGAGATCCAGGTCTGTTTCCCAGCCCTAGTGCTTGTTTATGGAACAAATAAGGCCTGCTGGTCCTCACCAGGTGATGTGGCCTCATCAAATTTATGGCAAGTCCTCCTCTCTTTCTCCCAGCGAGGATCCTTGGGCATCAAAAGATAAACAGAAGCACTTATATAAAGCGCTTGATAACTCATATTTTTTAACATAGGAACATGGTTCCGTTGGTTGTCATTTATATAAGAAGTGAGACTTAAAGTAAGGAGACTGATTTGTGTACGAGGCTTAAGAAATCAGGTAGTGTGCTTGTACTCCTACCTCACGCATCTTTTGTAGAATGTGCTATAAGTACTGAAGATCAAAAGGAATCTTAACCAAGATTGAGAACCACATTTCTAAAAGTTTAGTTAAGACAAGCTCTAGTACGGTGTTAATTTTTCTCCTCTGTTTTTTCCCAATCCCTTCCCCTGAGCATATAGAACCAAAAGTGTCTATTCTGCCTGCTTTCTGAATGTGATAGCCCAGTTGCACCTTTACTCATTCACCAGCTTCCCCTTTCACCTGCCATTAGCACCCTGCCACCCCCTCTTCTTGCCCAAAACACTCCTCCATCCGTTGTATACCGATTGACTCCTATTTTAAAGAACTGCCTGGCAGCCAATATCAGAGATTGCCTAGTGCCAGTTCTGGCAAATAAAGACAGACCTCCTCTTTCCTTTAGAAACATCAGGATGATTTTATTCCACCCTGACTTTCAAGTTAAAACATGAAGCTTGACTCTCTGGTTTTAGAGCCCCTCAAAAGAACAATTGGAAATTCCTTCTAGCAGATTTTTCCAAAATGTGTATGTGTGTGTGTATGTGTAAGATGAAGGGCAGAGGAGCATTCTATTTGGGTCATTGACAGATGTTAGAATTTCTAATTCTAATTTCTAACGAACAGAACAATTGCATGTCTTACCAGGTGCCCAACCAAAATATCCTCACCGGCAGCGAAGTGGAATCAGATGGACTCAGCACAAATCCTTTTCTTTTTTTGATGTGAATGGGGTATTTTCTTGTCTGTCTGACACAAGACAAGATGCTAAGCATTAGACAGGGATTGGGCGGTTGTGGTGGGCCTGGGCCACATGGCATGAATGCCAGGCTCTCAGAGCCCTTTCACAATACTGAATACAACTGCAAGGGCTCTTGCGCATTAATTGGAATGACTTGGCACCACAGAATATTTGAGCGCAAAAATCTGCAGAGATAATCTAACTCAACGTCCTCACTTTGCAGATGGGGAAAATGAGACCCAGAGAAATTAATAAAATTGCCCCAAGTCTCACAGGCAGTCAGTGAGTCAACAGAGAATGAAACCCAGCTTCTTGTAGAATGTTCTCTCCCTCCGTCTGCACAAATAATTGTGAGACTTCCCATCAAAGCCCAAGCCTACACTTTGTTGTTAGTGCCGTCTAGAGTCCGACTCTTAGTAACCCTCCATACAGCAGAGCTGAACCTGCCCTGTCCTTTTGCTCCATCCTCTCACCTTCTAGTACTATATCCGACAATGCTCCGTTGTTATTCATGGCCAGTTTTTTTTTGGAATTGGGTAGCCACATCCTTCTTCCTAGTCTGTCTTAGTCTGGAAGCTCTGCAGAAACCTGTCCACCATGGGTGACCCTACTGGTATTTGAAATACCAGTGGCATAGCTTTCAGCATCACAGTAACAGGCAGCCACCACAGCGTGACAACTGACAGATGGGTGGTGTGGTTCCTGACTGGGAAGTTAACCTGAGCCATGGAGGTGAGAGCGCCGAATCTTAACCGCTAGACCACCAGGGCTGGCTAAGTCTGCACTAGAGACAGAAATACTGAACTTTGGAAAAGCATTTTAAGGTCCCACTTAATCTGCATCCACAGAAAGCCCAGCATGGATCTCCAAACAACTTTCCTGCTAAAACAGCTGTTTGAAATAGACCAGCCATTTAAAAACTGTGGCTTGGTGCAGTGGAGAGCATGCCACCAGGAGTCAAGGATGTGTCCAGCTCTGGCTAAAGGATTCATTATCTGGACTCTTGAAACATTAATGTGCTTTGAAATCATCAAGAAACTATTTAAAATGGAGCTTTCCAGGCCCCTGCTCCTAGATAGGAACTCTATAGGTCTGACATGGTGCCAAGTAAGCTGCATTTTATTGCACACTAGGTTCTGAGTGTTACTCCGTGCTTTATACTTTTCTCTGTGGTCTGAATAAAACAGAGAAGGTACTGCCTTCATTGAAGCTTTGAGTCAAACTTATGTGTCTCTGTGGGTGAATTTGAGGGGGCAGGGGAAGTAACCAATAAACACATCATAGATAAATAAGTTAAATTCAAAGATTGATAAATAAGATAAAAATGAGATATAATAAATGGATACAGGGTTGCGTGGGGCCACACTTGCTAGTATGGGCAGAGATGGCTTTTCAAAGATTTGAATAGGGAGTAAGAACCTGCCATTTGGAGATTCGAGGGAAGGAACTTCCAAGCAGAGGGAACCATTCAGGCCAAGACTAGAGACAGGAACACCCTTCATGTGAACGAGGGCCACAAAGAATGGTAGGGTGGGCAGGGGGAGTGGACGAGGGAAGAAGAGCAGCCCATGAGGTCTGAGGGTGAATGGGGAGATGACCTGTGGTCTGGACTGAGTGAGGAGTGTGAAACGGAGTGTGGATTTCTTTCTAATTGAACGGGCAACTGTTGAGTGGCTTTTAATGGGGGAATGATGTGATCCAATTTATGCCATAAACAGATGCATTTGAACAAGTGTCCCAGGTGCTTCTGATTCAGGAAATCCTCAGATGCACACTTTGAAATTCTCAACTAACCAGTCGTCTTCAGGCGTGATGGGCCTTTCTGGGTTTCGGTTTTCTTGTTTAGCAAATTTAATTCCTGACCATCCTTATATCACAGGATTTTAAAAATAAAGTATTTCCTTGAGAATACTGTGCAAAGGTAAATTAAAAAAAATAGGATTATTCATTTATTTTCACTTTTGTCTCGATAGCTAAGCCGGGAGACAATTGACTGGGAGGTAATTCGAATTTTGGCCACTGGGTTGGAAAAGTCATATGGTGCAGAACACCCACTTGTAACCAACTTATTTTTCTTCTCTCCAATATTCATTGTAAGTGGATTTCCCTTTTGTGTATGTGTGTGTTTGAGACAGATGGCAACTTTACAGCATAATGTTAGAAGAAAAATTGTTTGGAAAGGGAAGAAGGAAGGCAAACAAGGAAAGCAAGCCTTGAATAAGCAATTTTTCTTAAAAGGAATACATTCTGGGACAGTTTATTTTTATGATCTGCCTGGAATTTGGGGACAATGTGCTAGAATTCTCTTTCTGCCTTCAGCTGGCAAACTGCCTAAAAAAGGTGGGGACTTGGAAGAGATACACAGTGTTTCTATTAAAATAAGGCTTTATTGAAAGCAGGACCAAGGGCTAAAGTTAATCCTTGGCTTTTTTAAGGCGCTGTGGCTGGGTCTACATGAACATTGAAATGGAGAATGGAAACTATTATCCAGCTAGGGCATTTGGGCTCAAGTATCTAAGTATATTCAAATCATTGCAGGCCAAGTGGTAGGCTGTTTTTGGAAGAGAATATGAGTTATTTGAATTGTTTCCTTAAATTCCCACTTTATTTATGGGGTAAATATGGTCTATATTTGAGCTGAAGATGAGTTTAATGTAGTCTCTTCTTCCAGAAATACTTCTCTGTTGTGTTACTTCCATTCGATTTGCGGTTGTTACCTCTAATACTTATAGGAAAACCTCCCTGTGGCCTGGGGATCATCCTGGGTTCTGGTCACATCAAAGTCTTTCCCAACATTGTAACCATCCACCAACCTTGCTTCTAAGCCAAGTTCTGGTCCTTACAGGATCCAAAGACAAATATTTCTTAGTCACAATCAATAGTTGTTATTTTTAAATTTTCTATTTGAATTAGCCTTAAAACTTTGGAGTTAGGATTGGTTCCTCATTTTCCCTATGCTTTCATCTCTGGCTGCAGTTTTATTGATTTTTCCTTTAACACACTTCCCAGATAACTATAGTATTCACTGATATTTATTGGGACTTAAGATATGTAAGTTGCTGTTTTAAGTTGATGATGACTTAATCCCAATTAATTCTCATGATAATTTTATTAGGTTGATACAATTGTTTCACCATTTTACAGTTGAAGAAACTGAGAATATGAGATGTTAAGGCACTCCTTCTAGATCACAGAGCTAGTAGATGGTAGAGTAAGGTCTTGAACCGACAAATTAGTTACTTCAGTAGACAAATAATGATTGTGTGAGTTCTGTGAGCTATAAATTTTCTAGAAATTGGGAATTCAATAGAGAACCGGATAAATGGGGAAACTGTATGAATTAAGCCATAAAACTTTACTGAGAGACATTAAGCAGTTGACGTAAAGATATAACTTGTGCATGGATGGGAAGGCTGATTATTGTAAAGATGTCAATCTTCCCAAATTATTTTTATTAATTTAGTGCAGTTTCAAGAAGGGGATTATTTTATTTAGCATAACAAAATGGTTGTAAAATTCATTTGGGAAAAAAAAACAGACGATATATTTTGTAAAGGAAGAGTTGAGATGAGAATTCTCTATTTGACAATGAAATTTACTACTAAACTAAAACAATCAAAATAGTGTAGCAGATGGATACATGGAGTAGATAGCCATAAGCCAGACTCAAAACTATGAGAATTTAGGATGTGATATATATGATATCACAGATCTCCAGAGAAGGAAATGGTTGGTCAATATATGGTATTAGGAAAATCCCTTTATGTTTTGGAAATTTAAATTTAGAACATTACCTCTTTCCTTACACTAAAATAAATTATTAAAGTTTAAAGAGATAGATTAAAAATACAAAGTCATTAAGGAAATACAACTAGATATTTATATCTTTAATGGGAAAGGACATTGTAAGTATAAAAACAATTATAGAAGTAAAGAGAGAAAATGAAAATATACCACATAAAATTTCAAATATTTATATGTCAAAACTATAAACAAAATTGAAAGACAAATGACATATCGAGGTAAAATTTTTACAATAAGTATGCAAGGCAAAGGGCATACTTACTGTATAATAAGCTCCTACAAATGGATGAGAAAAAAAACATAATCCCCTTTCAAAATATGAGAAAAGTAAGTATAAACAAGCATATATATATATATATATAGAGAGAGAGAGAGAGAGAGTATATTAAATATATTTAACCTTACAACAGGTCAAAAATATGTAAATAAAAATAATGAAATCCCACATTTTATTATTGTCAGCATCAACTTAAGCAATGGTGGTGTATTACTCAACATGGTCATGAGTGTGGTCAAAAGGGCTCGCTCACTACTGATATGGAGAGATGAGCTGTCACAGTCTTTCCACACAGCAGTTTTTTAACATGAACAAAGAGCTTTCAAATTCTCAAATCTATGACTTGATGGCAATCTTTTAAGATTTTATCTTAAGGAAATAATGAGACGTATTCAAAAAATTATATATGAACATGTTTGTTGCACCCTTATTTATCAGAGAAAAAAGTTTAGAAATGGCATAAATATCCAACATAAGGAAGTAGTTAAATTATGATCTATACAGCACTATTATGAAATATGCAGCTATTTAAAATCATATTTTGAGAGAATATTTTATGTTATGGGGAAATACTCATAATGATAGGTAAAATAAAGATAAACTGTATATATTTCATCCTTTTAAAAAGTCTCTCTCTCTCTCTGTGTGTATTTCTTTTTTTTACTGAATAGATGTGATAAAATATTAAAAATGGGAAAATGAACACTGTATACATGTAAAGTGGGTCAACGGACACTTTATATCATATATGTTTGTATTTTTCAGGTTTTTAAGAAAGGTGTTCATTGTAAAACTTGAAAAAATATTTGTTTGTATTTTTTTAGAGGAAGAAAACTGATCCTACCATTGGGTCGACTCAATTTCCTAGTCTTGTGCAGTATTTGGCCTGAGCAGCCGAGTCTCTCTTAGGATGTGGCAATGCCTGTTTCATCAATAGAACACTTTTTTTTTTTTCCCCTAAATCAGGGAAACTTGAGTTCTCAGAATACTTAAAGGAATGTTTGGCTCACATTGTCATTCAAATTGGTTTAATTTCATTGAATTTTGTTTTATCTCTAGTAAAACGTTTTGAAATGGTTGTATGAAAGACCCTCTACAACCAAGCTATTGGCTGATCAATTTGATTAGCAGTTAGGAATTATAAATGGAAGATAAAACAGGTCTTTTCTTGTTATGCAGCCCTGGTAATAAATGGCAAGTACATATTTTTGTGAGGCTTTTATTCTTAGAAAGAAAGTAAAAGGATATAATAGGTTTTTTAAATACATGACACATAACTCATTCTGACAAACAGATGTATTTTGTTGTTGCTATTATCATTTGATGAAATACTTTAAAACTAGTCCAAGGTGGTCCATTTTCAAATATAATACATACAGTACATCTAGCAGTTAACAAAATTTGGATGTGTAGCATAGAATGGTCATTATTTTTACTGAAAAAAAAATATAAAGGCACTAATTACTTACAGACAAGATACTTAGCACAAACAGATAAGCTTCAAAATGAAAAATTCTCAGTTTATGATAATTATGTTCTCTGCTTTGTTTTCAGAGACTGATAATTTGAGGCTTTAAAATCACCAGGAAGCCATTAATTGGAATTCTTCAATAAAAAATAAATTACATAGAAGTTCATGATGAGTTGTAAAAGCAGAGAGACTGTATTATACAGTGAGCGACATTGCCTCACTATTTATAGCCTCATGCAGATATGTCTAACAGAAAACTGTAAAGAATTTGAGATGTGCAGATAGCAATTATTCACAGATCCAGACTATCTACTGATATTTCAAATAACAGCTTTTAGCAGATCTCTTCGCCAGGAAAGGCAGAGCTTTAATTTGAAGCAGGGTTTTGCTAACATGTTGCTTCTTGTTTTTAACATTTTCCATGGCTTCCTAAGGCCATCTCAGATCACAGCTTCAGGAGAGACAAATCTTCACATCACGTAGCACAGTACAACCCTGTGTAAGAGATACAGCCCAGTGTAAAAGCAGGTGCATTTTGGAGATGGTGGCTGTCACTGGGCGTCTGGGTTGCACCATCTACACAGGTTACCTGAAGCAGTCTCAGCTTCAGAATATTATACCCCCTTAATCCCTCTAAAGAAAATGAATTCACTGTAAATTCTAATCTACCATGCTCAGGGTTAGAGGTGAGGATTAGGGATGAGAAGGGAGTGCTAAAATAGCCACCTCCTTGGGATATTCCAAGAGAAAAGCAAATCTATTTTGGGTGAGAGAAGCAAGCAGATAATAATGATAACAGGTGCTGTGTGACTGAAGGTCAAAGGTAATCCATACATACTAGTCTGTAACTGGACGGTAAATATGACTCTCATACTGAAGTCTGGAGGTTCTGCACCTCCCTTCCATCTGATATCGGCATGGGAACACTGGCATCACTCATGCCTATTGTTCAGGGAAATAGAAGGATTTCTACGATGGTGGCAAACACAGACCATCCTCTAGTGAAAGGAGAATTGTGGGGCCTGAAGATGTAAGAAAGAAGTTGGAGTTTGGTTTCAGTTTTTTTTAGGATACCCACCTCAACCATTCAGTCAGTAATTTCATAGTGTACACTCAGTCTGTTGGGAATTATGGGAGATTCAGGTAAAAATAACCTTAAAATATTAGGAATATGATGGGAGACTAGGGAGAGTAGTCAGATGCACATGTAAAGGCATCATGGTTCTGTGGAATGAGCACAAATTTTATAATGTATATTTGTCAGGATAGGCTAGGTTATGCTTCTGGAACAAACAATCTCAAAATCTCAGAGGCTTGATACAACAAAGGTTGGCTTCTCCTTCCCACTCTGTGTTGACTATAGGTTGCCAGGGGGCTCTGCTCATTACAGTCACTCAGGGACCAAAGCTGATGGAAGCTCCCTCTTGATATATGCTTCTGTGATCACCACAAAAGGGAAAAGGGCATGTGATGAACTGTGTACTGACTCTTAAAGCTGCCACTCAGAACTAACACGTCTCGTCTGCTCACATTTTATTGATCAGAATAAGTCATGCGGTCACTCCTAACTTCAACGAGAGACAGAGAAGTGCAATCTTACTATGGACTTGGGAAGAGAATTGGAATGTTTGTAACAGTCCTAATAAGTGCTTACATTAGTTTCCTAGGCTGCTGTAACAAATTACCAAACTTGATGACTGAAAACAACACAGGTTTATTCTCTTAATTTTCTTATACTTCTGGAGGTCAGAAATCTAAAGTCAGTTTCACATGGCCAAAATCAAGGTGTAGATAGGGTCAGGCTCCCTTCATAGGCTCTAGGGAAGAATCTCTTTCCTTCCCTTTTCCAGTGACTATAGCTGCATTTCTTGTCTGGTGGTCTCCTCCTCCATTTTCAAAGCCAGCAGTGTATCTTCTTGTTTCAGTCCTCACATTGCTGCCTTATTCTCTATGGTCAGTTCTCTCTCTGCCTCCCTTTGATTAGGACACTTGTGCTTACATTTGGGGCCCACCTGGACAATCCGGGATACTCTCCCCATTTCAAGATCCTTAACTTAATCACATCTGAAGAGTCCATTTTGTGGTACATGGTAACATTCAAAGGTTCCAGGGATTAGGACCTAGATATCTTTGGGGGCCATGATTCAGCCCACCAGAGTGCCATAGAGTCATAAATTCTAGATGTCATCCCCATATTCGTCACTTACTGGCTCTGTAACCCTAAGTAAGTATCATTCTCTGAGGCTCAGTTTTCTCATTTATAAAATGAGAAAAAATGCTTGATGGGAGTTGTAAGGGTTAAATTATTTATCCATGCATAAGTTCTCTATGATGATTTTTTAAATTTTAGGATTTTGTTTTGATAATCTAAAAGAATCTGTATACCTACATATATGTATATTCACATCCTGGATCATCTGGATGACTACCTAATACTGCTCCTGGATTCAGTATCTGGGTTTGCATTGATTTATGATCATATAAACACCCATGATCACCTATTGTTTGGCAGTTAATACTGTGCTCCTCTGACTTTATTATGCATCAGGTAAAGCTACCCAGTATTGGTAAATAATGCAGATTCCAAGGCCTTACATGCCCAGAGATCTTGGTGGAGGAAGTCCGGAGTAGAGTTCAGGCATATGTGTTCTTATCACCCCTAAAGCTGATTTTCATGTCGGTACTCCATAGACCTCCCTTTGAAAAACACTGTCCTGGTAGATATGTGTGGATGCTGTTAGGTTGTTATGTCCTAGTACCAAAATGAGAGTTGAGCTTCCTCCATGACTGTACTCGTGTACTCAGAGCCCACAGCTGGCTCTTCCATAGAGAGGAGAGAATTATTGAGGTTACAAACTTATATAAAACAAAAGAAACCAATGCCACCTACTTTTATGAATCAATGTAGTCCTTCATTTGTAATTGCATATCATGGATCCACAGATGTACTTTTACAAAATTAAGTGAATAACTTTAAAGAAAAACACAGAACAACTGATCTCAGAGGGAACACCAATAGTGCATGGAACAGAAGAGAGCATTAAATATGCTAATTAATACCTTCGATTTAAGAGGACGTTGCATCCATAGTATAAAAACAGACTGCTATGAAAAACAAAGAATAAGAAAGGATTCTCAGAAATTAAAAATATAATTTCTGAAATTATAAAGGAAAAGCTGAATAATTGACTGGAAACACCTGAATTAATGATCTGAAACAGAAATCTGCATATACCTCCTAGGACAAGAAGCAAAACGATAAAAAAGATAAAGAGATGGAAAGTATGAAAGAAAAGTAAAACTGATAGAGAATAAATCTAAGAAGTTCAATATGTAATTAATAGCAGTTATAAAAGGAGAAATCAGGGAAAGTTTAAAAAAAAAAATTTTCTGAGCTGAAGAAAGTACCAAGCAGAATTAATGAATTAAAACTCACATTTAGACAGAACCTGGCAAAATAGGTTTTAAAAATTTTGAGAGTGTAGACATAAAAATCCTAAAAGCTCCTGGGGTGGCAAGGAGGAGACAAGAAGAAACCTATACGTAAAGGAATGAGAAGCAGGTTGGCCTCAGACTTCTTACTTGCCACACCGACAATAGAGGACAATGGAACAATATCTTCAAGGGTTTAAGGGTATGTAGTCAAACCAACGTTCAAGCAGGACAGCAGAATATAGACTCTTCAGATAACCTACAGACTTACTTTGGAAGACTGGCTCCAGTATGCAGTCAACAAGCAAAACAATATATAGAGAAAACAGGACAGTGAAAAATATGAGAAATAATAGTTAGAAAAGAAACCAGTACGGCATACATTTAAGTAATTGTTAACTCATATACTAACATATGATAAAATCACAGTATGTTGGGCCATGAGGTGATGAGGTAGGGAGTAAGAAGGTGGTGGTCTCTGAAAATAAGATGAGGAAAATAAAATACTGCTAAGATTTTTGTCTTGGTACATGGAAGGATATAAATGGTGATAAACTCTAGATATTGATGGAGAAACATAAGTTTAAAAATATTGCTTAAATGTTTGATGGTAACCATTTGGAATAGGATTTATGACTTTGAAACCATTAGCATAAATTAAAAATGGAACAAGAAAATGTTATTTCAACAAAAAGCAGAATGAAAAAAACCCAACAAAAACAGGAATATATGAGCTCATTGAAATATAAATACAATGGAAGGGCTATATCTCAAAATATCGGTAATTACAATACATATGAATGGACTAAATTTTCTTTTTAAAATATTTGTTCTCTAGTTGGCTAATAATGATAATACCCAGCTAGATGTTATTTAAAATAAACGTACCTAAATCCAAATAACACAGAAGGATTGAGTATAAAAGGATGGAAGAAATATACCAGGCAAATATCAATTACAAAAGAAATCATTTAAATATTAATACAAGACAAAATTAAATTAAAAATAAATGCATTAGATCCAACAAAGAAGACTATCATATATTCATTAAAGGACAATGGATCACTGATAAAGGATCACAGATAAAAGATCACTGAGGACATCCAATAATCATGAATTTTTGTGCATCTAAAAATATAACTTTGAAATATACATAAAGCAAAAACTTCTACAAATTCAAGGAGAAAGTGACAAAATCTATTAATCAGAGAAGAAAACTTTGACATACTGCCTAAAAAAACAAACAAATTAAGTGGACAAAAATTAGGTAAAGCTATACAGATTTAAACAACAATTGGTGTGATGTCAGCATCATGGTGGAGTGAGTTGCTCCCTTTGTTTCTCCCCTCTAAGTTATAACCAGTAGGACACCCATCAACCAACAAAGGACTCTCTGCACAGCACACTAGAATGCCTGAGAGATCCATACATCTATACTAGACCTCCTGGAGGTGGCGGAATGAGGAGAGCAGTGGTGGCAGCTCCTGAGAGTAGAGGCTCCAGGAACTGCAGCTGCACCTGTGATCAGAGGCCCCAGGAACTGAGGTAACATCCACAGATGGAGGCCCCAGGAACCCAGGCAGCCCATGCTCCTGGAGGATCCAGGAATCACTGCAGAGCCTGCAACCAGAGGCTCTGGGAACCATGATGATACCTGTGACCCAGCCTCCTCCCCCTCACCCAGTGGCAGTGCCTTTGACCCTGGCCCTCCCAGCAGTGAGGGCTGCATCCAAGACCCCAATACCCCCAGCAGTCGTAGCAGTGCCTATGACATGAGGTTTCAGGAATTGCACTGGCACCAGAGACCAGAGGCTGCAGGAACCTCAGTGGCACACGTGACTTAGCCTCCACCCCAGCAGTAGTGGGTGGCGCCCATTACCTGAGGCTTCACGAACCACAGCAGTGCCAGTGAACCAGGGTCCTCCCCTCCCTGGGTAAGAATACCTCCGACACTGGCCCTTCCAGCAGTGGGGGGCTGCATCCAAGACCCTGATACCCCCGGCAGCAGCAGTGGTGCCTGTGACCCAAGATTCCAGGAATCGTGCTGGTTCCCAAGACCAGAGGCTGCAGGAACTACAGTGGCACTCATGCCTCAACCCCTCCTCCTCCCCCAGCAGTGGTTGGTGGTGCTTAGGACCTGAGGCTTCAGGGACAGCAGCGGTGCCTGTGAACCAGCCCCTGGTGGCAGTGCCCCTGACACTGCCCCTGCCAGCAGTGGCGACTGCATACAAGACCCTGGGCCCCTGGCAGTGGCAGTGGCACCTGCAAACTCAGCACCCCTTGCAATGGCCATGCCAGCACCCCCAGATAACCTGGAGCAGCAGAGCAAGCAGCACACACACCAGCAGTGCCTGAACTCATGGAGAACCAGGTAACAGCAACAATGGAGCCCACAACTCTGGTTTCCCCCAGCTGAAGTGGTGCTTGTAACTTCAGCACCACCACCTGTAGCAGCAGTTTGTAGACTCAACAAACCCGGACATGGTAGAGGTGCCCATGATCCTGGCTCCCACCCTACTCTCACCCTCTTCCCCACAACAGTGGGAGAATATGTGACCCGGATGACCCCAGAAGCAGCAGAGATGCTTGCAGCCTGTGACACTGGTGGCAACACCCATGAATGCAACAACATCATAAACAGCCAGGCACCAACAACCTTGGAGGCACAAGCAGAACAAGGAGGGCATTGATAATGCCTCTGACAGAGGCACTGGAGGTGGAAAGCACAGGCTTTCAAATACAACCAGAAGCAGTTCAGGATCAAAGTAAACAAAGCCTTACTCAAATAAGAAAGATGTTTGCTACCACAAATGACCAGCAGAGGAACAACTCATCAAACACCATGAAAAACTACAGTAATGCGGTATCACAAAAAGAAAATGACAATTCTCCAGAAACCAAACTTGAAGTCATGGATCATTGCAATCTAACTGACAGAGAATTCAAAATAGCTGTCATGAAGAGGCTCAATGAGTTTAAGAAAACTCAGAATGACAGTTCAATGAACTCAGGAATAAAATTAATGAATAGAAGGAGTACTGTACCAAAGAGATTGAAACTCTAAAAAAAGAACCTAACAGAAATTTTGGAGCTGAAGAAGACAATATATGAGAGAAGAATGTAGAAAGCATTGGAAATAGAGCAGACCATGTGGAAGAGAGAATTACTGAGCTTGAAGATAGAAATCTAGAAATGTTTCAGTTGGAAGAGGAGAGAGAACTAAGATTTTTAAAAAATGGAGAAATTCCATGAGAAATTTCCAACTCAATTGAGAAAAGCAACATAAGGAAAATGGGTATCCCAGAAGGAGAAGAGAGGGACAAAGGAGAGAGAGTTTATTTGAAGAAATATTAGCTGAGAACTTCCCAAACCTGGTGAAGGAACTGGACATACAAGTACATGAAGCTAATAGGACACCTAATTATTTCAATGCAAAAAGACCTTCTCCAAGGAACATTATACTAAAACTGTCAAAAGTCAATGACAAAGAAGTGATATTAAGGGCAGCCAGAGAGAAGAAAATACAAACCTACAAAGGAACCCCCATTATGCTATCAGCGGATTTTTCAGCAGAAATTTTACAGGCCAGGAAAGAGCAGAGTGATATATTCAAAATATTGAATGATAAAAACTGTCAACCAAGAATACTCTATCCAGGAAACTTATCTTTCAAATATAAAGAATAAATAAAGGCTTTCCCAGACAAACAAAAGCTGAGGGAGTTCATCGCCACTAGACCTGCCTTACGAGAAATCTTCAAAAGAGCTCTCCTACCTGAAACAAAAAGGCAATGGTAATCAATGCTTTAAGCAAGGGGATAAACAGACAGAATCAGAAAATTGCAACTCTATTTCAGAATAGGTTAGTAAACACTTAATTATAACATAAAGGCTAAAGGGAAAGAAAGCATTAAAAATAACTATAACCACTTCAATTTGGTAACAAACTCACAATACAAAAAGGGATAATTTGTGGCAACAAAAAGATACAAAGGGAAGAGGAAAAGAACAGAGCCTGCATAAGCAAATGGAGATAAGATGCTATCAGCAGAAAAAGGACTATCTCATCTAGGAGATCTTTTATACAAACCTCACAGTAACCACAAAACAGAAATTCAGAACAGAGTCACAAAACATAAAAAAAGAGGAAACTGAGAAACAGATCACAAGACTGAAATGGCAGACAGAAACACAAGGAAAAAGAAACAATGGAAATACAGAATAACCAGAAAACAAAAGATAAAATAGTAGTATTAAGCCCTCATATATCAATAATCACCCTAAATGTAAATGGATTGAATTCACCAATGAAAAGACACAGAGTGGCTGAATGGATTAAAAAACAAGACCCAAGAATATGCTGCCTCCAGAAGACCCATCTCAGCTCTAAAGACAAACTTTGGCTCAGAATGAAGGGATCAAAAATGATACTCCAAGCAAATGGCAGCCAAAAGAAAGTGAATGTAGTCAGACTTAGACAAAATAGACTTCAGCCAAAAAAGATAACAAGGGACAAAGATGGACATTATATAATGATAAAGGAGAGAATTCACCAAGAAGAATAACAGTTATTAACATATATGCTCCTACCATAGGAGCACCAAAGTATATAAAGCAACTATTAACACACATAAAAGATTAAATTGACAGCAATACAATAATAGTAGGGGACTATAATACCCCACTAACATCAATGTATAAATCATTCAGACAGTCAACAAGGAAACACTGGCATTAAATGAAACAGTAGATCAGGTGGACTTAATAGAGATATACAAAACATTCCATCCAAAAGCAGCAGAATACACATTCTTCTCAAGCACACATGGAACATTCTCAAAGATAGACCATATGTTGGGAGACAAAATAAGTCTCAATAAATTTAAGAAGATTGAAATTCTATCAAGCATCTTTCCTAACCACAATTGTATGAAACTAGAAATCAACTGCAAGAAGAAAACTGGAAAAGCCACAAATATGTGGAGACTAAACAACATGTTGCTGAAGAACTATTGGATCAATGAAGAGGTCAAAGGAGAAACAAAAAATACCTGGAGACAAATGACAATGAAAACACAACATACCAAAATCTACGGGATGCAGCAAAAGCACTACTAAGAGGGAAGATTATAGTAATACAAGCCTACCTCAACAAACAAGTCAAAATCTCAGGTAATCTTAAACTAAACCTAACAGAACTAGAAAAAGAAGAACAAACAAAACCCAAAGTCAGCAGGAGGGAAACAATAAAAATTAGAGTGGAAACAAATGAAATAGAGACTGAAAAGAAAATAGAAATGATCAATGAAAGTAAGAGCTGGTTGTTTGAAAAAATAAACAAAATTGACAAACCTTTAGCTAGACTCACTAAGAAAAAAAAAGAAGGCTCAAATAAAATCAGAAATGAAAGAAGAGAAGTTACAACAGATACCAAAGAAATACGAAGGACTATAAAAGAATACTATGAAAAGTTATATGCCAACAAATTGGATAAACTAGAAGAAATAGATAAATTATTAGAATCATGCAACCTCCCAAAACTGAATCAAGAAGAAACAGAGACTCTGAAAAGACCAATCACTAGTAAAGAGATTGAAACAGTAAACAAAAATCTCCCAAAAACCAGGGCCAGCCTGGTGGCATTCATGTGCTCCACTTTGGCTGCACAGGGGTCACTGGTTTGGATCCTGGGAGCGGACCAATGCACCGCTCATCAAGCCATGCTGAGGCAGTGTCCCACACAGAGCAACTAGAAGGATGTACAACTATGACATACAACTATCTACTGCGGCTTTGGGGAGGAAAAGAAAAAGGACAAATAAAAGGAGGAAGACTGGCAGCAGATGTTAGCTCAGGGCCAATCTTCCTTGGAAAAAAAAAATATATATATATATACCAAAAAAAAAACCAAAAAAAAAACCCAAAAGAGTCCAGGACCAGATGGCTTCTCTGGTGAATTTTACTAAACATTCAAAGAAGATTTAATACCTGTCCTTCTCAAACCCTTCCAAAAATTGAAGAAGACAGGATGCTTCATAATCCATTTTATGAGGCCAACACTACCCTGATACCAAAACCAGACAAGGACAACACAATAAAGGAAAATTATAGCCCAATATTGCTGATGAACATAGAGGCAAAAATCCTCAACAAAATATCATAAAATCAAATACAACAATGCATTAAAAGGATCATATACCACGATCAAGTGGGATTTATTCCAGGAACTCAGGGATAGTTCAACATCCACCAATCAATCAATGTGATACACCACATTAATAAAATGAAAAATAAAAATCACATGATGATCTTAATAGATGCAGAGAAAACATTTGACAAGATTCAACATCCATTTATGATAAAAACTCTCAATAAGATGGGTATAGAAGGAAAGTACTTCAACATAATAAAGGCATGTATGACAAATCCACAGCCAACATCATACTTAATGGTGAAAAACTGAAAGCCATTCCTCTGAGAACAGGAACAAGACAAGGATTCCCACTCTTGCCACTTTTATTTAACACAGCATTGGAAGTCTTAGCCAAAGTAATTAGGCAAGAAAAAGAAAAAAAAATTATCCAAATTGGAAAGGAAGAAGTGAAATTACCTCTATTTGCAGATGACATGATTTTATATATAGAAAACCCTAAGGAATCCACCACAAATCTATTAGAAATAATTAATGAATACAGTTAAGTTGAAGTGTACAATATCAACATACAAAAATCAGTTGCGTTTCTATACACTAACTGTGAACTAGCAGAAAGAGAAATCAAGAGTACAATCCCATTTACAATCACAACAAAAAGAACAAAATATCTAGGAATAAATTTAACCAAGAAGGTGAAAGACCTGTATGTTGAAAACATTAAGACATTGCTAAAAGAAATTAAAGAAGGCATAAAAAAATCAGAAGATATTCCATGCTCATGGATTGGAAGAGTTAACAGAGTTAAAATGTCTGTATTACCTAAAGCAATCTATAGATTCAAGGCAGTCCCAATCAGAATCCCCATGACATTTTTCACAGAAATAGAAAAAAGACTCCTAAAATTTATTTGGAACAACAAAAGACTCCAAATAGCCAAAGCAATACTGAGAAAAAAGAACAAAGCTGAAGGTATCACACTCCCTGACTTCAAAATATACTATGAAGTTATAGTATGCAAAACAGCATGGTACTGGCAGAAAACAAGCACAAACATCAGTTGAACAGAATCAAGAGCCCAGAAATAAACCCACATATTTATGGACAACTATTTTCGACAAAGGAGCCAAGAACATGCAATGGAGAAAGAAAAGTTTTTTCAATAAATGGTGTTGGGAAAATTGGACAGCCACCTGCAAAAGAATGAAAGTAGACCATTATCTTATACCATACACAAAAATTAACTCAAAATGGATTAAAGACTTTAATGTAAGTGCTGAAACCATAAAACTCCTAAAGGAAAACATAAACAGTATGCTCTTCGACATCGATCTTAGTAGTATCTTTTTGAATATGTTTCCTCAAGTGAGGGAAACAAAACAAAAAATAAACGAATGGGACTACATCAAATTAAAAAGCTTCTGCATGGGAAAGGAAGCTGTCAACAAAATGAAAAGACAATCTATCAATTGGGAGAAGATATTTGCAAATCATATATCCGATAAAAGGTTAATATCCAAAACATGTGAAGAACTTATACAACTCAACAACAAAAAAAGAAACAACCCAATCAAAAAGTGGGCAGAGGTGGGGCTGGCCCAGTGGCGCAAGCAGTTAAGTGCGAGTGCTCCACTGCGGTGGCCCGGGGTTCGCCAGTTCAGATCCCGGGCACGCACCGATGCACCACTTGTTAAGCCATGCTGTGGCGGCATCCCATATAAACTAGAGGAAGATGGGCACGGATGTTAGCCCAGGGCCAGTCTTCCTCAGCAAAAAAGAGGAGGATTGGCATTGGATGTTAGCTCAGGGCTGGTCCTCCTCACAAAAAAAAAAAAAAAAAAAAGTGGGCACAGGATCTAAACAGACATTTTCCCAAAGAAGATATACAGATGGCCCACAGGCACATAAAAAGATGTTCAACGTCACTAATTATTAGGGGAATGCAAATCAAAACTGCAATAAGATATCACCTCATGCCCATCAGAATAGCTATTACTAAAAAGACAAGAAATAACAAGTGTTGGAGAGGATGTGGAGAGAAGGAAACCCTTGTATACTGCTGATGGGAAGGTAAATTGGTGCAGCCACTATGGAAAACAGTATGGCAGTTCCTCAAAACATTAAAAATAGAAATACTATATGATTTAGCTGTTCCACTTCTGGGGATTTCTCCAAAGAACATCAAAACATAATTTGAAAAGATATATGCACCCTTATTTTCATTGCAGCATTATTCAGAGCAGCCAAGACTTGGAAATAACCTAAGTGCCCATCAATGGATGAATGGATAAAGAACTGGTACATAAGTACACAAACACACACACACACAATAGAATACTACTCAGTCATAAAAAAGACAAAGTATTGCCATTTGCCACAACATGGATGGACCCTGACTGTATTATGCTAAGCAAAATAAGTCAGACAGAGAAAGAGAATTACCATGTGACTTCACTCTTATGTGGAAGATCAACAAGCAAACACATAGATGTGGAGAACAGATTGGTGGTTACCAGAGGGGAAGGGGTGGGGTGAGGGTGAAAGAAGTAAAGGGGCGGGCGTGTGTACAGTGACGGACGGCAACTAGACTTTTGGGGGTGAACATGAGGCAGTCTATACCGAAGTTGCAATATAATGATGTGCACCTTAAATTTATATGTTATAAACCAATATTATTACCTCAATAAAAAAATAAATAAATAACATAATTAAAAGGCTTGATTATATACCTCTATATAGGTGTCTAATTATACTCATACTGAGTATAAATATGCTGGATATATATGATTATACTCAATAAACAGAAAATGTACATTTTCTCAGATTTCGTTGAAACATTTAAAACACTGAATAATGTGTTAATCTAGAGGAACATTTCAATAAATTCTAAATAATAGAAATCACTAGTTCAAATTATCTGAACAGAAAAAAATAAAATTAGAAATTAACGACAAGAAGGAGAGATAAAAGTTCTCTTCACTCAGAAATTAAAAATTGAAACAAGCAAGTTTTCTCATTTACTTTAGAAGCAATTGACAGGTGTGAAGAGGAGTTCAGAAATTGTGAAAGGATATGTGTATAATATTATTTCTATAAATTTTGAAATTTAGGTGAAATAGATGATTTTCTAGAATTGACCAAATAAAAATTAGAAATTTTTGGACCAAAAGTGGTAAAAGTAACTGAAAAATGTGTCAAAATTTTGGTTCTATAAAAAACATTAGGGGCCGCCCGGTGGCATAGTGGTTAAGTTCGTGCATTCCACTTTGGCGGCTTGGGGTTCTCAGGTTCAGATCCTGGGCACGGACCTACTGATGTCTCGTCAAGCCATGCTCAGGCAGCGTTCCACATAGAGGAACTAGAAGGATGTACAACTAGGATATACAACTATGTATTGGGGCTTTGGGGAGAAAAAAGAAAAAGAGGAAGATTGGCAACAGATGTTAGCTCAGGGCCAATCTTCCTCGAAAAAAAGAACCCGAAAAACAGAAAACAACAACAAAAAAACATTAGACTCAAAGTCTTAGCATGTATTCCAACAAAAATTTAAGGAACAGATCATTCCCTATGTTCTATAAACTCTTTCAGAGCATTAAAAATGATGGAAAGCTACCCAAATGATTTTACCAAGCTTACAAGCATGGCACACAAGAATAAAACTACAGGCCAATATTGCTTCTACTATAGATGTAAATAAATATTCTAAATAAAATAATAAAGCAAAAAAATGAATTAAATTCAGCAATACTTCAAAGAATCATATATCCTCACCTGCTAAAGTTTATTCTGAGAATACAAGGATCTGCAGTGTTTGGAAATATATTGATGAAATTTAGTACTAAATTAGCAGATTAAAAAGATAATATAATAATCTAATAATCTCTGGGGAGGGATGGGAGAAGGATCTGGTAAAACTAGCCTCTATTAAATTGACATGGACTTTTGGCACAACTATTTGGTAGTGTCTATCAAAACGTAATATTTGTGTACCTACTATCCCAGAAATTCCTATTTTAAGTTTATTCCTTAGGGGAAAAAATGCTTGCTAGAGTGTACAAAGAAACATGGACAAGAATCTTCATTTCAATATTGTTGATTATAAATAAGAAGTAAAACCATACAAATTGCTACCAGTGAGAGACACCGGAAGACATAGAAAGATCACCAAAGAATTTAGTTTTGTTTTAAAAAGAGCAAATGCACAACAGTCTATATAGTATTATTCTTATTTATGTTATAACAAGACAGAAGTTAAGCCTATGTATATAAACACACAGAGAAAGTCTTGAAGAATACATGCCAAACTGATAACGATGGTTTCCTTTGGGGAGGAAAATGGGATCAGAGCGTGGAAGCAGGGATACTACTCAATATACTTAATTTTTGCTTAATAACCATAAATTTAACTATATGTACTTTTTTAAATAACCAAAATTCATTCAAATATTACTTGAATAAAAATAATTTTAAGAAACATCAAAGGAAGAGGGGCTTCATTTGTAAATGAACTCACTGATCCTGCTACATCAGGCAAAATTAGATATTGCCTCTGTGGAAGAAGGCTATCCATCAGTTCTCCAGAGCATGGGAGAACCATCCCTCCTGAACTTGTAACTGCCATTATTGGGATTCTGTGTTCAGCAGCATCCTTGCGACATATGTTTGAGTTTCTTGGGTGACCTTTTCCACCAAAAGAGAATGCTTGGTTTAGTTGCTTGGTTCTTATATCAAGTTTATCTCTATTCTAAAATGATTAAGCCAACCACTGGTTGGTTTAAATAATAAAGCCATGCAAACCAATGGCACAGTTCCTGGAATTCTCAGCATATGACTTTTTTGCTTTCCACCTCTTCAAATGACTAGGTTTGCAGAACACATGCAGAAGCTTTTCATAATTTTTTACATGTAATGCTAATTCCTCCATTACTGAAATGTGACGAATTCACATCTCCTCATGACCTAATGACACAGCCATGTGAGTTTATGAAGACAGGGTAACAATGTCAAGATAAAATGAAACAATATTGGCCAGTGTCTATGAACATGTTTTAATGTCAAGATGGAGTGGGGCAGAGTCGGGGACAAATGCCACACAATAAAAATATTGGGTCTCTGCAGGCATGGAAACAGCTCATAATTCTTGTTGAATAAGACCCACAGTAAATCACATGAAATCAATTGATAAGAGATCCTGGGCAGATTAAAAATATTCCCCTCCCCTTCATTAATAAGGTGGCTGCAATCCAGGGTTGATTGTTGACATGGCTCACTTTGATAAATGCCTTCTTACTCACTAAAAAGAAACTTTCCATAATGAGGCATTGTCTTCTATTTTTTCTATCAATTTTATATTTCTGTGTAGCCATCCAAGAGAGAGAGAGAGAGAGAGAATTCCATTGAACTGATAGCTCTGGCCAGGGAATAGCTTCTTGACATCTACTAAATTGTCCACACTATATTCTCTCTTCCTTCACTAATTTTACCAGCAAGGAACTTTCATAAAATTACACACACAAAAAAAGCCCATCCAATTGTGTACTATAGGATGCCTGCTAACTCTGGGCTACGACAGCCAGGATACCCTGGGGCTTTGAATTCTAACTGTTAAGAGGATGTTCTCTGAGAAGCAGGCTCTGAGATGGAGATGAGCATGAAAGAAGTTGATTGGGGAATGTTCTAGGAACAAGAACTATGAGGAGAGCAGGGCTGATCCAAAGGAGCAGCGGGACTACAATGCAATGACAACAAAGGCTCCTCGGATTCATTGGAGTGCACTGCAGCCAGAATTGTCTCCCAAAGTGTTCGAGGACCAGGTTCTTCACAGTCTGCATTGGATGTAGCCTGCTTTAGGAACAGGGCCTTGATGAGGGGTTGTCTTCAGCCAAGGACTCTCAGAAGGGATTCGCAACAGTCACTCACCACATATCCAGCAGCTGGAGAACTGAGTGTCTCATCCTGGAGGGTAGGACCCGGCCACGGCAGAGTCTACTCACTATCTAATGTTAGTTAATGTTCCTGCTAATTGGATTCTAAACTGAATATTTATTGAAATATCACTGCATTAACAGTTATCCCGGTTAAGTCACTCAACCTCTATCTAAAATGAAAAGGTTGAACTCATGACTAGGTCACTCCATCTATGAATTCTGTGTACGAAAGATTTTCTTGCTGAAACGTTTTAAGCATCAGTGTTTAAAACAGAAGTGCAAGAATTGATGTAGTTTCTCATGTCTTTGGTTGACAAGCCCACTTTGTTCCTTTTACATGCTTTTGTTTAAGCCTCTCTTGGGTGACTCGGGTGAAAGGAGGTCACATGCGTCTTTGACAGTCTGAAATTTTCAGGAACAGTTCCAAAATTTAATTAAGTACTGATTGTCTTCTATGCACATGAGAGAGAAGAAAAAAATCTTCAGAAATAACAGAATTAAGCATGCTCTATTTTGTAGCCTTGTAATGACCTCCAGCAAATGCCTGACCTAGTTCTGAGGGCCTTGAGTCCACTTGCATGAACACGATGCCTTAAAAAGCTGACTCGGAAATCAAAGTCGAAAATGGCACCATCCATGGTAATGGAGCGGGGAGGGATGTCCGTGCCATTGGTAGAAAAGACAAAATTTAAAATAGAATGAAATTTGCCTCCAGTCACTTAGTTTGGAGACAGCATAGGAATTGTGCAGCATTTCAGTCTGCTGGAACCTTGAATTAAAAGAATTAATCTGAGACGGATTTTCTTATTACTCTGATGGTGTTGGGGACGGATATTCCCCCGGCTATATTAATACCTAGGGGCAGCAACTCCTGCCTGCCCCCAAGAGGTTAACTAGTAAGCAGGGCTCTGTGAAGGTCCCAAAATGTTATGTGTGTCAGACTGCCATCCCTTCTGTGGCAACCGAAGCCTTCATTGGTCAGCAGAGACAATGCTTTTGCTGTTTTACATTAGAAGGCCAAGTTCACATCAAGAGGCAAAGAAGGGATTATGTCAGAGAAGTCTTGGACTCAGAGTTGATCCAAGAGTTCATTTCTTTGCATCATAGGAGAAGGCCCAGGGGAAACGGCTTTTCTACCTTGTCAATCCTGGTCTAAGTCACTTAATATGTACTAGCAACATTCCCCACAATATGGCTTAGTGAAAGTTAGTCTTGTGAAATATTTCATTGAAAAAACTTTTTTTCATTAGATAAATTTGGGAAATACTATTTCCTACACCCCTGTCTTGCAGATTCACAATGAAAATTAGGATATTAAAAGACCACGTGATCTTGCCTTAAAAAAAATCTGAGGAATCCAGGTTTTTCCAATCTATTTGACTTGCAATCCTCTTCCCCTTTTCCTCTTTTGGGTAACACCTTCATAATTCCCACAAAATATACTGCAGACCACAGTTTGGGAAATGCTGTGTGAATGGAATTGTCAGACTGTCAGGCGATGCCACAGGCCACTTCAGCGCTCTTCCTGCGTGTCTAACCTGTCTGCCTCCTCCAGGAATCCTCTGATAGCTCTGTTAAGGTGCACCTCAAGTGATTTCTCACGATTGATAATAAATCTACTCTGCCCGCCCCCACCTCCGTTTTCCCTTTCCCTTCCCCTTTGCTCTCCTCCCTCTTTTTCCTTTAAGCCAAAACTGCACTTTCATAGCATAAGATCACCCCAGCTTGGTTATAAACTCTCAATATGTTACAGACATCTTTAGGTTTCCACTCTGCTTTGCTCATAGTAAACTTGCAATAAATAGTGACGGATAAGGGAAGAATGCAAAACTATGGGCTAGATGACTCTGGCAGAATCCATTCCTAAGAACATGCATGGTTAAGGACACAGCTAACTCAGAGGCAAGGGAGTCCCGGGGATAGGCAGCGGCTCTGGGAAATGGTTTTCAGTCTACCTGGAGCTCAGTCCAGGAAGTGTGGGATCCAAAGCAGTATGATGGGGATCCAGAATGACCTCTGATCTCAATCAATTGTGTGGGTGATGTATTCCCTGGAAGAAATCACACTCCATTTGACTACTTTTATTCTTTTAGTCAAAAGGTACAAGAAAATCTCATTACTTTCATCCCACATCTAGTTTTTTATCCCCCAAGGATGCTATTCAATTCTGAAAGCCCTTGAGCAGCTCCCCAAGGTACACTGTTTCTTGCTTTCACCACTTCCCCGCTTATAACGTTTTCTTATTTTGGTTCCTTGAAAAACGCTATAAAAGCCTTTTACTGTAAATAGTGGCTACTACCCTCAAATTTACCTCTCCCAAAAGAAAGACACAAAAGCAACTACAGTGTGAAGTATAAGGAGGAGGTGGTGGCTATTACCCCACTAGGATTCATATGGCATTATAAATTTCTATGAAAATGGGAATTACAAAGAATCTGCTTTGCTTTCAGGCAACCTGGTTACTTTACAGAACATTCCATTTCTTTTCTTTACTGCAGAGCATGGGTGGGTAGTATTTCCAGCCGTGAATCTACTAGATTTCTCTTTAGATAGATAGATAGATAGATCAATAGATATATAAACCTCTATATACTCTGGGATTATTATATCAACTTTTACTTTGTAAGTGTAAATGATGTTTTCTACATAACCTACATTATTTTTTTGGAAAAAAAAAGTATTGAGCCTGTGAAAGCACCTACAGATAGACACATGAATGCATAAAAATGTTCAAATGCTTTTAATATAGTATTTCACAAATACGATTGTGAGAAATTTTATTTTGTGTTGCTCAGTGTGGAAGGGAAATTTAACAAAAATGCAAAATTATGAAATTCAACTCTGGACTCTAAGTGACCAAAAAGGCCCAGCATAACCACCTAATTTCTTCGTTTATAGCATTTTAATCAACTAAATGACATGTATTGCACGCCATCCGGTGCAGTCCCTGTGTGCCCAAGGAGCACTGCAAGCTTTCAGGTTTACACTAATGAGGTAAAGAGTGTGAGTTGGTGTCATCTGGGAAGACTTTCTGGCGGAAGCAGAACTTGGGTCTTGAATGGTGGTTTACATTTGGACAGTCACTTGATGAGAATGGAGTTGGGGTGTTTTTAGGCTTTGGGAATACTATTACCAATGGTGCAGAAATGACAAAAGCATTAACCTTGCCAGGGCAGTGCTCTCGTCTTGGGACTGAAGGGAAACCAATAAGTGAAAAGTAATGGAAAATGATGCTGGGCATGCCCACTTTGGAAAGCCAGCATTGCTGGGTGATGGATGTGCTTTCCTCCTATGGGCTGGCCACTTTTACTTGTAGTACTGCAACATGCTGACCTGTCAAAATCCATTACGAGATGTGGCAGAGTCATTTGATTCTAGGAACAATAACTACTAGAGATTTCGTTTGACTTAACATTTGGTATATGTAAAATAAAGTTGCACCTTTATAATCATGTGTGGTAGGGGTCTTAATGTACCATGGGGTCTTCTACTGTCCATTATTGGGATTTAGGCATGGCTGGGCCAGGTTGGCCAATCAGTGGGACAGAGTGAGTGACATGCAGTGCCATATGCATACCATACCTCTGCATAGGGTTGGAAGGCATCAATCTAGAGAGGAATTAATCGAACATACAGAGTGTGAGCCAGTGACGAAACTTTCATCATCAGACAGGAGCCCATGCTCTGATGGTGGCTGTTCTTGGAATCTGCCCTGTTCCAAACCCCTGGTGCATATCTGGGCCCTGAGATGACAGAAGGTTATAAATACATGTCACACAGGGCTCAAAGAACATTGCCTTTGGGCTCCTCTAACAGAATGCCACACAAAGTGGAGAGAATGCTTTGCCACATGTCTACTCACTAGTATAGGGCAGCTGGAAGAGAAGTACTGTGCTTATAGAGTAGCTGGAAAGACTGTGGCACGAGGAACAGCCCAGATGCTGTGAGATACTCTGGAGGTTTCCAGAAGTACTTTAGTCAAGGGCTTCAGCAGATGAAGAGGATATATACATAAGGGACTTGACCTCCTACCCAAGCGGGTAACTCATTACTTGGGTAAGCAGTGGCCCTCTCATTCTCCTGCATTCTAATGCAATCATTACATGGTAAGAAAGGGGGTTACCTTAGAGCTACAAGGCTTACTGTGTAAACACAAGATATCCAGTGCCATATGCATGAACATCACCCATCAGAAGTACAGTGGTAGGGGGAAATACCTGAGAATCTCAGCTGTAAATAACAGGTCCCGGAGCCATCAAAATTTCAAATGGGCAATGTCTAGAGGAAAATCATTTTCTATGATGACCTAGTGGCCAGGTGAAGAAAGAATTAATTAGAGCATATATTGCAGGCCAGGAGGCCGACTTAGAAGGCTGGAGTTTAATACAGCCAGCATTGCAGTTGAAATCAGAAAACATATGTTCATGCTCTGGCTCTCCTAATTAGTTGCTGTGTGTCCACGGGTAAGTTTCTTTGTTTTCTGAGCCCACTTCCTCATATACTGACTGGTCCATGAGATGAGCGTCTGGCTTACCTCTCCTCCCCTTCTGCATCTCCCTTGCTAGTCTTCTACCCAGAATGTTCTTCTTCCATATGGGATACTCTTACCTGGATTTGCTCTATCCCCAGAAATCCCTTTGAAAGTATGAAAACCCTTGAAGAATGTTCTAAGGGTTTTTATCAGCTATTACCACAGGGGGACACACAAGGAAGAAAATAACAAGTATATGAGTTTACAAAGCAATATTTTGTAAAAGCCATGTCAATAAATATTCTTTCTCATCTTCAAATTTAGCTTTCCTGGTGCTCTATCAGGTTCCTGGGGGCTCATCTGTTAGCTTTTTCTCCTGGAAATCAGCCCTGCCCAACCCTGCTCTCTCTGACACTAGTATTCATGCGAGCTTCGACACCTTTTTTGTGGGCTCTCTCTCTGTTCTTGCAGTGGCTGCTGGAGGAGAAGGGTAGTGAGTGCTCAGGGCCCACGAGGCCCAAGGAGGAAACGTGTGACCTCCGCAAGGAGCTCCAGACTAGACAGCTCCCCAGTCATATCTTCTTGCTTCATGCAAGAAACATGGGGTCCCAAGCTGGACAATTACTACAATGGTTATGTGGTAGTTTCACAAGCAGGGCTGATCACCCATCCCTCCCAAGGCCCTTGGAGTATTCTAAACTGAAACCAACAGAGTGCGAACCAGGAAAAGGGACAAGGAGATAGGAAAGCAAAAATGACTGTGCATTTGTGTCTTTGCGTCTTATGGTATGTACATATTTGATGGAACTATTCAGAAAATACACAAAAAACGTGGATGGAGGGGAGAGGAGAAAAATCGTTCTAAACCTGTCTTCCCACTCTTAGATAATGTAAGATAGTTAACCAGGCCTACCACAGAGCAGGGGACTAAGGAATGCTGGTTCATTTCCTAGTGAAATTAACTATAAAAATGTGAACAGGTCATATATATTATGATTCTTGTTACATATTGAAATATGTTACACAAATCCTAGGACAAAATATTGAAAAGTTATTTTCAGCTCAAGTTCTCAGGTTCTTTCTTTTTTTTTTTTTTCCCTCCTGTTCTCCCCTCCCTCCTTTTTTTTTGGTGGACTGGAGCTGATGCTGTTCCTGAACATAGATCATGTTCTCTCTTTTCCCTTTCCTGAATGGATTCCTGTTTCTGTGAAGTAATGACGTGCTTCTGTACGTTGGTTAAGTTGCTTAGAACTTCATCGCCATGCGGATTTTCTGCAGGAAGTTATTTTTCTCTCCTTGTTTGGCTTGGTGGTGGTGGGTGCTTGGTGAAGGAATGTGAGAGCTCATTAGAGTTTATTGTACGGTGCAGCAAGGGGATGTGAAATTATAGAAGCCAGGGGGTGTGGGGGAAGAGGCAATTGCTAGACCAGCGTTGACACCAATAACTTTTTACGAGGGTGAGTCAAAGCATCAGGGAGGCTGGAACCAAGTTTCCGCCCTCTTGAACCTATTACTGTAGATCATGACAGAGAATGAAGGGAAGGCAAGCCTCTCTCTCAGGCTGGGTGGAGAGAAAGACTAAAGTTATGGAGACAGATGCCAAGGTATTTGAACTCAGCTGGTGATTAGGGTAGACAGGGGTATTAGGAGAAACCATTAGAGTAGCAAATATAAGAGCTAATACCTGATTACCTAGAATAATGAGAGGCAGGGAGCACATCCCTAGTGAAAAAAAATAGCTCAGTGGGTGATTCCCATGGACACCTGAGACTGTAACTTCTTCTCTCCATTTTCATCTCCTTACAAGAACTAGGAATTTGTGTAATGTTCATCCCACCAGAGAAATACCTCATAAATATTGGACACATAAAGCTTGGAAACTAGCCTCCTTGATGGGGACACTGTGATATCCCATCTTACCAACTCTCTGACCTTGAGAGCTGATAGGCAGGGTGGTATGAACTGACCAAGCTGTGATCCCCACTGCTGGTGAGGCCGATCCAAACTAACTGCCCTCTGCTAGTTCCCATGGGATTCATTTCTTCGTCACAGGAGAGGCCACAGTTAGGAAAAGCATGAATGGGTCAAAACTTGACTCGTCTGTATACCAGTGACACCGAAATCTTTGCATTTCCCCAATATATCATTGTCCTAGTACAGTTCTAACCCCTCAGATAGCCTCAGCTGTGCCATGCTCCTGCAACCAAACAAGAATAGAACTAAATCAGTAAGAACTTGCCCAAGGCCACAGCTTCTAATGTATGTCTTTATACTTTCATCTCTTCTGGTGTCAGTACTCTCTGCATTTTCCTAGTTTTTTTTTTTTTTTTTCCTTCTTTCTTTTTCTCACTAATAAACATATCTGCCTCTGGATATTACTAGCAGAAGATTAAAGACCCTTTAAGTGAGACCCTTTAACCCATCTGCATCACCCATTATAAAAATTGCAGCCATAGCCAACTATGGAGAGCATGTCTCCGCCATAGAAGGTATCAAATTGTTAGCACTTACCTGCCGTTCCCAACTCTGCATGGCCTGTGAGCAGATGCTCTAGCTGTGGTCAGCCTCAGTTGTGGCAGGTGGACTCTAGGAGGGGTGTAGAGTGTGAGAAGAGAAGGGCTTTCTCTGAAATTTCTTAGAGCAGCGTCCTGTCTGACATCAAAAGAACACTGCATTGTGTGGGAGCACAAAGTGAGGTTACAGACACCCATTGGGACTGGATGGCAGGCCTCTGTGCTTTCCACTTGGTCATTGTGTCTGCCCTGTGTGTGGTCACTGTGGGGATGCTCCACTAGGATTCTTGGAGAGCGAGGAGTTCTTGGATGACACTCAATGGTCTTTTGTGCAGACCTGGAAACCAGCCGTGGTGAGATTTTTATGCGTGCGAAGAAGAGACTGTGTGTAAAGGAAGCGGTGAGATGGAGCTGATTCCAAGGCCCTGGGGTCTAGACCTTTTGCCTTTAGCTTACACTGACTTTGGCATTCAAGACTCTCATTTGATACGTCTCCTGGAGACAGAGGTGGATGGGCCCCCTCTGCTGACTTCAGGATAGCCGTTCACACTCCCAGCAGTGTTTCCTCCTGGGCTGGGGGGCAGTGGGAGCAATGTACACATACTTGGCAGTAATATTCCCACTGAGCACCAGACCCTGCTCTTCTCTCCCTGAGGGCTTGGGACCTTTGCTTTGGGTCCCATATGCCCAGATGAAAGGTTTTCTCTTGTGATTACCATGGATTAAACAGCAGTGGGAGAGCGCCCCCAGGAAAATGACTGCTGCCCTATTTGTCCTCAGGCTGTCTCCTCTTCCTGGCTACTTTTCCTGCAGAGGAACATGCTACAACAAGATCTATCCTCCTTTTTCTAGGCTCTCTCTGACCTTTATTTTAAGTATCTTTGTGACATGTGTACATGTGTTTTTATTGCAAACTGCCTCAAATCCATTTGGATATGGATGCTATACAAATTATAAATAAATAAATACATGATAAAGAGAGGATCTCTTCCCTGCCAGCTCGTTGCTTAAAAAGCAGCAAGTTTGCACTTGCGTGACTCTGCTTTCGCTGGGCCCCATGCCGGCAGCCAACAGGAGTGAAAACAAAATCTGTCCCTTTCAGCACCACACATTCCTCTCCTGAGCTGAGGGGAAGAGGTGGCAAGTATCATTTGCCAATCAGGAACCAGATAGCCTTTCCTTTACTGAATTCCACATCTTTAATGAAATTCTACTCAGTTTTGGAGAGTCATGATGGTAAGGAAGAAAGCCACGGCTTTTCCTACCAGGTACAGAACATCTCTATCTCATTCCATCCCCACAATTCTACACAGCCCCCTGGCTTACTCTCCTGTTCTGCCTCTCGCTCTATCCCTTAGGAATCTTGTTTTTCTCATAAGCAAATGCTCTGCCATCCTCCATTTATTCTGCATGGGAATCTCCCAATGCTTGCTTTAATGAAATCTGGGCTTCCCTTGAACTCCCATCATCTCCAAAGAGGGCATCTGCTCATTGTTTTGGTAGTTCCTTTTTTCCTCTCCTGCTTACTCCTTATCTTGCTTACTCTCTCTTTCAAATCATTTTTCTGCCTTTGAACCCTGAAGCCCACCTCTTCTCTTTCATTTTGAGCAGAGAACATTGGGCCCACCTAACTGAGGCTGTTGAGATCATTCTGGGTGATTCCTCTACATCTTTTATTTCGACTTCCGTTTCTCCCGTCTCTGTTTTAGAAGTTATGTTCCCCTTTCCCAAGGCTAGATCTTCAGCTTTGTCCTGGATTTCCATCCTTCTCTTCTACCCCAGTTCCTTGCCCCTATCAATGTAGCCCTTCTCTTCCTATGACTTCATTTTCTTCTTCTCCATGAGTTCTACCCCTACTTTATATTTTAAAAATATTAACACAATAGAAACCCTCACTCCACATTGTTACCTCCTCAGGGCATTTTCCTCTTGCTGTTTTTCTCTTCAATATTAGCCTTTTGGAAGGCATTGTCTATATGTTGACATCCTTGCCAAGTTCACCACCCTCACACCATTACTGTGTGACTTCCAGTACCACCACCACAAAGAAACTACTTTCTTAAATATTATCCTTAGTCCATTATCTGCCAGATCCAAGTGACTGCTCCCACCTTACCTTCTATGGAATATTTTCTTGTTCTTCACTCTGTGTTTGCTTTCCATGCTATCCTTTAGGTCTTACTACCTCTAAAATTGTTCCTTTTCCATGTCATATACTACTTCTTTTAGTCCTTTGCTTTGTCTTCTCAGCTGAGATTCAGTCCTTTAATCTCAATGGTCCAATTGACAACTCCTCCCATTTAGATTCTATCCCATTGGAACCTCAAACTCCCTTCCCCTCCATCCTATTCTCACACTGAAAACAACTGGCTTCTTTCACCAGTATACCCTTCTCCCAGGCTCTCAAATCTTGGTATCTTCTTTGAGTTCCCATCCTTCCATATTTTGCACATCTAACCAGTTAATAGATATTGTAGGTATTCCTCACCGGTGTCTCTTATATCCTTTCTCTTTCTATTCCCACTATCAACCTCTGTTTCAGATATCTCTGCCTCCTCCAAAAGCTGTCCACTAAATGTCATGGATCTTTGGAGAGCAAAATTCACTTGGAGCCTGAACCAAAGATATATAGATGATTCTCTTCTCCATTCCTCTTACCTCACTTTGTATACGTAGACTGTGAAAAAAAAAAAAAAAACAGCTATGTATTCCTAACAATGGTTTTGTTGGTGTGTAATGATATAACTTTATTAAGCTTATGTTAGATTTTACGGCAAAATGATATTGTTTTTTAACTCAGGTTTTTCTGTGCTGACCTATGTACTCAGAAAGAGCAGAGTTAATCAGGAGTACCTCGGGGTAGGCAAAGATCAGAGGTTGAACATGTGGGAAACCCAGAAGAAGATGATGCCCACAGAAGACAGGAGAAAGCAGGAGATATTTTAGCAGTCATAGGCTTCAGATAGGATAAGAAAGAGAGTCTTAATGGAGCTCATTGAAACATTGCTTCTAAGCAACAAAGTAGTGTTGATGTCATATTTAAAATTTTAACTCTATAGTGAGTGAAGAATAAACAAGAAGAGGAGGAAAAAAAATCATAAAAAGATTAAAGACATGTGGTGAAGAGCAGGAAAACCCATGCAAAATTGTAATAATAAAGGCTTTATTGCAACAAAAACATTGTATGCCCTTTGATCTGTGTGTTTATGTCTAGTGTTTATATTTGCGAATTAATTTTATTCATTTCTATGTTGCTTTATGCATAAATAGTTGTATTTATGAATGCAAAAGAGTAAGCCATTATATAAATATATCTTTCAGATTCTTTTTTCATTAGTTTTCTTGTGCTAGCTTAAGGAGAACCTTTCTAGATTTTTGGTTATGCCAAAGAGGCACAACTAACCTTCCAGTGGTACAAAACAGAAATAAAGGTGAAGCACTAAGAAATATTAAACAGCCTCCTTATGTCTCACCCCATTGAAAAAAATTTTTTTATTGTGGTAAAATGTATATGCCAAAATTTGCCACCTTAACCATTTTTGAAGTGTACAGTTCATTGGCATTAATTACATTCACAATGTTGTACAACCATTTACCACTATTTCCAGTTTTTTTCCTTAATTCAAACAGAATCTCTCTAACCATCAAGCAATAACTCTTCATTCCTCCCACCCTCCAATCTCTGGTAACATCTAATCTATGTTGTATCTCTATGGATTTTTCTATTCTAAGTATTTAATATAAGTGAAATGATATAATATTTGTCTTTTTATCTCTGGCTTATTTCACTTAGCATGTTTTCAAGGTTCATCCATGTTGTAGCATGTATCTGAACTTCATTCCTTTTTATGACTAAATAATATTCCATTGTGATTATATATATCATATTTTGTTAATCCATTCACCTATCAATAGACCTTTGGGTTGTTTCTACCTTTGGGTTATTATAAATAATGCTTCAATAAATATTGGCATACAAGTATTTGTTTCAGTCTCTGTTTTTAATTCTCTTTTGGGTATATACCTAGGAGTAGAAATGTGGTCAAATTGTCATTTTATGTTTAGCTTTTTGAGGAACTGCCAAATTATTTTTCACAGCAACTGCACCATTTTTCATTTCTATCAGCAATGTATGAGGGTTCCAATTTCTCCACATCCTTGACAACACTTGTTATTTTATGTTTTTTAAATTATAACCATCCTAGTAGGTGTGAAGTAGTGTCTCATTGTGGTTTTCATTTGCATTTCTCCAATCACTAATGATGTTGAGCATCTTTTCTCATGATTGGCCATTTGCATATCATCTCTGGAGAAGTGTCTATTCGAATCCTTTGCCAATTTGTGAATTGGGCTGTTTGTCCTTTTGTTGTTGAATTGTAAGTGTTGTTTATATATTCTAGATGTTATACCCTTATCAGATATAAGATATACGAATATTTTCTTCCATTCTGTAAGTTGGCTTTTTACTTTCTTGATAATGTCCTTTGATGCACAGAGGTTTTTAATTTTGGTGACGTCTGATTTATTTATTTTTCCTTTTGTTTCTCATGCTTTTGGTATCACATCTAAGAATTCATTGCCAAATCAAGGTCATGAAGATTTACCTCTATTTTTTCTACCATGAGTTTTATGGTTTTAACTCTCATATTTAGATTATTGATCCACTTTAATTTTTGTATATGATATGAAGTAGGGATCCAACTTCATTCTTGTGTATGAATGCAAAATTCATGCAAAAAAAAATTCAGTTGTACTAACTGAACTAAACTAAAAAAGAAATTCAGTTGTACTAACACTGTTGTTGAAGACTGGTCTTTCCCTATTGCATGGATTTGGCACCCTTGTCAAAAGTTAATTGACCACAGATGTATGGGTTTATTTCTGGACTTCCAATTCTATTCCATTGGTGTATATGTCTACCCTTATGCCAGTATCATCTGCTTTGTTTACTGTAGCTTTGTAGTAAGTTTTGAAATCATGAAATTTGATTTTTTCAAGATTATTTTGGCTATTTGGGCCCCTTTGCACTTCCATGTGAATTTGAAGGATCAGCTTGTCCATTTCTGCTATTGGAAGAGGCTATCGGAATTTTGATAGGGACTGCATTGAATTTGTAGATTGCTTTAGGTAGCATTGCCTTCTTAACAGTATTAAGTCTTTCTGCCCATGAACGTAGGATGTCTTTCCATTTATTTAAGTCTTCTTTAATTTCTTTCAGTAATGTTTTGGAGTTTTCAGTGTACAAGTCTTTCATCTCTTGGTTAAATGTATTTCTAAGTATTTTATTCTTCAGATACTATTGTAAATGGAATTGATTCTTACTTTTCTTTTGGGATTGTTCGTTGCAAGTGTATAGAAGCACAACTAATTTTTGTGTGTTGATCTGGTACTTTGCAACTTTGCTGAATTTATTCCTTAGATCTAGTAGCTTTCTTGTGGATTCTTTGGGATTTTCTATATATAGGATCATGTCATTTGTGAATAGTCATAATTTTCCTTCTTCCTTTCCAATTTGGATGATTTTTATTTATTTTTCTTGTCTAATTGCTCTGGCTAGAAATTCCAGTACGTTGTTGAATAGCAGTGGTGAAAGTGGGCATCCTTGTCTTACTCCTGATCTTAGGGTGAAAGCTCTCAGTCTTTCACCAATGAGTATAACATTAGCTGTACGTTTTCATAAATGTCTTTTACCATGGTGACGAAGTTCCCTTCTATTTCTAGTTTTCTGAGTGTTTTTATCATGTGAAGAGTATTAGATTTTGACAAATGCCTTTTCTGGTTGGTTGAGATAATCATGTGGTATTTTTCCCCCATTCTGTAAATGTGCTGTATTACGTTGATTGATTTTCTGATTTTCAACCACCCTTGCATTTATGAAATAAATCCCACTTGTTCATGATATATAATTCTTCTAATATACTGTTGGATTTGGTTTGCTAATATTGTTGAGGATTTTCACATCTATATTCATAAAGGATATTGATTTGTAATTTTTTTTGCTTTTGATGTCTTTATCTGGCTTAGGTATCTAGGTAATGCTGCCCTCAAAGAATGAGTAAATAGGTGTTCCTTCCTCTGCTATTTTTCTTTTATGAATTTGAGAAGAATTGGTGTAAATTCCTTAAGTATTTAGTAGAACTCAGCATCCTGGACTTTTTTTTGTTAGGAGGTTTTTGTTTACTGTTTCCATCTCTTTACTGGTCTTTGAGATTTTCTATTTCTGTCTGAGCCAGTTTAGACAATATATGTTTCTAGGAATTTGTCCATTTAATCTCAGTTATATAATTTGTTTGAGTACAATTGTTCATAGTATTCTCTTACAATCCTTTTTACTTTTGTAAAATCATTTATAACATCTCTTTCATTTCTGATTTTAGTTGTGTCTTTCTTTTTTTTTTTGTCAGTCTAGTTAAGGTTTGTTAATTTTTTTCACCTTTTCAAAGAAACAACTTTCAATTTCATTGATTCTATCTATCGTTTTTCTGTTCTCTATTTTATTTATATCACTCTGATTTTTATTATTCCCTTACTTCTGCTAGCTTTGGGTTTACTTTCCTCTTCTTTTTCTAGTTCCTTAAGGCGTAAAGTTAAGCTGCTGATTTGAGATCCTTCTTCTTTTCTAATGTAAGTGTTTATGGCTATAAAATCTCACTGAATACTGTCTTCATCACACCCCATAAGTTTGGTAAATTGTGTTTTATTCATTCATCTCTAATTATTTTCTAATTACCTTTGTGATTTCTTCTTTGACTCATTGGTTATTTAAGAGTGTGTTGTTTAATTTCTACATATTGGTGAATTTTTCAGTTTTCCTACAATACTGTAACTTCATTGTGATCAGACAAGATATTTTGTATGATTTCAATCTTTTTAAATTTACTGAGGCTTGATTTGTAGCCTAATATATGGTCTATCCAGGAGAATGTTTCATGTGCACTTGAGAAAAATGTGTGTTCTGTTTTTGTTGAGTGGAGTATTCTATGTATGTCCGTTAGGTCTAGTTGATTTACAATATTGTTTAAATTCTCTATTTCCTTATTGATCTTCCCTTTAGATGTCATATCTATTATTGAAAGTGATTTTGAAGTCTCCAACTATTGTTATATAACTGTCTATTTCTCATTTCAATTCTGTTAATGTTTGCTTCATCTATTCTGAGGCTCTGATGTTTGGTGCATATGTTTATAATTGTTATATCTTTTTCATGAAATGATCCTTTTATCAATATATTATGTCTTTCTTTGTCTCTCGTGACAGTTTTTGATTTGAATTCTATTTTACCTGATATTAGCATAGCCATCCCAGCTCTCTTTTGGTTACTATTTTCATGGATTGTCTTTTTTCTATCATTTCACTTTCAGTCTATTTGCAGCTGTGGATCAAAAGTGAATCTCTTGTAGATAGCAAATAGTTGGATAATTTTTAAAATTCATTTTGCCAATCTCTGCCTTTTGATTAGAGAGTTTAATCTATTTACATTTAAAATAATTTCGGGTAAGGAAAGAGTTACTTAAGCCATTAGGCTGTTTGCTTTCTGTATGTCTTATGCTTCTTTTCTCCCTCACTTTCCCCATTACAACCTTCTTTTGTATTTGGTTGATTTTTTTGTATGAAACATTTTGATTCCCTTCTCATTTCCTTAGATATATATTTTAGATATTTATAAGATATTTTCTTTGTTGTCGTCATGGAGGTTACGTTTAACATCCCAACTTTATCATAATCCAGTTAAAATTTATACTAATTTATCTTCAATAGCACACAAAAACTCTGCTTCTATGTAGCTTTGTCTTCCAACCTTCCTTAATGTTGTTGCTGTCACAAATTACATCTTTATACATTGTGGGCCCAATAATATAGATTTATAATTAATTTTCATGCTTTTATCTTTTTTTTTTAATTTTTTGTTTATTGCAGTAACATTCGTTTATGACATTGTAAAAATTTCAGGTGTACATCATTGTACTTCTATTTCTGCATAGATTACATCATGTTCACCACCAAAATACTAATTACAACCCATCACCACACACATGTACCGAATTATCCCTTTCACCCGCCTCCCTCCCCCCTTCCCCTCTGGTAACCACCAACCCAATCTCTGTCCCTATGTGTTTGTTTATTGTTGTTATTATCTACTACTTAACGAAGGAAATCATACGGTATTTGACCTTCTCCCTCTGACTTATTTCACTTTGCATTATACCCTCAATGTCCATCCATGTTGTCACAAATCCTTTAGGAAATAACAAGTGGAGCTACAAACCAAAAATACAATAATCCTGGATTTTATGTTTGCTCATGTATTTACCTTTACCAGATATCTTTATTTCTTGATACATCTGAGTTTACTGTCTAGTGTCATTCATTTCAACCTAAAGGACTGCCTTTAGCATTTCTTATAGGGAAGGTCTAGGGTAATGAATTCCTTGAGCTTTTGTCAATCTGGGAATGTCTTAATGCCCCCTCATTTTTGAAGGACAGTTTTGCCAGATGTGAAATTCTTAGTTGACAGGTTTTTTTTCTTTTACCACTTTGAATGTTATCCTGCTATCTTCTGGCCTCCATGATTTCTGATGAGAAATCAACTGTTGATATTATTGAGGATCAATAGTATGTGATGAGTTGCTTCTTTCTTGCTGCTTTTAAAATTCTCTCTTTGTCTTAGTCTTTCGATAGCTTGATTATAATTTGTCTCAGTGTGCGTCTCTTCAAGTTTGTCTTACATGGGATTTATTGAGCTTCATGGATTCATAGATTCATGTCTTTCATCAAATTTGGGCAGTTTTCAGCCAGTGTTTCTTCAAATATTCTTTCTGCTCCTTTCTCTCATCTCCTTCTGGAGAATGCATATGTTAGTCTGCTTAATGTTATTCCACAAGTTTCTTAGGCTCTGTTCACTTTTTTCCACTCTTTTCTTTTTACTCCTCAGATTGGGTAATTTTAATTGTATTATATTCAAATTCATTGATTCTTTCTTCTGGTTCAAATCAGCTGTTGAACCCCTTTAGTGAATTTTTCATTTTAGTTGTAGTTTTCAGCACAAGAATTTCTTTTTGATACCATTTTATAATTTCTATCTTTGATATTCTCATTGTGCTTATACGTTGTTTTCCTGATTTCCTTTAGTTTTTTATCCATATTTTCCTTAAGCTATTTGTCTATATTTGAGACAGGTTTTTTAGAGTCTTTATCTAGCAATTCTAATGCTTGGACTTCCTTAGAGATAGTTTCCGTCAATTAATTTGTTCCTTTGAATGAGCCATACTTTCCTATTTCTTTGTATGCCTTGTGATTCTTTGTTGAAATTGGACATTTGAATATTATAATGCAGGAATGCTGGAAATTAGATTCACCACCTTTCCCTAGGATTTGCTGCTTTTTTGTTTGCTGAATACTGTAGTAGTTCATTTGTTAAATGACTTTCCCGAGCTAGTTTTGCAAATACTGTATTCCTTGTTGTGTGTGGCCACTGAAGTCTGTGTCCCTTAGATTGTGTTCAGCTAGTATTTTGACAGAGATTTCCATGAATACCAGAGCTGAACAAACAAACACTTCTCCCAATCTACAGATTGGCTCCATGCCAGGGCACTTCTTCAACACTTGGTCAGGCTTGCACTGAGCCTAGGGATCAGCCTGAGGTGAAATCTTAGTGTATTCTCAAGTCTTTTCTGAGCATTCATCATGCCCTGTGCATGCACATGGTTTTCTAAATTTCCCTGTATATATGACTGCTTTTATGTGTTCATAATTTACTGAAGAAACTCTCTCCAGCTTTTGCTCCCAGGCCTTAGGTGTTCTATTTTGTTTGACTATAAACTTTTGCCCTAGGCATCTGAGGGTTGTTAGTTTGGCTTCCAGTGTTTTTGAGCAATACCAACTGATTTTCTGGTTTGAGTTCATAGTTAGGTGAAACAGAGATGAATACCTTGTGTCAGTCTTTTAGGTCACTTTTGGTTAGAACAGGCATACGCAATCATTTGTGAATAAGCTCTACTCTCACCCAGGGACTAGAGTCCTATGGTGGGAATCTGGACTGCTGCTGCTTTAATATCACCACCGTTCTGGGGAGGGAATGGGTCCTGGGCAAGTAAAATTCCACAAAGATTTCCTATTGTCTGGAAGTTGCCATTTTCTTGATTCAACATTTACTTGGTTGCTATAAACCTTTGACTATTCTCCAAAGTTCTGATAAAGTTGATTCTGATAGTTTCTGCTTGTTTTTAGTGTTTCTGTGGGGAAATAAGAGCTTGGAGCTGCCTATTCTGCCATTTTGCTAATGTCACTCCCACCCTAAAATTAACCACTTAATCCTTTTGGAAAAGTTTAAGAGAATTTTGCTATTTCAGAACTGAAAGAAGCTTTTAAGATCATGTCTGATGGTTTATAACCCTTCTGCCTGGAGCACCAGGAATTCCACGGAATTCCCCTACAACGACCTCAGAATATTTGAGGCTCCTTACTATCCCTCTCCTCCATCTTCACATAGAAACACTGAGTTTCTCACCCTTATTTTTGTTTTCATTTTTTTTTTTTAACTGGTAAGCTTTCATTTCAATCAAGAGCTTTTGGCCTAAAAACTTTTAGAAACCATTGATTCATATCAAGTTCTTAGCTCAGAGTTAAGCAAAGAAGGCTCAGGTTCCTCATTCAAAGTCATCCAGTTTCCCAGCTACTCAGCTGTCTAGCTGGAGTGAGACATGTAGGCATGCTTGGCAGGATAATAACTTGGTGCCTTTGTTCAACATTTAACTAGGGTAAAGGCACTGTGCTATGTAGGGGAAGGTAGGAGAAGGAGATTTTTGTGGTAATTCTCAATCCTTTTCTATCAGCCTGAACAATCCAATTCTGGCTCCATATTGGCATCCTCTCTCAGCACAACTAGGCCCTGCAGTTGACCAGATTGAACCTTGTTGGAAAGCAACTTGTCAACTATCTATTGTTACTATAGAATGCCTGTCGGAGGGTTCACCTCTCTTTCCCCATCATCGCAGGAGTTAGCAAAGCATTTTTTCTTACCATATATAATTCTCTCCCCTGGAGGAGATCTAGAACATAAAATTTTCTCTATCCTGTTAAATTTTCAGTTCCACTTACATGTGGCCACTAGCTCTGAATTCATAAGTATATTGTATGGTGGTAGAGAACCTCTTTTCCATTTTTCACTGTTTTTGAATGACAGCAAGGAGCTTAAGTGATTTTTGAATAAGATATTGGTACCCGGGAAGGGCACAGGACACCAGATATGATATTGAAGTAGACCGAAAGTGAGACTCTCTAAGGTTGGATAATTTTCTTCTGAGAGAAAACAGCAGTCTTCATTGGATGGATTTCACTGCAGTTCTTGAAGAAAGTGAGCCAGTCTGATCTAGTTAACCTCTCCTAGTCTCTCAGAGGCCTAAGATTCTATCTTTTGTAGTAATTAAATAATTTCTGATTCTACATATGTTCTATAGATATGATGAGTTTTATTTTCTTTGGTACAATTTTATATATATATTTATATATAAATTATTATTTTTATATATATACACACATTTTTTCTTAGTTGATTATATAAAAGTATAAAAAATATGCTAATGTCACTCAGAAGTTTGTAAGAGCAGCAATTTTCAATCCACATAATATATCTAAGCAGAAAACAATCAGCTTGGAGATCTTCCTGCTGACTGGTATGTTGACATGATTGTGATACCTCCAGCTGGCTTTTTCACACTGAATGACAATTACACGTGTGCCCCATGATACTTGATGCTCACAGAGCATAAAGAGAAAGGAAAACAGTGATCTTAGGTCCATGAGGGAAGGCTATAACCATGGACAAAGTAAGCAAACAGAAACCCAGCTAATTGAAAGGGAGGATAGTTAAAATTTAGCAATGTTGAATTGGGAATAGCATCAATGTCAAAGGGAATTTGAATTTCACTGAGTGATTGAAAAATAACATAGCAAATTGTTTCTTCCTCTAAATGTATGGCACCAAAATAAGCCAAGGATTTTTTCCTCCTGTGTTTTAAAAGGGAGCCATTGAATATACAGGTTTGGAATGAGTTTGGATAAAAGCTCTTATTTTCTAAAATCAGAAATATATTTTACCTTTTAGCATATTTTAACTGTGCCATTATAGGTATGTGGCTTTGCATTAACATGAACCCTGGTGGCTTCTGTTTGAAAGGTCTAAGTATCTGAGTTTCTTTACTACCATGTAACTCCCTCCTGCACCCTCAGTAATAATACTTCTGATTTTTAAGGTAAAGAACAATATGTACATATTACATTAGTAATAAACAATGAACAGTGATAGATTAAGGCAAAAAAATATTAAAAATCTTCCTTTGCGTGCCTCTCAGTGGTATCTGGGGATCTTGGACTGGGAATTCAGACAGCTTGGATTCAATTCTGCAGTCTGCCACTTGCCCTGTGATTTTGTCTTGTCACTTTTCTTCTCTTAGCCTTTTTTTCCTCCGATTTGCACTGCGAAGAATGGAACTTTGCGTTACAATCCCTGGGTTATTTTGAAATAATGTGTAGGAAACTATTTGGAAAAAAAGTGATTTGCAAATGTTGTGGATGGTGCTGCTCCGAACTAGAAATTAACATGTTCAAAAATCATTATTCTTATATGATATTTTATATTTTTTTAAAGAGGAAACGTGACCAATAACAGCCATCTTTCCGTGATATAAGACACATTTAATTATCATTTTCAACTGAATTGACAATGTGGAAAAAGAACTGAGTAGAAGTCAGAATCAGCTAACTACTATCAACTAACAGACCTTGAGTTCTTCACACCCCTGAATCTTTACTTTTTTATTATTCAAATGCAAATACTCTATTTCCTAAGTTCTTTTAAAATGTTAGGATTTGGTAAGTTTTATCTTCATTTATCCTATTGTCCCTCTATCCTCACACACACACACACACACAAAATGCCTCTCTACCACTTTTTCCTTCTCCTAGCTAACTTTAACAAGGTCTTCACTACTCAGCTGAGATGTCACGTCTTCCAAGAATTCTTTTCTAATTTCTCCTCCCAACCTCAGTCTGGCCTAACTAAGTCTCCTCTGTGCTATCTTCATACCTTATACCTACCTATATCACTGAACTCTGCTATTTTGCTATGAAGTGTTTATGTGTCTTTTACCCCAACTTCAGTGTAAGACTCTTGAAGATAGGGGTCATGTGCTACTCACTTGGGGGACAGGCATTTAGTAGATTCTGCATAAATGTTTCTTTACTGAGTAAATAAATGAATGAATGGATAATGTATGAGAAGCTCTTTGAAAAGAATAAAAGACAATGTGCAATATGGTATTTTTCAAATATAACTACAGAAGAAAGAAGCATTTGTCTAGTGAAACAATACTATATTTTGAAGCAAGAAATCAGTTATTGGGCCATTTCTCCCAACTTGGTGTGTAACTCCAGGAAAATCACTTAAAAGCTCTCTGTACTCAGCTTCCCATCCAAAAATGTGGCAATCTATATTTCCCATTGCCTGCCTCGGTAGGAATGCCACAGAGGCCAAAATTAGAGCAATTATTTGATGATTGATAATTTTTTAAAAATAAAGGTGTGTTATGCATTCTTGGGGGATACATTATTACCCCTGTTCATAATCAAATGCATATTCAATTTATACTCAAAATATTCCTGAAAAATTTTCTCTCAGCAATTTAAAATTACATAACATTTTAAATGGACTGAAGGAGATTTATATTCAAGGCATATTTTTGGTCTATACTAGTTTTTTAGAGTGCAGAATCCTTTTGAAGGGGGAAAATTATTTTTAATTGTTTTATAATTTAGAATTTTCTTTTAATACCAACCTCTTAAAGCAACCTCTTGTATCTCTCTGACTACGTCTCCCTTTCCGTTCAACAAGTCATTGTTGACTGGCAGTGGAGAAGAAATATTCCCCACTGAATTGCCATGATTGTCTTTGGGAAGCTGAACTTTCGTTCGTGAACACAACCTTTATCCTGCAAAGGATAATTTTCAGAATTGTGCACAGATATTTGTATCTTTCAGAAATAAGTAAAGAAGTGTTAAGGTGATGCTTGCAGGAATTTTGGAAAATCTTGTTCCTAAACTAAGATAAAAGGTATATCTCTTAATAATTACCTATGGGATTGGGGATTTTCTTTTTCTGTTTAAAATCAAAATTTTTTTGGGAAACTGATCCCAGACAGAGTAACAAATCCAGAATTCATTTCTCATGTAATCATGATGTTATTTACTCCCACTTTATCAGGACACTTCTTGTCCTCAGTTTAAAAATGTAATTTGGGCTTTGCTTACTCTCCAATTAAAGATACAAACTACATAGTGTTTAGATTTTCTTTGTTACGAAATTAATGTGGAGCTGGGCTCTTTCTTGTGTCCCACTATACTTCTGTATGAAATTCTGTCTCATGAGAGTAGGGTACCTCTGTCTTGATTTCTTTTTTTTCCTTTTGAATCAACTTGATCAGAGCATACTGTACGTACAATAAACTGTATCTATGTAAAATCCATGGAACCATCACCACAATCAGGGTGCAGGGCATTTCCGATCACCTCTGAAAGATCCCTCATGCCTCTTTGTAGTCAATTCCCATTCTACCCCATGCTTAGGCAACCACAGATCTGCTTTCAGTCACTGCAGATTAGTTTGCATGACTGTTGTTTCCTGAGTCTACCTTCTTGGGGTTGAATTCCTTTATGGGGAGACAAATTATGTGGTTGGGATGAAGGAAAAGGCAGAGCTGAGGCATTTATTCAAATAAATCTCTTCAGATCTGATAAGCACTAAATTTTTATGGAAGCAAGGTTTATCTAAAATCATAGGCTAATGGTTAGTTACCTTTACAACATGGTTAACCAAGACTACAAAATTGGAATGAAATTTACATCTAAGTCATTTAATCCAGAAACATCCTAGGGAGAAGGTCAGGGTTTGCAGCAGCTTTGATGAAGCAAGTTTTCCATTCGTCACGTGAATTTGGCCCCACACTTTTAGCATCACTAAGCTAAATGGGGCTCTAATATTTATTGTTTACGTGTTCACCATTCAGAAGTGAGTTGGTGGTTTTTCTTTGACCATGTAAACTTATGGAATATAAAGTCTCATTTTAGGAATGTGGAGCTTTGTTCTGTTGACATTTTGAAAGCGGTCGAGGGATAGGGCCAAGGGACAGGATTTAACACAATAGTTCTGACCACTGGACATTTGACTTTATATGGCCAAGAGTCAAGTGCTGTTGGCGAGATGTTTGCAAAAGGATTGGCGTGAAGTCGCCTGACTAGCATTTTATGCTTGTGCCACAGCCCAGAAATAAACATTACATTTCTTTCTCTCAATATATTTGTGTAGTGGAAGCCAACTGACAACTATTGTCTTTTTTTGGTTTTCCAGTTAAATAGCAATTGTTCTGGATGAAGGAATGGCACTATTTAAAACTCTTTCACTCTGAAGGGTCTCCTGGGCACAAAGGAAAATAGATTTCCAGTCTTAAGAATCAAATAGCCCTATTCGATGTCATTCTCATGACTTTCCCCCACACATTAAAATTTTTGTTAGAGTGGGCTTTAACCTGTTTCAAAATAAAGTTGAGAAGCTTCTATGTCAGGACTGTCCTAGACACAAGTGCCTTTCTATCTTATAGATCTTTTTCTTCATAATGTTTAGTGGAAGAAGTGACTTTTAACCTTTTGATGCCTAGATTTCCTTTATTCTTTTTAAGGAGGTTTAATTAACCCATCTCTCTTTAATTTAACCTATCGTTTGGAAATTTCTGGGAACATAATTTACTTAAAGCAGTAAGTCAGACATTTTTTCCTCTCTCCTCCCTTTTTTCTTCCATAGGTGAGAACTGTAGTATATGCAGATTATTAAGAGAGGAAAAATAATATCTGAGAAGGTGGCTTTCTTAAAAGGCACCAGGAGCATTAGTGTCATGTCTGCAGCACCCATTTGTGTCAACTGTACAGACCTTTCAATGGAAAATTGTGCTGTGCTACCTTTTAAAGTATGAAATGCTAATTTGGGATTTACAGTTTTTGAACTGGAGGGCTGCATTTTGCATGGGATTTTGTTTAATTTCCCAGTGAAAAAAGGCATTTGAAACACAACTGCCTACAGCCAACTGTCAACAAAAATCAACTGTAATAGCACAGAGCCTGTCACTGATGTATGTGGTGATGTGGTAATCTTCTCAATTTAGCTGGATATTTCTTCTTCGCACAAAATAGCTGAAAGTCTTGCTAGGCATTTATGAATATCGGGAGGTATTATTAGGCTGATAATGGGGCCATATTAAGGAAGTGTACACTGGTTCAAAGTGTCAGTTAAAGAGACACAAAATGGGATGATACATGGCCCCTGGTATAAGGGACTCTTCGTATTTCAGGTTTGCTAAAGATTTGGGCATGCTGAATTCCATCTGCTGTGAAAATGGCTTTCTGGGGAAAAAAATAAAGTTGTTATGCTATTTTTTCCCCCAGAAATCTGTTTTTGTTTATCAAGAGGGTGAAATAAAAAATCTCTGAAAATGGAAAAGAGGAGGGCAAGCTGGGGGGATCTCCTGGGAAGAGACTGGTCAGTGTTCTTCTCTGCTCAGCACTGAGAGCTGGTGGCTGATGGCTGGCATCTTTTCCCTCTAAGTCACGGCTCTCTAAGAACTGGGAGAAGAGAATTCTTTTGGAGTGTCTGTATTTTAGTAATGAGACCCCCCTTTGGATTCTAAATAACAACTGGCAAGTGCAAGGCAAAAAATAAAGCTGTATATAACCTCTTCTTTGGCAAGGCACAAAGTTGGCACTTAGTATTAGCTGTCATCAAAACATGGCATTAGCGAAGCTTCTCATATCAAAAAGGGATTTAGAATCAAATGGCACTTTATGTTATCAGTTACTTTTTTTTTTTTTGGTATTTAAAGTGAACCATGCTCGAATCTGGCCCCACCATTACTAGCTCCATGGTAGCTCAGTTCTCTGTGATTAAGATTCTTCATCTCAAAATTGGATTAATAATTATGCCTACCTCATAGGGATTTTGTGAGAATTAAATTACTTAATAGATATATAAAGAGCTTAGAACACTGCTTGACATATAATAAGCATCATATGGTTAGCTATTATTATTTTTATCATCAATATTAGCAACAGAGTCATTATTATCAAGTACTCACGTCAAAAGGATGAGAAGAGGAATATACTAATACATATGCTACATACCCTGTTGTGAAAGGTGTATTCATTTTGCCTAATCATTATGTTTTTATACACAGATAGAAGACAAGAGTGAACCACAATATCTAAGCTATGTAGAATATGTTCTAAGATACTTATAAATCGCACTGTGGCTAATAGGAACTTGACAGTGCCCACCTTGTTTTGTGCACTGCCTGCCCACTGCCCTTTTCTCTGGGGCTCTGCCCTTATGCAACCCCTGCTTTCCATAACACCCTAGTCTATTCCCTTCTCTTGCTTGCTGTGGCTAATGATGATAGACCAAGGATGGACCTCTGATGGAGGAGTATGGTTCCAGATAGGCATGTCAGTGACATGTCTTGGCGCATCCCTAAGAAAAGCTAGGTTGAGCCAGTCTGATTCTTTTCTCCACAATTCTGTGATTGAGCACTGAGGTACCCTTGTTGATTAGCAGAAGGTGACCAAATTTAAAGACTATGAGATGGAAAGGAGGGTAAGGTTATATGTGGCCTTGGCAGTTATGTACAACTTAAAGCTATGACAGAACAATGGAGCAAAGAGAAAGCAGCAATACCATGAGAGAGAATCTCTGAGGCTGCCGGTTTTTCTGTGTTTCCTGAGCTCTCGTGACTGGCTCTGCAGTTTTCACAGATCCCATGAGACCTCTTTATGTCCCTCCAGCAAATTTCTCTTATTCTCGACTTCCCACTAGTATGAGAGCATTTCTGTTCCTTGCAGCCAGTTGGGGTGCAGAGGGTTCAGGTTCCACGTGTGAGTAGGAAGTAATGTTTTCTGCTTATGAGTAAAAAACACTGCGTGTAACAGAATTAAAATAAAACTGAAAAAGTGGTCAGTGAGGTAAATTTTAATTATCTATATTCAAAATCTTGGGAGTAAAGGGGTGGTGGAAATAAAAGAATAGACAATTATTTCTAGGTTCTAGTTGACTGATGATGTCTCTGCACACATAGTGATTACTTTCTAATAGGGTAGACATGATCAACAAGTAAGTATAAATAAACATGGAAACACAGTAATTATTGACTGAGAGGACTTCTATGAAGGAAATAAACAAGGAGTAAAATTGGGAGATCTTTTGGAGGTTTGGTGAAGTGTGTCCCTTAGCACCAAATGATTTTGCTGCCAGTGGTAACTGCCAATGATCTCTGAGTAAAAAATTCCCACGTGACCTTGATCCATTTCCTTCCTTTGTCTTGGCCAATAATGATGGACCAGGCATGGATCTCTGATGGAGAAGTGTGGCCCAAGACAGGCATAGATACAGGTATGGATATATACTGGATCAACATATACTCCAAATAGATATAGACCACTCCTAACAAGACATAAAGCTTTTCTGCCTTTTATCTTCAAAGATGGCACCAAAAACCATCAATATATTATGGAGGTGGTTTTTTCTCTCTATCTGGAATGGATTTGGATGTTGGATAATGGAACAACAGTGTAATGAGCCTACCTTCTACCAGGGAATGTGTAAGATCTCTTCCACAATTCCCTGACTTAATGGACAAAGCCATCCAGTCTCAGCTTGTAATCATTGGCATTTGTGTATGCAGTGACTGCCTGGGATTCAGGCTTCTGTCTGGAACTGGGAGAGAGTGTTTCTCTCTGGACTAAAGGGTGCTTGAATCTGCTGCCTGTTTCTTATAGCATCAAGTTCTAGACTTTTAATGAGCAACTCATATGTAAATTATTAGTATAAAAGAGGAATTAGCTATCATCACCCAATTGCTTTTTTTCTTTTTATAAATGATTTGGTATTCAGTTTTAAGCTTTCCAACTATTTTGATGGAGATCCAAGTTGGAGAAAAGAAGTGATTTTTGTTCTCATTATCATTTCCTGTTAAAACTGCATAGTTAATTTTCAGAGATAGATATCCCCTTGAGTACTCATGATAGGAAGTAGAGAGATTGCTGTTCTATGCTTTCAAGATCATTAAATACCCGGAATAAACCTCCTACAGTGTACCAGACTCAGGATTGTGAAAGCTATGAGGGATCTAGAGCATTGGAGAGGGAATGCACACAAGGTTGCAATTATGAAGCAACAGAACTTATTGAGCATGAAAAATTCTGTCACTAAATAGACAAACAGTCATCTTGAGTCCTTCCCAGGATGCCTGACAAGCGGTCTCAGCAGGAAGTTTTTCTTCTTCAGGTTTCTATTTAAAAAAAACAAAAAGACAAATACAAGCACACTGACAAGTAAGCCTTTGGATGGAGAAGTGAGGCCAGGAGCACCATGAGCTACTTCTCCAGAAGGTGAGTGCTGACTGATTAGGGTGTTTCTCCAGGGGTGCTGACCCTGACCTCCAAACGGGTCCTTTGGTGATGATCTTTTCAGTTCTTCTTTACCCTTCACTTTTCTTTCAAAGGCACTTAAGTACCATGATAAAGAAATGTAATCACCGCCACTGCCATTGTCCATCACAAGTGGTATGTCATGAAATAATTCCTTTAGGCAAAGTGGTGATGGGACGCCTTCCTCACAGTCCCATTTTATCCCAGTAAGAAGATCTATATATACTTCCTTTCAAAGAGTTAGGCTTAGACAAAGTATTGCATTTTTCTTCTAATGAGCTCAGTATTCTCTGATGTTCGTCATACTTTTTTCAACAAATACTGATCCAGAGCCTACTTTGTGCCAGAAACCACTGGAGATGCAGCAGTAAACAAGACAGACAAGGTCTTTGCTCACATGAGATTACATTCTAGTAAGGATGACAGATCATCTGGTAGATACAAATAAAGAGGGTAATTATAGACTGGGATAATTACCAGGAAAGAAATAAAGAGTGGAATTAGGGTTTCTTGAAAGTTTATCCAGTTAGTGCTAAGGGCCATCCCCTCCCCACACCAAACCTCCAACATTTCTCCTCAGGCTTTGAAGTGCACAACTGACTTTATTTTTCAGTTTTAGATACATAGCTATGAATTACAACTTCAAGCCCCTCTGTCCTTTCCAAACAAATTCTTATCCCTAAGTCTCTCCTATATAGACATTTTAGAACTGCCAATGAACCCAGTATTAAGCAATTTCTTTGGCAGCAAAGACACAAGACAGAAATTCTACATTATCAAAGTCGGGAACCCAAAAAGGACAAATAGCTGTGTGGTAGTTATTTGCATACACGTCTGTCTTCCCTACTAGACTATGAACTCTTTGAAGGTAGACACTAACCTGGGGTTTTTTGTCTCCTGTGATGCTTAACATCATGCCATGCACATAGTAAGAACTCAGTATATTAGTCATTGAATTCAGTTGAATTAGCAAAAACCACAGGCTCTTGCCCAAGGTATTAGCGAATGCATGTTTGAAGAAAATTAACTAACAATTAAGAAAAAAACGTCAGTATTCACATAGATTTTGGCTGAGCAGATACATTTTCTTACTGGTGAACATAAGGCTTTTCAGACCAATGAATCTGGTATCCTACAAGCCCCTGCCAACAAGGCA